>NC_040250.1:28528648-28839075 GCF_001444195.1 Xiphophorus couchianus | reverse complement strand
TGTCTGCAAAGCTTGTAAGAGGTGTTTGACAATGAATACCTTGACTGCTTTATAGAAACGATCAAAGCAAAGGTCCAGATGAAATAGAAATGGACCTTCCCTGTCCGGCAATCGAACCCAGGCCGCGGAGAGGAGAGCGCCGAATCCTGACCACTAGACCATCAGGGAATTTTGTGTCTTTGAGTCTTTAGCAAAAGGATTTTGACCATAAATACCTCGAATGCTTTAAAGTCATACTCAGAAAATGGGGCTGGTGAAAAATAACTGGTTTTTCCCTGACCGGTAATCGGACACCCGGCCGCGGCGGTGAGAGCGCTGAATCCTATACACTAGACCATCACTGACCTTTGTGTGTCTGCAAAGCTTGTAAGAGGTGTTTGACAATGAATACCTTGACTGCTTTATAGACACGATCAAAATAAAGGTGCAGATGAAATAGAAGTGGACCTTCCCTGACCGGGAATCGAACCCAGGCCGCGGCGGTGAAAGCGCCGAATCCTGACCACTAGACCATCAGGGAATTTTGTGTCTTTGAGTCTTTAGCAAAAGGATTTTGACCACAAATACCTCGAATGCTTTAAAGTCATACTCAGAAAATGGGGCTGTGAAAAATAATTGGTTTTTCTCTGACCGGGAATCGGACCCCGGCCACGGCGGTGAGAGCGCTGAATCCTGACCACTAGACCATCAGGGAATTTTGTTTCTTTGAGTCTTTAGCAAAAGGATTTTGACCATAAATACCTCGAATGCTTTAAAGTCATACTCAGAAAATGGGGCTGGTGAAAAATAATTGTTTTTTCTCTGACCGGGAATCGGACACCGGGCGCGGCGGTGAGAGCGCTGAATCCTATACACTAGACCATCACTGACCTTTGTGTGTCTGCAAAGATTGCAAAAGGTGTTTGACAATGAATACGTTGACTGCTTTATAGAAACGATCAAAGCAAAGGTCCAGAGGAAATAGAAATGGACCTTCCCTGTCCGGCAATCGAACCCAGGCCGCGGCGAGGAGAGCGCCGAATCCTGACCACTAGACCATCAGGGAATTTTGTGTCTTTGAGTCTTTAGCAATAGGATTTTGACCATAAATACCTCGAATGCTTTAAAGTCATACTCAGAAAATGGGGCTGGTGAAAAATAATTGGTTTTTCTCTGACCGGGAATCAGACCCCGGCCGCGGCGCTGAGAGTGCTGTATCCTATACACTAGACCATCACTGACCTTTGTGTGTCTGCAAAGCTTGCAAAAGGTGTTCGACAATGAATACGTTGACTGCTTTATAGAAACGATCAAAGCAAAGGAGCAGATGAAATAGAAGTGGACCTTCCCTGACCGGGAATCGAACCCAGGCCGCGGCTGCAAAGCTTGCAAAAGGTGTTCGACAATGAATACGTCGACTGCTTTATAGAAACGATCAAAGAAAAGGTGCAGATGAAATACAAGTGGACATTCCCTGACCGGGAATCGAACCCAGGCCGCGGCGGTGAGAGCGCCGAATCCTGACCACTAGACCATCAGGGAATTTTGTGTCTTTGAGTCTTTAGCAAAAGGATTTTGACCATAAATACCTCGAATGCTTTAAAGTCATACTCAGAAAATGGGGCTGGTGAAAAAAAATTGATTTTTCTCCGACCGGGAATCGGACACCCGGCCGCGGCGGTGAGAGCGCTGAATCCTATACACTAGACCATCACTGACCTTTGTGTGTCTGCAAAGCTTGTAAGAGGTGTTTGACAATGAATACCTTGACTGCTTTATAGACACGATCAAAATAAAGGTGCAGATGAAATAGAAGTGGACCTTCCCTGACCGGGATTCGAACCCAGGCCACGGCGGTGAAAGCGCCGAATCCTGACCACTAGACCATCAGGGAATTTTGTGTCTTTGAGTCTTTAGCAATAGGATTTTGACCATAAATACCTCGAATGCTTTAAAGTCATACTCAGAAAATGGGGCTGGAGAAAAATAACTGATTTTTCCCTGACCGGTAATCGGACACCGGCCGCGGCGGTGAGAGCGCTGAATCGTATAAACAAGACCATCACTGACCTTTGTGTGTCTGCAAAGCTTGTAAGAGGTGTTTGACAATGAATACCTTGACTGCTTTATAGACACGATCAAAATGAAGGTGCAGATGAAATAGAAGTGGACCTTCCCTGACCGGGAATCGAACCCAGGCCGCGGCGGTGAGAGCGCCGAATCCTGACCACTAGACCATCAGGGAATTTTGTGTCTTTGAGTCTTTAGCAAAAGGATTTTGACCATAAATACATCGAATGCTTTAAAGTCATACTCAGAAAATGGGGCTGGTGAAAAAAAATTGGTTTTTCTCTGACCGGGAATCGGACTCCCGGCCGCGGCGGTGAGAGCGCTGAATCCTATACACTAGACCATCACTGACCTTTGTGTGTCTGCAAAGCTTGTAAGAGGTGTTTGACAATGAATACCTTGACTGCTTTATAGAAACGATCAAAGCAAAGGTCCAGATGAAATAGAAATGGACCTTCCCTGTCCGGCAATCGAACCCAGGCCGCGGAGAGGAGAGCGCCGAATCCTGACCACTAGACCATCAGGGAATTTTGTGTCTTTGAGTCTTTAGCAAAAGGATTTTGACCATAAATACCTCGAATGCTTTAAAGTCATACTCAGAAAATGGGGCTGGTGAAAAATAACTGGTTTTTCCCTGACCGGTAATCGGACACCCGGCCGCGGCGGTGAGAGCGCTGAATCCTATACACTAGACCATCACTGACCTTTGTGTGTCTGCAAAGCTTGTAAGAGGTGTTTGACAATGAATACCTTGACTGCTTTATAGACACGATCAAAATAAAGGTGCAGATGAAATAGAAGTGGACCTTCCCTGACCGGGAATCGAACCCAGGCCGCGGCGGTGAAAGCGCCGAATCCTGACCACTAGACCATCAGGGAATTTTGTGTCTTTGAGTCTTTAGCAAAAGGATTTTGACCACAAATACCTCGAATGCTTTAAAGTCATACTCAGAAAATGGGGCTGTGAAAAATAATTGGTTTTTCTCTGACCGGGAATCGGACCCCGGCCACGGCGGTGAGAGCGCTGAATCCTGACCACTAGACCATCAGGGAATTTTGTTTCTTTGAGTCTTTAGCAAAAGGATTTTGACCATAAATACCTCGAATGCTTTAAAGTCATACTCAGAAAATGGGGCTGGTGAAAAATAATTGTTTTTTCTCTGACCGGGAATCGGACACCGGGCGCGGCGGTGAGAGCGCTGAATCCTATACACTAGACCATCACTGACCTTTGTGTGTCTGCAAAGATTGCAAAAGGTGTTTGACAATGAATACGTTGACTGCTTTATAGAAACGATCAAAGCAAAGGTCCAGAGGAAATAGAAATGGACCTTCCCTGTCCGGCAATCGAACCCAGGCCGCGGCGAGGAGAGCGCCGAATCCTGACCACTAGACCATCAGGGAATTTTGTGTCTTTGAGTCTTTAGCAATAGGATTTTGACCATAAATACCTCGAATGCTTTAAAGTCATACTCAGAAAATGGGGCTGGTGAAAAATAATTGGTTTTTCTCTGACCGGGAATCAGACCCCGGCCGCGGCGCTGAGAGTGCTGTATCCTATACACTAGACCATCACTGACCTTTGTGTGTCTGCAAAGCTTGCAAAAGGTGTTCGACAATGAATACGTTGACTGCTTTATAGAAACGATCAAAGCAAAGGAGCAGATGAAATAGAAGTGGACCTTCCCTGACCGGGAATCGAACCCAGGCCGCGGCTGCAAAGCTTGCAAAAGGTGTTCGACAATGAATACGTCGACTGCTTTATAGAAACGATCAAAGAAAAGGTGCAGATGAAATACAAGTGGACATTCCCTGACCGGGAATCGAACCCAGGCCGCGGCGGTGAGAGCGCCGAATCCTGACCACTAGACCATCAGGGAATTTTGTGTCTTTGAGTCTTTAGCAAAAGGATTTTGACCATAAATACCTCGAATGCTTTAAAGTCATACTCAGAAAATGGGGCTGGTGAAAAAAAATTGATTTTTCTCTGACCGGGAATCGGACACCCGGCCGCGGCGGTGAGAGCGCTGAATCCTATACACTAGACCATCACTGACCTTTGTGTGTCTGCAAAGCTTGTAAGAGGTGTTTGACAATGAATACCTTGACTGCTTTATAGACACGATCAAAATAAAGGTGCAGATGAAATAGAAGTGGACCTTCCCTGACCGGGATTCGAACCCAGGCCACGGCGGTGAAAGCGCCGAATCCTGACCACTAGACCATCAGGGAATTTTGTGTCTTAGACTCTTTAGCAAAAGGATTTTGACCACAAATACCTCGAATGCTTTAAAGTCATACTCAGAAAATGGGGCTGGTGAAAAATAATTGGTTTTTCTCTGACCGGGAATCGGACCCCGGCCAAGGCGGTGAGAGCGCTGAATCCTGACCACTAGACCATCAGGGAATTTTGTTTCTTTGAGTCTTTAGCAAAAGGATTTTGACCATAAATACCTCGAATGCTTTAAAGTCATACTCAGAAAATGGGGCTGGTGAAAAATAATTGGTTTTTCTCTGACCGGGAATCAGACCCCGGCCGCGGCGCTGAGAGTGCTGTATCCTATACACTAGACCATCACTGACCTTTGTGTGTCTGCAAAGCTTGCAAAAGGTGTTCGACAATGAATACGTTGACTGCTTTATAGAAACGATCAAAGCAAAGGAGCAGATGAAATAGAAGTGGACCTTCCCTGACCGGGAATCGAACCCAGGCCGCGGCTGCAAAGCTTGCAAAAGGTGTTCGACAATGAATACGTCGACTGCTTTATAGAAACGATCAAAGAAAAGGTGCAGATGAAATACAAGTGGACATTCGCTGACCGGGAATCGAACCCAGGCCGCGGCGGTGAGAGCGCCGAATCCTGACCACTAGACCATCAGGGAATTTTGTGTCTTTGAGTCTTTAGCAAAAGGATTTTGACCATAAATACCTCGAATGCTTTAAAGTCATACTCAGAAAATGGGGCTGGTGAAAAAAAATTGATTTTTCTCTGACCGGGAATCGGACACCCGGCCGCGGCGGTGAGAGCGCTGAATCCTATACACTAGACCATCACTGACCTTTGTGTGTCTGCAAAGCTTGTAAGAGGTGTTTGAGAATGAATACCTTGACTGCTTTATAGAAACGATCAAAGCAAAGGTCCAGATGAAATAGAAATGGACCTTCCCTGTCCGGCAATCGAACCCAGGCCGCGGAGAGGAGAGCGCCGAATCCTGACCACTAGACCATCAGGGAATTTTGTGTCTTTGAGTCTTTAGCAAAAGGATTTTGACCATAAATACCTCGAATGCTTTAAAGTCATACTCAGAAAATGGGGCTGGTGAAAAATAACTGGTTTTTCCCTGACCGGTAATCGGACACCCGGCCGCGGCGGTGAGAGCGCTGAATCCTATACACTAGACCATCACTGACCTTTGTGTGTCTGCAAAGCTTGTAAGAGGTGTTTGACAATGAATACCTTGACTGCTTTATAGACACGATCAAAATAAAGGTGCAGATGAAATAGAAGTGGACCTTCCCTGACCGGGAATCGAACCCAGGCCACGGCGGTAAAAGCGCCGAATCCTGACCACTAGACCATCAGGGAATTTTGTGTCTTAGACTCTTTAGCAAAAGGATTTTGACCACAAATACCTCGAATGCTTTAAAGTCATACTCAGAAAATGGGGCTGGTGAAAAATAATTGGTTTTTCTCTGACCGGGAATCGGACCCCGGCCACGGCGGTGAGAGCGCTGAATCCTGACCACTAGACCATCAGGGAATTTTGTTTCTTTGAGTCTTTAGCAAAAGGATTTTGACCATAAATACCTCGAATGCTTTAAAGTCATACTCAGAAAATGGGGCTGGTGAAAAATAATTGTTTTTTCTCTGACCGGGAATCGGACACCGGGCGCGGCGGTGAGAGCGCTGAATCCTATACACTAGACCATCACTGACCTTTGTGTGTCTGCAAAGATTGCAAAAGGTGTTTGACAATGAATACGTTGACTGCTTTATAGAAACGATCAAAGCAAAGGTCCAGATGAAATAGAAATGGACCTTCCCTGTCCGGCAATCGAACCCAGGCCGCGGCGAAGAGAGCGCCGAATCCTGACCACTAGACCATCAGGGAATTTTGTGTCCTTGAGTTTTTAGCAAAAGGATTTTGACCATAAATACCTCGAATGCTTTAAAGTCATACTCAGAAAATGGGGCTGGAGAAAAATAACTGGTTTTTCCCTGACCGGTAATCGGACACCGGCCGCGGCGGTGAGAGCGCTGAATCGTATAAACTAGACCATCACTGACCTTTGTGTGTCTGCAAAGCTTGTAAGAGGTGTTTGACAATGAATACCTTGACTGCTTTATAGACACGATCAAAATGAAGGTGCAGATGAAATAGAAGTGGACCTTCCCTGACCGGGAATCGAACCCAGGCCGCGGCGGTGAAAGCGCCGAATCCTGACCACTAGACCATCAAGGAATTTTGTGTCTTTGAGTCTTTAGCAAAAGGATTTTGACCATAAATACCTTGAATGCTTTAAAGTCATACTCAGAAAATGGGGCTGGCGAAAAATAACTGGTTTCTTCCTGACCGGGAATTGAAGCCAGGCCACGGCGGTGAGAGCGCCGAATCCTGACCACTAGACCATCAGGGAATTTTGTGTCTTTGAGTCTTTAGCAAAAGGATTTTGACCATAAATACCTCGAATGCTTTAAAGTCATACTCAGAAAATGGGGCTGGTGAAAAATAATTGGTTTTTCTCTGACCGGGAATCAGACCCCGGCCGCGGCGCTGAGAGTGCTGTATCCTATACACTAGACCATCACTGACCTTTGTGTGTCTGCAAAGCTTGCAAAAGGTGTTCGACAATGAATACGTTGACTGCTTTATAGAAACGATCAAAGCAAAGGAGCAGATGAAATAGAAGTGGACCTTCCCTGACCGGGAATCGAACCCAGGCCGCGGCTGCAAAGCTTGCAAAAGGTGTTCGACAATGAATACGTCGACTGCTTTATAGAAACGATCAAAGAAAAGGTGCAGATGAAATACAAGTGGACATTCGCTGACCGGGAATCGAACCCAGGCCGCGGCGGTGAGAGCGCCGAATCCTGACCACTAAACCATCAGGGAATTTTGTGTCTTTGAGTCTTTAGCAAAAGGATTTTGACCATAAATACCTCGAATGCTTTAAAGTCATACTCAGAAAATGGGGCTGGTGAAAAAAAATTGATTTTTCTCTGACCGGGAATCGGACACCCGGCCGCGGCGGTGAGAGCGCTGAATCCTATACACTAGACCATCACTGACCTTTGTGTGTCTGCAAAGCTTGTAAGAGGTGTTTGAGAATGAATACCTTGACTGCTTTATAGAAACGATCAAAGCAAAGGTCCAGATGAAATAGAAATGGACCTTCCCTGTCCGGCAATCGAACCCAGGCCGCGGAGAGGAGAGCGCCGAATCCTGACCACTAGACCATCAGGGAATTTTGTGTCTTTGAGTCTTTAGCAAAAGGATTTTGACCATAAATACCTCGAATGCTTTAAAGTCATACTCAGAAAATGGGGCTGGTGAAAAATAACTGGTTTTTCCCTGACCGGTAATCGGACACCCGGCCGCGGCGGTGAGAGCGCTGAATCCTATACACTAGACCATCACTGACCTTTGTGTGTCTGCAAAGCTTGTAAGAGGTGTTTGACAATGAAAACCTTGACTGCTTTATAGACACGATCAAAATAAAGGTGCAGATGAAATAGAAGTGGACCTTCCCTGACCGGGAATCGAACCCAGGCCACGGCGGTAAAAGCGCCGAATCCTGACCACTAGACCATCAGGGAATTTTGTGTCTTAGACTCTTTAGCAAAAGGATTTTGACCACAAATACCTCGAATGCTTTAAAGTCATACTCAGAAAATGGGGCTGGTGAAAAATAATTGGTTTTTCTCTGACCGGGAATCGCACCCCGGCCACGGCGGTGAGAGCGCTGAATCCTGACCACTAGACCATCAGGGAATTTTGTTTCTTTGAGTCTTTAGCAAAAGGATTTTGACCATAAATACCTCGAATGCTTTAAAGTCATACTCAGAAAATGGGGCTGGTGAAAAATAATTGTTTTTTCTCTGACCGGGAATCGGACACCGGGCGCGGCGGTGAGAGCGCTGAATCCTATACACTAGACCATCACTGACCTTTGTGTGTCTGCAAAGATTGCAAAAGGTGTTTGACAATGAATACGTTGACTGCTTTATAGAAACGATCAAAGCAAAGGTCCAGATGAAATAGAAATGGACCTTCCCTGTCCGGCAATCGAACCCAGGCCGCGGCGAAGAGAGCGCCGAATCCTGACCACTAGACCATCAGGGAATTTTGTGTCTTTGAGTTTTTAGCAAAAGGATTTTGACCATAAATACCTCGAATGCTTTAAAGTCATACTCAGAAAATGGGGCTGGAGAAAAATAACTGGTTTTTCCCTGACCGGTAATCGGACACCGGCCGCGGCGGTGAGAGCGCTGAATCGTATAAACTAGACCATCACTGACCTTTGTGTGTCTGCAAAGCTTGTAAGAGGTGTTTGACAATGAATACCTTGACTGCTTTATAGACACGATCAAAATGAAGGTGCAGATGAAATAGAAGTGGACCTTCCCTGACCGGGAATCGAACACAGGCCGCGGCGGTGAAAGCGCCGAATCCTGACCACTAGACCATCAGGGAATTTTGTGTCTTTGAGTCTTTAGCAAAAGGATTTTGACCATAAATACCTTGAATGCTTTAAAGTCATACTCAGAAAATGGGGCTGGTGAAAAATAACTGGTTTCTTCCTGACCGGGAATTGAAGCCAGGCCACGGCGGTGAGAGCGCCGAATCCTGACCGCTAGACCGTAAGGGAACTTCGTGTGTTTGAGTCTTTAGCAAAAGGATTTTGACCATAAATACCTCGAATGCTTTAAAGTCATACTCAGAAAATGGGGCTGGTGAAAAATAATTGTTTTTTCTCTGACCGGGAATCAGACCCCGGCCGCGGTGCTGAGAGCGCTGAATCCTATACACTAGACCATCACTGACCTTTGTGTGTCTGCAAAGATTGCAAAAGGTGTTTGACAATGAATACGTTGACTGCTTTATAGAAACGATCAAAGCAAAGGTGCAGATGAAATAGAAGTGGACCTTCCCTGACCGGGACTCGAACCCAGGCCGCGGCGGTGAGAGCGCCGAATCCTGATCACTAGACCATCAGGGAATTTTGTGTCTTCGAGAGTTTAGCAAAAGGATTTAGACCATAAAAACCTCAAATGCTTTAAAGTCATACTCAGAAAATGGGGCTGGTGAAAAATAACTGGTTTTTTCCTGACCGGGAATCGGACCCCGGCCGCGGCGGTGAGAGCGCTGATTCCTATACACTAGACCATCACTGACCTTTGTGTGTCTGCAAAGCATGTAAGAGGTGTTTGACAATGCATACCTTGACTGCTTTATAGACACGATCAAAATATAGGTGCAGATGAAATAGAAGTGCACCTTCCCTGACTGGGAATCGAACCCAGGCCGCGGCGGTGAGAGCGCCGAATCCTGACCACTAGACCATCAGGGAATTTTGTGTCTTTGAGTCTTTAGCAAAAGGATTTTGACCATAAATACCTTGAATGCTTTAAAGTCATACTCAGAAAATGGGGCTGGTGAAAAATAACTGGTTTCTTCCTGACCGGGAATTGAAGCCAGGCCACGGCGGTGAGAGCGCCGAATCCTGACCGCTAGACCGTAAGGGAACTTCGTGTGTTTGAGTCTTTAGCAAAAGGATTTTGACCATAAATACCTCGAATGCTTTAAAGTCATACTCAGAAAATGGGGCTGGTGAAAAATAATTGTTTTTTCTCTGACCGGGAATCAGACCCCGGCCGCGGTGCTGAGAGCGCTGAATCCTATACACTAGACCATCACTGACCTTTGTGTGTCTGCAAAGATTGCAAAAGGTGTTTGACAATGAATACGTTGACTGCTTTATAGAAACGATCAAAGCAAAGGTGCAGATGAAATAGAAGTGGACCTTCCCTGACCGGGACTCGAACCCAGGCCGCGGCGGTGAGAGCGCCGAATCCTGATCACTAGACCATCAGGGAATTTTGTGTCTTCGAGAGTTTAGCAAAAGGATTTAGACCATAAAAACCTCGAATGCTTTAAAGTCATACTCAGAAAATGGGGCTGGTGAAAAATAACTGGTTTTTTCCTGACCGGGAATCGGACCCCGGCCGCGGCGGTGAGAGCGCTGATTCCTATACACTAGACCATCACTGACCTTTGTGTGTCTGCAAAGCATGTAAGAGGTGTTTGACAATGCATACCTTGACTGCTTTATAGACACGATCAAAATATAGGTGCAGATGAAATAGAAGTGCACCTTCCCTGACTGGGAATCGAACCCAGGCCGCGGCGGTGAGAGCGCCGAATCCTGACCACTAGACCATCAGGGAATTTTGTGTCTTTGAGTCTTTAGCAAAAGGATTTTGACCATAAATACCTCAAATGCTTTAAAGTCATACTCAGAAAATGGGGCTGGTGAAAAATAACTGGTTTTTCCCTGACCGGGAATTGAAGCAAGGCCGCGGCGGTGAGAGCGCCGAATCCTGACCGCCAGACCATCAGGGAATTTTGTGTCTTAGACTCTTTAGCAAAAGGATTTTGACCACAAATACCTCGAATGCTTTAAAGTCATACTCAGAAAATGGGGCTGGTGAAAAATAATTGGTTTTTCTCTGACCGGGAATCGGACCCCGGCCACGGCGGTGAGAGCGCTGAATCCTATACACTAGACCATCACTGACCTTTGTGTGTCTGCAAAGCTTGCAAAAGGTGTTTGACAATGAATATGTTGACTGCTTTATAGAAACGTTCAAAGCAAAGGTCCAGATGAAATAGAAATGGACCTTCCCTGTCCGGCAATCGAACCCAGGCCGCGGCGAGGAGAGCGCCGAATCCTGACCACTAGACCATCAGGGAATTTTGTGTCTTTGAGTCTTTAGCAAAAGGATTTTGACCATAAATACCTCGAATGCTTTAAAGTCATACTCAGAAAATGGGGCTGGTGAAAAATAACTGGTTTTTCCCTGTCCGGGAATTGAAGCCAGGCCGCGGCGGTGAGAGCGCCGAATCCTGTCCACTAGACCATCAGGGAATTTTGTGTCTTTGAGTCTTTAGCAAAAGGATTTTGACCATAAATACCTCGAATGCTTTAAAGTCATACTCAGAAAATGTGGCTGGTGAAAAGTAACAGGTTTTTCCCTGACCGGGAATCGGACCCCGGCCGCGCCGGTGAGAGCGCTGAATCCTATACACTAGACCATCACTGACCTTTGTGTGTCTGCAAAGCTTGTAATAGGTGTTTGACAATGAATACCTTGACTGCTTTATAGACGCGATCAAAGCAAAGGTGCAGATGAAATAGAAGTGGACCTTCCCTGACCGGGAATCGAACCCAGGCCACGGCGGTGAGAGCGCCAAATCCTGACCACTAGACCATCAGGGAATTTTGTGTCTTTGAGTCTTTAGCAAAAGGATTTTGACCATAAATACCTCGAATGCTTTAAAGTCATACTCAAAAAATGGGGCTGGTGAAAAATAACTGGTTATTCCCTGACCGGGAATCGGACACGCGGCCGCGGCGCTGAGATCGCTGAATCCTATACAATAGACCATCACTGACCTTTGTGTGTCTGCAAAGCTTGTAAGAGGTGTTTGACAATGAATACCTTGACTGCTTTATAGACACGATCAAAATAAAGGTGCAGAAGAAATAGAGGTGGACCTTCCCTGACCGGGAATTGAACCCAGTCCGTGGCGGTGAAAGCACCTAATCCTGACCACTAGACCATCAGGGAATTTTGTGTCTTTGAGTCTTTAGCAAAAGGATTTTGACCATAAATACCTCGAATGCTTTAAAGTCATACTCAGAAAATGGGGCTGGTGAAAAATAACTGGTTTTTCCTTGACCGGTAATCGGATACCGGCCGCGGCGGTGAGAGCGCTGAATCCTATACACTAGACCATCACTGACCTTTGTGTGTCTGCAAAGCTTGTAAGAGGTGTTTGACAATGAATACCTTGACTCCTTTATAGACACGATCAAAATAAAGGTGCAGATGAAATAGACCTTCCCTGACCGGGAATCGAACCCAGGCCGCGGCGGTGAGAGCGCCGAATCCTGTCCACTAGACCATTAGGGAACTTCGTGTGTTTGAGTCTTTAGCAAAAGGATTTTGACCATAAATACCTCGAATGCTTTAAAGTCATACTCAGAAAATGGGGCTGGTGAAAAATAACTGGTTTTTTCCTGACCGGGAATCGGACCCCGGCCGCGGCGGTGAGAGCGCTGAATCCTATACACTAGACCATCACTGACCTTTGTGTGTCTGCAAAGCATGTAAGAGGTGTTTGACAATGAATACCTTGACTGCTTTATAGACACGATCAAAATATAGGTGCAGATGAAATAGAAGTGCACCTTCCCTGACTGGGAATCGAACCCAGGCCGCGGCGGTGAGAGCGCCGAATCCTGACCACTAGACCATCAGGGAATTTTGTGTCTTTGAGTCTTTAGCAAAAGGATTTTGACCATAAAAACCTCAAATGCTTTAAAGTCATACTCAGAAAATGGGGCTGGTGAAAAATAACTGGTTTTTCCCTGACCGGGAATTGAAGCCAGGCCGCGGCGGTGAGAGCGCCGAATCCTGACCGCTAGACCGTAAGGGAACTTCGTGTGTTTGAGTCTTTAGCAAAAGGATTTTGACCATAAATACCTCGAATGCTTTAAAGTCATACTCAGAAAATGGGGCTGGTGAAAAATAATTGTTTTTTCTCTGACCGGGAATCAGACCCCGGCCGCGGCGCTGAGAGTGCTGAATCCTATACACTAGACCATCACTGACCTTTGTGTGTCTGCAAAGCTTGTAATAGGTGTTTGACAATGAATACCTTGACTGCTTTATAGACGCGATCAAAGCAAAGGTGCAGATGAAATAGAAGTGGACCTTCCCTGACCGGGAATCGAACCCAGGCCACGGCGGTGAGAGCGCCAAATCCTGACCACTAGACCATCAGGGAATTTTGTGTCTTTGAGTCTTTAGCAAAAGGATTTTGACCATAAATACCTCGAATGCTTTAAAGTCATACTCAGAAAATGGGGCTGGTGAAAAATAACTGGTTTTTCCCTGACCGGTAATCGGATACAGGCCGCGGCGGTGAGAGCGCTGAATCCTATACACTAGACCATCACTGACCTTTGTGTGTCTGCAAAGCTTGTAAGAGGTGTTTGACAATGAATACCTTGACTGCTTTATAGACACGATCAAAATAAAGGTGCAGATGAAATAGACCTTCCCTGACCGGGAATCGAACCCAGGCCGCGGCGGTGAGAGCGCCAAATCCTGTCCACTAGACCATCAGGGAATTTTGTGTCTTTGAGTCTTTAGCAAAAGGATTTTGACCATAAATACCTCGAATGCTTTAAAGTCATACTCAGAAAATGGGGCTGGTGAAAAATAACTGGTTTTTCCCTGTCCGGGAATTGAAGCCAGGCCGCGGCGGTGAGAGCGCCGAATCCTGACCGCTAGACCATTAGGGAACTTCGTGTGTTTGAGTCTTTAGCAAAAGGATTTTGACCATAAATACCTTGAATGCTTTAAAGTCATACTCAGAAAATGGGGCTGGTGAAAAATAACTGGTTTTTCCTGACCGGTAATCGGATACCGGCCACGGCGGTGAGAGCGCTGAATCCTATACACTAGACCATCACTGACCTTTGTGTGTCTGCAAAGCTTGTAAGAGGTGTTTGACAATGAATACCTTGACTGCTTTATAGACACGATCAAAATAAAGGTGCAGATGAAATAGACCTTCCCTGACCGGGAATCGAACCTAGGCCGCGGCGGTGAGAGCGCCGAATCCTGTCCACTAGACCATTAGGGAACTTCGTGTGTTTGAGTCTTTAGCAAAAGGATTTTGACCATAAATACCTCGAATGCTTTAAAGTCATACTCAGAAAATGGGGCTGGTGAAAAATAACTGTTTTTTCCCTGACCGGTAATCGGACACCGGCCGCGGCGGTGAGAGCGCTGAATCCTATACACTAGACCATCACTGACCTTTGTGTGTCTGCAAAGCTTGCAAAAGGTGTTTGACAATGAATATGTTGACTGCTTTATAGAAACGATCAAAGCAAAGGTCCAGATGAAATAGAAATGGACCTTCCCTGTCCGGCAATCGAACCCAGGCCGCGGCGAGGAGAGCGCCGAATCCTGACCACTAGACCATGAGGGAATTTTGTGTCTTTGAGTCTTTAGCAAAAGGATTTTGACCATAAATACCTCGAATGCTTTAAAGTCATACTCAGAAAATGGGGCTGGTGAAAAATAACTGGTTTTTCCCTGACCGGTAATCGGATACCGGCCGCGGCGGTGAGAGCGCTGAATCCTATACACTAGACCATCACTGACCTTTGTGTGTCTGCAAAGCTTGTAAGAGGTGTTTGACAATGAATACCTTGACTGCTTTATAGACACGATCAAAATAAAGGTGCAGATGAAATAGACCTTCCCTGACCGGGAATCGAACCCAGGCCGCGGCGCTGAGAGCGCCGAATCCTGTCCACTAGACCATCAGGGAATTTTGTGTCTTTGAGTCTTTAGCAAAAGGATTTTGACCATAAATACCTCGAATGCTTTAAAGTCATACTCAGAAAATGGGGCTGGTGAAAAATAACTGGTTTTTCCCTGACCGGTAATCGGACACCGGCCGCAGCGGTGAGAACGCTGAATCCTATACACTAGACCATCACTGACCTTTGTGTGTCTGCAAAGCTTGTAAGAGGTGTTTGACAATGAATACCTTGACTGCTTTATAGACACGATCAAAATAAAGGTGCAGATTAAATAGAAGTGGACCTTCCCTGACCGGGAATCGAACCCAGGCCGCGGCGGTGAGAGCGCCGAATCCTGACCACTAGACCATCAGGGAATTTTGTGTCTTCGAGTGTTTAGCAAAAGGATTTTGACCATAAATACCTCGAATGCTTTAAAGTCATACTCAGAAAATGTGGCTGGTGAAAAATAACTGGTTTTTCTCTGACCGGTAATCGGACACCGGCCGCGGCGGTGAGAGCGCTGAATCCTATAAACTAGACCATCACTGACCTTTGTGTGTCTGCAAAGCTTGTAAGAGGTGTTTGACAATGAATACCTTGACTGCTTTATAGACACGATCAAAATGAAGGTGCAGATAAAATAGAAGTGGACCTTCCCTGACTGGGAATCGAACCCAGGCCGCGGCGGTGAAAGCGCCGAATCCTGACCACTAGACCATCAAGGAATTTTGTGTCTTTGAGTCTTTAGCAAAAGGATTTTGACCATAAATACCTCGAATGCTTTAAAGTCATACTCAGAAAATGGGGCTGGTGAAAAATAATTGGTTTTTCTCTGACCGGGAATCAGACCCCGGCCGCGGCGCTGAGAGTGCTGTATCCTATACACTAGACCATCACTGACCTTTGTGTGTCTGCAAAGCTTGCAAAAGGTGTTCGACAATGAATACGTTGACTGCTTTATAGAAACGATCAAAGCAAAGGAGCAGATGAAATAGAAGTGGACCTTCCCTGACCGGGAATCGAACCCAGGCCGCGGCTGCAAAGCTTGCAAAAGGTGTTCGACAATGAATACGTCGACTGCTTTATAGAAACGATCAAAGAAAAGGTGCAGATGAAATACAAGTGGACCTTCCCTGACCGGGAATCGAACCCAGGCCGCGGCGGTGAGAGCGCCAAATCCTGACCACTAGACCATCAGGGAATTTTGTGTCTTTGAGTCTTTAGCAAAAGGATTTTGACCTTAAATACATCGAATGCTTTAAAGTCATACTCAGAAAATGGGGCTGGTGAAAAAAATTGTTTTTTCACTGACCGGGAATCGAACCCAGGCCGCGGCGGTGAAAGTGCCGAATCCTGACCACTAGACCATCAGGGAATTTTGTGTCTTTGAGTCTTTAGCAAAAGGATTTTGACCATAAATACCTTGAATGCTTTAAAGTCATACTCAGAAAATGGGGCTGGTAAAAAATAACTGGTTTTTCCCTGACCGGTAATCGGACACCGGCCGCGGCGGTGAGAGCGCTGAATCCTATACACTAGACCATCACTGACCTTTGTGTGTCTGCAAAGCTTGTAAGAGGTGTTTGACAATGAATATCTTGACTGCTTTATAGACACGATCAAAATAAAGGTGCAGATTAAATAGAAGTGGACCTTCCCTGACCGGGAAGCGAACCCAGGGCGCGGCGGTGAGAGCACCGAATCCTGACCACTAGACCATCAGGGAATTTTGTGTCTTCGAGTGTTTAGCAAAAGGATTTTGATCATAAATACCTGGAATGCTTTAAAGTCATACTCAGAAAATGTGGCTGGTGAAAAATAACTGGTTTTTCGCTGACCAGGAATCGGACCCCGGCCGCGCCGGTGAGAGCGCTGAATCCTACACACTAGACCATCACTGACCTTTGTGTGTCTGCAAAGCTTGTAAGAGGTGTTTGACAATGAATACCTTGACTGCTTTATAGACGCGATCAAAGCAAAGGTGCAGATGAAATAGAAGTGGACCTTCCCTGACCGGGAATCGAACCCAGGCCACGGAGGTGAGAGCGCCAAATCCTGACCACTAGACCATCAGGGAATTTTGTGTCTTTGAGTCTTTAGCAAAAGGATTTTGACCATAAATACCTCGAATGCTTTAAAGTCATACTGAGAAAATGGGGCTGGTGAAAAATAACTGGTTTTTCCCTGTCCGGGAATTGAAGCCAGGCCGCGGCGGTGAGATCGCCGAATCCTGACCGCTAGACCATTAGGGAACTTCGTGTGTTTGAGTCTTTAGCAAAAGGATTTTGACCATAAATACCTCGAATGCTTTAAAGTCATACTCAGAAAATGGGGCTGGTGAAAAATAATTGGTTTTTCTCTGACCGGGAATCAGACCTCGGCCACGGCGCTGAGAGCGCTGAATCCTATACACTAGACCATCACTGACCTTTGTGTGTCTGCAAAGCTTGCAAAAGGTGTTTGACAATGAATATGTTGACTGCTTTATAGAAACGATCAAAGCAAAGGTCCAGATGAAATAGAAATGGACCTTCCCCGTCCGGCAATAGAACCCAGGCCGCGGCGAGGAGAGCGCCGAATCCTGACCACTAGACCATCAGGGAATTTTGTGTCTTTGAGTCTTTAGCAAAAGGATTTTGACCATAAATACCTCGAATGCTTTAAAGTCATACTCAGAAAATGGGGCTGGTGAAAAATAACTGGTTTTTCCCTGACCGGTAATCGGATACCGGCCGCAGCGGTGAGAGCGCTGAATCCTATACACTAGACCATCACTGACCTTTGTGTGTCTGCAAAGCTTGTAAGAGGTGTTTGACAATGAATACCTTGACTGCTTTATAGACACGATCAAAATAAAGGTGCAGATGAAATAGACCTTCCCTGACCGGGAATCGAACCCAGGCCGCGGCGGTGAGAGCGCCGAATCCTGTCCACTAGACCATCAGGGAATTTTGTGTCTTTGAGTCTTTAGCAAAAGGATTTTGACCATAAATACCTCGAATGCTTTAAAGTCATACTCAGGAAATGGGGCTGGTGAAAAATAACTGGTTTTTCCCTGACCGGTAATCGGACACCGGCAGCAGCGGTGAGAGCGCTGAATCCTATACACTAGACCATCACTGACCTTTGTGTGTCTGCAAAGCTTGTAAGAGGTGTTTGACAATGAATACCTTGACTGCTTTATAGACACGATCAAAATAAAGGTGCAGATTAAATAGAACTGGACCTTCCCTGACCGGGAATCGAACCCAGGCCGCGGCGGTGAGAGTGCCGAATCCTGACCACTAGACCATCAGGGAATTTTGTGTCTTCGAGTGTTTAGCAAAAGGATTTTGACCATAAATACCTCGAATGCTTTAAAGTCATACTCAGAAAATGTGGCTGGTGAAAAATAACTGGTTTTTCTCTGACCGGGAATCAGACCTCGGCCACGGCGCTGAGAGCGCTGAATCCTATACACTAGACCATCACTGACCTTTGTGTGTCTGCAAAGCTTGCAAAAGGTGTTTGACAATGAATATGTTGACTGCTTTATAGAAACGATCAAAGCAAAGGTCCAGATGAAATAGAAATGGACCTTCCCCGTCCGGCAATCGAACCCAGGCCGCGGCGAGGAGAGCGCCGAATCCTGACCACTAGACCATCAGGGAATTTTGTGTCTTTGAGTCTTTAGCAAAAGGATTTTGACCATAAATACCTCGAATGCTTTAAAGTCATACTCAGAAAATGGGGCTGGTGAAAAATAACTGGTTTTTCCCTGACCGGTAATCGGATACCGGCCGCGGCGGTGAGAGCGCTGAATCCTATACACTAGACCATCACTGACCTTTGTGTGTCTGCAAAGCTTGTAAGAGGTGTTTGACAATGAATACCTTGACTGCTTTATAGACACGATCAAAATAAAGGTGCAGATGAAATAGACCTTCCCTGACCGGGAATCGAACCCAGGCCGCGGCGGTGAGAGCGCCGAATCCTGTCCACTAGACCATCAGGGAATTTTGTGTCTTTGAGTCTTTAGCAAAAGGATTTTGACCATAAATACCTCGAATGCTTTAAAGTCATACTCAGAAAATGGGGCTGGTGAAAAATAACTGGTTTTTCCCTGACCGGTAATCGGACACCGGCCGCAGCGGTGAGAGCGCTGAATCCTATACACTAGACCATCACTGACCTTTGTGTGTCTGCAAAGCTTGTAAGAGGTGTTTGACAATGAATACCTTGACTGCTTTATAGACACGATCAAAATAAAGGTGCAGATTAAATAGAAGTGGACCTTCCCTGACCGGGAATCGAACCCAGGCCGCGGCGGTGAGAGCGCCGAATCGTGACCACTAGACCATCAGGGAATTTTGTGTCTTCGAGTGTTTAGCAAAAGGATTTTGACCATAAATACCTCGAATGCTTTAAAGTCATACTCAGAAAATGTGGCTGGTGAAAAATAACTGGTTTTTCTCTGACCGGTAATCGGACACCGGCCGCGGCGGTGAGAGCGCTGAATCCTATAAACTAGACCATCACTGACCTTTGTGTGTCTGCAAAGCTTGTAAGAGGTGTTTGACAATGAATACCTTGACTGCTTTATAGACACGATCAAAATGAAGGTGCAGATGAAATAGAAGTGGACCTTCCCTGACCGGGAATCGAACCCAGGCCGCGGCGGTGAAAGCGCCTAATCCTGACCACTAGACCATCAGGGAATTTTGTGTCTTTGAGTCTTTAGCAAAAGGATTTTGACCATAAATACCTCGAATGCTTTAAAGTCATACTCAGAAAATGGGGCTGGTGAAAAATAATTGGTTTTTCTCTGACCGGGAATCAGACCCCGGCCGCGGCGCTGAGAGTGCTGTATCCTATACACTAGACCATCACTGACCTTTGTGTGTCTGCAAAGCTTGCAAAAGGTGTTCGACAATGAATACGTTGACTGCTTTATAGAAACGATCAAAGCAAAGGAGCAGATGAAATAGAAGTGGACCTTCCCTGACCGGGAATCGAACCCAGGCCGCGGCTGCAAAGCTTGCAAAAGGTGTTCGACAATGAATACGTCGACTGCTTTATAGAAACGATCAAAGAAAATGTGCAGATGAAATACAAGTGGACCTTCCCTGACCGGGAATGGAACCCAGGCCGCGGCGATGAGAGCGCCGAATCCTGACCACTAGACCATCAGGGAATTTTGTGTCTTTGAGTCTTTAGCAAAAGGATTTTGACCATAAATACCTCGAATGCTTTAAAGTCATACTCAGAAAATGGGGCTGGTGAAAAATAACTGGTTTTTCCCTGACCGGTAATCGGATACCGGCCGCGGCGGTGAGAGCGCTGAATCCTATACACTAGACCATCACTGACCTTTGTGTGTCTGCAAAGCTTGTAAGAGGTGTTTGACAATGAATACCTTGACTGCTTTATAGACACGATCAAAATAAAGGTGCAGATGAAATAGACCTTCCCTGACCGGGAATCGAACCCAGGCCGCGGCGGTGAGAGCGCCGAATCCTGTCCACTAGACCATCAGGGAATTTTGTGTCTTTGAGTCTTTAGCAAAAGGATTTTGACCATAAATACCTCGAATGCTTTAAAGTCATACTCAGAAAATGGGGCTGGTGAAAAATAACTGGTTTTTCCCTGACCGGTAATCGGACACCGGCCTCAGCGGTGAGAGCGCTGAATCCTATACACTAGACCATCACTGACCTTTGTGTGTCTGCAAAGCTTGTAAGAGGTGTTTGACAATGAATACCTTGACTGCTTTATAGACACGATCAAAATAAAGGTGCAGATTAAATAGAAGTGGACCTTCCCTGACCGGGAATCGAACCCAGGCCGCGGCAGTGAGAGCGCCGAATCCTGACCACTAGACCATCAGGGAATTTTGTGTCTTCGAGTGTTTAGCAAAAGGATTTTGACCATAAATACCTCGAATGCTTTAAAGTCATACTCAGAAAATGTGGCTGGTGAAAAATAACTGGTTTTTCTCTGACCGGTAATCAGACACCGGCCGCGGCGGTGAGAGCGCTGAATCCTATAAACTAGACCATCACTGACCTTTGTGTGTCTGCAAAGCTTGTAAGAGGTGTTTGACAATGAATACCTTGACTGCTTTATAGACACGATCAAAATGAAGGTGCAGATGAAATAGAAGTGGACCTTCCCTGACCGGGAATCGAACCCAGGCCGCGGCGGTGAAAGCGCCGAATCCTGACCACTAGACCATCAGGGAATTTTATGTCTTTGAGTCTTTAGCAAAAGGATTTTGACCATAAATACCTTGAATGCTTTAAAGTCATACTCAGAAAATGGGACTGGTGAATAATAACTGGTTTCTTCCTGACCGGGAATTGAAGCCAGGCCACGGCGGTGAGAGCGCCGAATCCTGACCGCTAGACCGTAAGGGAACTTCGTGTGTTTGAGTCTTTAGCAAAAGGATTTTGACCATAAATACCTTGAATGCTTTAAAGTCATACTCAGAAAATGGGGCTGGTGAAAAATAATTGTTTTTTCTCTGACCGGGAATCAGACCCCGGCCGCGGTGCTGAGAGTGCTGAATCCTATACACTAGACCATCACTGACCTTTGTGTGTCTGCAAAGCTTGCAAAAGGTGTTCGACAATGAATACGTTGACTGCTTTATAGAAACGATCAAAGCAAAGGAGCAGATGAAATAGAAGTGGACCTTCTCTGACAAGAAATCGAACCCAGGCCGCGGCTGCAAAGCTTGCAAAAGGTGTTCGACAATGAATACGTTGACTGCTTTATAGAAACGATCAAAGCAAAGGAGCAGATGAAATAGAAGTGGACCTTCCCTGACCGGGAATCGAACCCAGGCCGCGGCTGCAAAGCTTGCAAAAGGTGTTCGACAATGAATACGTCGACTGCTTTATAGAAACGATCAAAGAAAATGTGCAGATGAAATACAAGTGGACCTTCCCTGACCGGGAATGGAACCCAGGCCGCGGCGATGAGAGCGCCGAATCCTGACCACTAGACCATCAGGGAATTTTGTGTCTTTGAGTCTTTAGCAAAAGGATTTTGACCATAAATACATCGAATGCTTTAAAGTCATACTCAGAAAATGGGGCTGGTGAAAAAAAATTGGTTTTTCTCTGACCGGGAATCGGACACCCGGCCGCGGCGGTGAGAGCGCTGAATCCTATACACTAGACCATCACTGACCTTTGTGTGTCTGCAAAGCTTGTAAGAGGTGTTTGACAATGAATACCTTGACTGCTTTATAGAAACGATCAAAGCAAAGGTCCAGATGAAATAGAAATGGACCTTCCCTGTCCGGCAATCGAACCCAGGCCGCGGAGAGGAGAGCGCCGAATCCTGACCACTAGACCATCAGGGAATTTTGTGTCTTTGAGTCTTTAGCAAAAGGATTTTGACCATAAATACCTCGAATGCTTTAAAGTCATACTCAGAAAATGGGGCTGTGAAAAATAATTGTTTTTTCTCTGACCGAGAATCGGACCCCGGCCACGGCGGTGAGAGCGCTGAATCCTGACCACTAGACCATCAGGGAATTTTGTTTCTTTGAGTCTTTAGCAAAAGGATTTTGACCATAAATACCTCGAATGCTTTAAAGTCATACTCAGAAAATGGGGCTGGTGAAAAATAATTGTTTTTTCTCTGACCGGGAATCAGACCCCGGCCGCGGCGCTGAGAGTGCTGAATCCTATACACTAGACTATCACTGACCTTTGTGTGTCTGCAAAGCTTGCAAAAGGTGTTCGACAATGAATACGTTGACTGCTTTATAGAAACGATCAAAGCAAAGGAGCAGATGAAATAGAAGTGGACCTTCCCTGACCGGGAATCGAACCCAGGCCGCGGCTGCAAAGCTTGCAAAAGGTGTTCGACAATGAATACGTTGACTGCTTTATAGAAACGATCAAAGTAAAGGTGCAGATGAAATACAAGTGGACCTTCCCTGACCAGGACTCGAACCCAGGCCGCGGCGGTGAGAGCGCCGAATCCTGACCACTAGACCATCAGGGAATTTTGTGTCTTCGAGTGTTTAGCAAAAGGATTTTGACCATAAAAACCTCGAATGCTTTAAAATCATACTCAGAAAATGGGGCTGGTGAAAAATAACTGGTTTTTTCCTGACCGGGAATCGGAACCCGGCCGCGGCGGTGAGAGCGCTGAATCCTATACACTAGACCATCACTGACCTTTGTGTGTCTGCAAAGCATGTAAGAGGTGTTTGACAATGAGTACCTTGACTGCTTTATAGACACGATCAAAATATAGGTGCAGATGAAATAGAAGTGCACCTTCCCTGACTGGGAATCGAACCCAGGCCACGGCGGTGAGAGCGCCGAATACTGACCACTAGACCATTAGGGAATTTTGTGTCTTTGAGTGTTTAGCAAAAGGATTTTGACCATAAAAACCTCGAATGCTTTAAAGTCATACTCAGAAAATGGGGCTGGTGAAAAATAACTGGTTTTTTCCTGACCGGGAATCGGACCCCGGCCGCGGCGGTGAGAGCGCTGAATCCTATACACTAGACCATCACTGACCTTTGTTTGTCGGCAAAGCATGTAAGAGGTGTTTGACAATGAATACCTTGACTGCTTTATAGACACGATCAAAATATAGGTGCAGATGAAATAGAAGTGCACCTTCCCTGACCGGGAATCGAACCCAGGCCGCGGCGGTGAGAGCGCCGAATCCTGACCACTAGACCATCAGGGAATTTTGTGTCTTTGAGGCTTTAGCAAAAGGATTTTGACCATAAATACCTCGAATGCTTTAAAGTCATACTCAGAAAATGGGGCTGGTGAAAAATAACTGTTTTTTCCCTGACCGGGAATTGAAGCAAGGCCGCGGCGGTGAGAGCGCCGAATCCTGACCACTAGACCATCAGGGAATTTTGTGTCTTTGAGTCTTTAGCAAAAGGATTTTGACCATAAATACCTCGAATGCTTTAAAGTCATACTCAAAAAATGGGGCTGGTGAAAAATAACTGGTTTTTCCCTGACCGGGAATCAGACCCCGGCCAAGGCGCTGAGAGCGCTGAATCCTATACACTAGACCATCACTGACCTTTGTGTGTCTGCAAAGCTTGCAAAAGGTGTTCAACAATGAATACGTTGACTGCTTTATAGAAACGATCAAAGCAAAGGTGCAGATGAAATAGACGTGGACCTTCCCTGACCGGGAATCGAACCCAGGCCGCGGCGGTGAAAGTGCCGAATCCTGACCACTAGACCATCAGGGAATTTTGTGTCTTTGAGTCTTTAGCAAAAGGATTTTGACCATAAATACCTTGAATGCTTTAAAGTCATACTCAGAAAATGGGGCTGGTGAAAAATAACTGGTTTCTTCCTGACCGGGAATTGAAGCCAGGCCACGGCGGTCAGAGCGCCGAATCCTGACCGCTAGACCATCAGGGAACTTCGTGTGTTTGAGTCTTTAGCAAAAGGATTTTGACCATAAATACCTCGAATGCTTTAAAGTCATATTCGTAAAATGGGGCTGGTGAAAAATAACTGGTTTTTCCCTGACCGGGAATCAGACTCCGGCCACGGCGCTGAGAGAGCTGAATCCTATACACTAGACCATCACTGACCTTTGTGTGTCTGCAAAGCTTGCAAAAGGTGTTCAACAATGAATACGTTGACTGCTTTATAGAAACGATCAAAGCAAAGGTGCAGATGAAATAGAAGTGGACCTTTCCTGACCGGGAATCGAACCCAGGCCGCGGCTGCAAAGCTTGCAAAAGGTGTTCGACAATGAATACGTTGACTGCTTTATAGAAACGATCAAAGCAAAGGTGCAGATGAAATAGAAGTGGACCTTCCCTGACCGGGACTCGAACCCAGGCCGCGGCGGTGAGAGCGCTGAATCCTGACCACTAGACCATCAGGGAATTTTGTGTCTTTGAGTGTTTAGCAAAAGGATTTTGACCATAAAAACCTCGAATGCTTTAAAGTCATACTCAGAAAATGGGGCTGGTGAAAAATAACTGGTTTCTCCCTGACCGGGAATTGAAGCCAGGCCGCGGCGGTGAGAGCGCCGAATCCTGACCGCTAGACCGTAAGGGAACTTCGTGTGTTTGAGTCTTTAGCAAAAGGATTTTGACCATAAATACCTCGAATGCTTTAAAGTCATACTCAGAAAATGGGGCTGGTGAAAAATAATTGTTTTTTCTCTGACCGGGAATCAGACCCCGGCTGCGGCGCTGAGAGTGCTGAATCCTATACACTAGACCATCACTGACCTTTGTGTGTGTGCAAAGCATGTAAGAGGTGTTTGACAATGAATACCTTGACTGCTTTATAGACACGATCAAAATATAGGTGCAGATGAAATAGAAGTGCACCTTCCCTGACTGGGAATCGAACCCAGGCCGCGGCTGTGAGAGCGCCGAATCCTGACCACTAGACCATCAGGGAATTTTGTGTCTTTGAGTCTTTAGCAAAAGGATTTTGACCATAAATACCTCGAATGCTTTAAAGTCATACTCAGAAAATGGGGCTGGTGAAAAATAACTGGTTTTTCCCTGACCGGGAATCAGACCCCGGCCACGGCGCTGAGAGCGCTGAATCCTAAACACTAGACCATCACTGACCTTTGTGTGTGTGCAAAGCTTGCAAAAGGTGTTCAACAATAAATACGTTGACTGCTTTATAGAAACGATCAAAGCAAAGGTGCAGATGAAATAGAAGTGGACCTTTCCTGACCGGGAATCGAACCCAGGCCGCGGCTGCAAAGCTTGCAAAAGGTGTTCGACAATGAATACGTTGACTGCTTTATAGAAACGATAAAAGCAAAGGTGCAGATGAAATGGGAGTGGACCTTCCCTGACCGGGACTCGAACCCAGGCAGCGGCGGTGAGAGCGCCGAATCCTGACCACTAGACCATCAGGGAATTTTGTGTCTTCGAGTGTTTAGCAAAAGGATTTTGACCATAAAAACCTCGAATGCTTTAAAGTCATACTCAGAAAATGGGGCTGGTGAAAAATAACTGTTTTTTTCCTGACCGGGAATCGGACCCCGGCCGCGAGAGCGCTGAATCCTATACACTAGACCATCACTGACCTTTGTGAGTCTGCAAAGCATGTAAGAGGTGTTTGACAATGAATACCTTGACTGCTTTATAGACACGATCAAAATATAGGTGCAGATGAAATAGAAGTGCACCTTCCCTGACTGGGAATCGAACCCAGGCCGCGGCTGTGAGAGCACCGAATCCTGACCACTAGACCATCAGGGAATTTTGTGTCTTTGAGTCTTTAGCAAAAGGATTTTGACCATAAATACCTCGAATGCTTTAAAGTCATACTCAGAAAATGGGGCTGGTGAAAAATAACTGGTTTTTCCCTGACCGGGAATCAGACCCCGGCTACGGCGCTGAGAGCGCTGAATCCTATACACTAGACCATCACTGACCTTTTTGTGTGTGCAAAGCTTGCAAAAGGTGTTCAACAATGAATACGTTGACTGCTTTATAGAAACGATCAAAGCAAAGGTGCAGATGAAATAGAAGTGGACCTTCCCTGACCGGGAATCGAACCCAGGCCGCGGCTGCAAAGCTTGCAAAAGGTGTTCGACAATGAATACGTTGACTGCTTTATAGAAACGATCAAAGCAAAGGTGCAGATGAAATAGACGTGGACCTTCCCTGACCGGGAATCGAACCCAGGCCACGGCGGTGAAAGTGTCGAATCGTGACCACTAGACCATCAGGGAATTCTGTGTCTTTGAGTCTTTAGCAAAAGGATTTTGACCATAAATACCTTGAATGCTTTAAAGTCATACTCAGAAAATGGGGCTGGTGAAAAATCACTGGTTTCTCCCTGACCGGGAATTGAAGCCAGGCCGCGGCGGTGAGAGCGCCGAATCCTGACCGCTAGACCGTAAGGGAACTTCGTGTGTTTGAGTCTTTAGCAAAAGGATTTTGACCATAAATACCTCGAATGCTTTAAAGTCATACTCAGAAAATGGGGCTGGTGAAAAATAATTGTTTTTTCTCTGACCGGGAATCAGACCCCGGCCGCGGCGCTGAGAGTGCTGAATCCTATACACTAGACCATCACTGACCTTTGTGTGTCTGCAAAGCTTGCAAAAGGTGTTCGACAATTAATACGTTGACTGCTTTATAGAAACGATCAAAGCAAAGGAGCAGATGAAATAGAAGTGGACCTTCCCTGACCGGGAATCGAACCCAGGCCGCGGCTGCAAAGCTTGCAAAAGGTGTTCGACAATGAATACGTTGACTGCTTTATAGAAACGATAAAAGCAAAGGTGCAGATGAAATGGAAGTGGACCTTCCCTGACCGGGACTCGAACCCAGGCCGCGGCGGTGAGAGCGCCAAATCCTGAACACTAGACCATCAGGGAATTTTGTGTCTTCGAGAGTTTAGCAAAAGGATTTTGACCATAAAAACCTCGAATGCTTTAAAGTCATACTCAGAAAATGGGGCTGGTGAAAAATAACTGGTTTTTTCCTGACCGGGAATCGGACCCCGGCCGAGGCGGTGAGAGCGCTGAATCCTATACACTAGACCATCACTGACCTTTGTGTGTCTGCAAAGCATGTAAGAGGTGTTTGACAATGAATACCTTGACTGCTTTATAGACACGATCAAAATATAGGTGCAGATGAAATAGAAGTGCACCTTCCCTGACTGGGAATCGAACACAGGCCGCTGCGGTGAGAGCGCCGAATCCTGACCACTAGACCATCAGGGAATTTTGTGTCTTTGAGTCTTTAGCAAAAGGATTTTGACCATAAATACCTCGAATGCTTTAAAGTCATACTCAGAAAATGGGGCTGGTGAAAAATAACTGGTTTTTCCCTGACCGGGAATTGAAGCAAGGCCGCGGCGGTGAGAGCGCCAAATCCTGACCGCTAGACCATCAGGGAACTTCGTGTGTTTGAGTCTTTAGAAAAAGGAGTTTGACCATAAATACCTCGAATGCTTTAAAGTCATACTCAGAAAATGGGGCTGGTGAAAAATAACTGGTTTTTCCCTGACCGGGAATCAGACCCCGGCCACGGCGCTGAGAGCGCTGAATCCTATACACTAGACCATCACTGACCTTTATGTTTCTGCAAAGCTTGCAAAAGGTGTTCAACAATGAATACGTTGACTGCTTTATAGAAACGATCAAAGCAAAGGTGCAGATGAAATAGAAGTGGACCTTCCCTGACCGGGAATCGAACCCAGGCCGCGGCGGTGAGAGCGCCGAATCCTGACCACTAGACCATCAGGGAATTTTGTGTCTTTGAGTCTTTAGCAAAATTATTTTGACCATAAATACCTCGAATGCTTTAAAGTCATACTCAGAAAATGGGGCTGGTGAAAAATAACTGGTTTTTCCCTGACCGGGAATTGAAGCAAGGCCGCGGCGGTGAGAGCGCCGAATCCTGACCGCTAGACCGTAAGGGAACTTCGTGTGTTTGAGTCTTTAGCAAAAGGATTTTGACCATAAATACCTCGAATGCTTTAAAGTCATACTCAGAAAATGGGGCTGGTGAAAAATAATTGTTTTTTCTCTGACCGGGAATCAGACCCCGGCCGCGGCGCTGAGAGTGCTGAATCCTATACACTAGACCATCACTGACCTTTGTGTGTCTGCAAAGCTTGCAAAAGGTGTTCGACAATTAATACGTTGACTGCTTTATAGAAACGATCAAAGCAAAGGAGCAGATGAAATAGAAGTGGACCTTCCCTGACCGGGAATCGAACCCAGGCCGCGGCTGCAAAGCTTGCAAAAGGTGTTCGACAATGAATACGTTGACTGCTTTATAGAAACGATAAAAGCAAAGGTGCAGATGAAATGGAAGTGGACCTTCCCTGACCGGGACTCGAACCCAGGCAGCGGCGGTGAGAGCGCCGAATCCTGACCACTAGACCATCAGGGAATTTTGTGTCTTCTAGTGTTTAGCAAAAGGATTTTGACCATAAAAACCTCGAATGCTTTAAAGTCATACTCAGAAAATGGGGCTGGTGAAAAATAACTGTTTTTTTCCTGACCGGGAATCGGACCCCGGCCGCGAGAGCGCTGAATCCTATACACTAGACCATCACTGACCTTTGTGAGTCTGCAAAGCATGTAAGAGGTGTTTGACAATGAATACCTTGACTGCTTTATAGACACGATCAAAATATAGGTGCAGATGAAATAGAAGTGCACCTTCCCTGACTGGGAATCGAACCCAGGCCGCGGCTGTGAGAGCACCGAATCCTGACCACTAGACCATCAGGGAATTTTGTGTCTTTGAGTCTTTAGCAAAAGGATTTTGACCATAAATACCTCGAATGCTTTAAAGTCATACTCAGAAAATGGGGCTGGTGAAAAATAACTGGTTTTTCCCTGACCGGGAATCAGACCCCGGCTACGGCGCTGAGAGCGCTGAATCCTATACACTAGACCATCACTGACCTTTTTGTGTGTGCAAAGCTTGCAAAAGGTGTTCAACAATGAATACGTTGACTGCTTTATAGAAACGATCAAAGCAAAGGTGCAGATGAAATAGAAGTGGACCTTCCCTGACCGGGAATCGAACCCAGGCCGCGGCTGCAAAGCTTGCAAAAGGTGTTCAACAATGAATACGTTGACTGCTTTATAGAAACGATCAAAGCAAAGGTGCAGATGAAATAGACGTGGACCTTCCCTGACCGGGAATCGAACCCAGGCCACGGCGGTGAAAGTGTCGAATCGTGACCACTAGACCATCAGGGAATTCTGTGTCTTTGAGTCTTTAGCAAAAGGATTTTGACCATAAATACCTTGAATGCTTTAAAGTCATACTCAGAAAATGGGGCTGGTGAAAAATCACTGGTTTCTCCCTGACCGGGAATTGAAGCCAGGCCGCGGCGGTGAGAGCGCCGAATCCTGACCGCTAGACCGTAAGGGAACTTCGTGTGTTTGAGTCTTTAGCAAAAGGATTTTGACCATAAATACCTCGAATGCTTTAAAGTCATACTCAGAAAATGGGGCTGGTGAAAAATAATTGTTTTTTCTCTGACCGGGAATCAGACCCCGGCCGCGGCGCTGAGAGTGCTGAATCCTATACACTAGACCATCACTGACCTTTGTGTGTCTGCAAAGCTTGCAAAAGGTGTTCGACAATTAATACGTTGACTGCTTTATAGAAACGATCAAAGCAAAGGAGCAGATGAAATAGAAGTGGACCTTCCCTGACCGGGAATCGAACCCAGGCCGCGGCTGCAAAGCTTGCAAAAGGTGTTCGACAATGAATACGTTGACTGCTTTATAGAAACGATAAAAGCAAAGGTGCAGATGAAATGGAAGTGGACCTTCCCTGACCGGGACTCGAACCCAGGCCGCGGCGGTGAGAGCGCCGAATCCTGAACACTAGACCATCAGGGAATTTTGTGTCTTCGAGAGTTTAGCAAAAGGATTTTGACCATAAAAACCTCGAATGCTTTAAAGTCATACTCAGAAAATGGGGCTGGTGAAAAATAACTGGTTTTTTCCTGACCGGGAATCGGACCCCGGCCGAGGCGGTGAGAGCGCTGAATCCTATACACTAGACCATCACTGACCTTTGTGTGTCTGCAAAGCATGTAAGAGGTGTTTGACAATGAATACCTTGACTGCTTTATAGACACGATCAAAATATAGGTGCAGATGAAATAGAAGTGCACCTTCCCTGACTGGGAATCGAACACAGGCCGCTGCGGTGAGAGCGCCGAATCCTGACCACTAGACCATCAGGGAATTTTGTGTCTTTGAGTCTTTAGCAAAAGGATTTTGACCATAAATACCTCGAAAGCTTTAAAGTCATACTCAGAAAATGGGGCTGGTGAAAAATAACTGGTTTTTCCCTGACCGGGAATTGAAGCAAGGCCGCGGCGGTGAGAGCGCCAAATCCTGACCGCTAGACCATCAGGGAACTTCGTGTGTTTGAGTCTTTAGAAAAAGGAGTTTGACCATAAATACCTCGAATGCTTTAAAGTCATACTCAGAAAATGGGGCTGGTGAAAAATAACTGGTTTTTCCCTGACCGGGAATCAGACCCCGGCCACGGCGCTGAGAGTGCTGAATCCTATACACTAGACCATCACTGACCTTTGTGTGTCTGCAAAGCTTGCAAAAGGTGTTCGACAATTAATACGTTGACTGCTTTATAGAAACGATCAAAGCAAAGGAGCAGATGAAATAGAAGTGGACCTTCCCTGACCGGGAATCGAACCCAGGCCGCGGCTGCAAAGCTTGCAAAAGGTGTTCGACAATGAATACGTTGACTGCTTTATAGAAACGATAAAAGCAAAGGTGCAGATGAAATGGAAGTGGACCTTCCCTGACCGGGACTCGAACCCAGGCAGCGGCGGTGAGAGCGCCGAATCCTGACCACTAGACCATCAGGGAATTTTGTGTCTTCTAGTGTTTAGCAAAAGGATTTTGACCATAAAAACCTCGAATGCTTTAAAGTCATACTCAGAAAATGGGGCTGGTGAAAAATAACTGTTTTTTTCCTGACCGGGAATCGGACCCCGGCCGCGAGAGCGCTGAATCCTATACACTAGACCATCACTGACCTTTGTGAGTCTGCAAAGCATGTAAGAGGTGTTTGACAATGAATACCTTGACTGCTTTATAGACACGATCAAAATATAGGTGCAGATGAAATAGAAGTGCACCTTCCCTGACTGGGAATCGAACCCAGGCCGCGGCTGTGAGAGCACCGAATCCTGACCACTAGACCATCAGGGAATTTTGTGTCTTTGAGTCTTTAGCAAAAGGATTTTGACCATAAATACCTCGAATGCTTTAAAGTCATACTCAGAAAATGGGGCTGGTGAAAAATAACTGGTTTTTCCCTGACCGGGAATCAGACCCCGGCTACGGCGCTGAGAGCGCTGAATCCTATACACTAGACCATCACTGACCTTTTTGTGTGTGCAAAGCTTGCAAAAGGTGTTCAACAATGAATACGTTGACTGCTTTATAGAAACGATCAAAGCAAAGGTGCAGATGAAATAGAAGTGGACCTTCCCTGACCGGGAATCGAACCCAGGCCGCGGCTGCAAAGCTTGCAAAAGGTGTTCGACAATGAATACGTTGACTGCTTTATAGAAACGATCAAAGCAAAGGTGCAGATGAAATAGACGTGGACCTTCCCTGACCGGGAATCGAACCCAGGCCACGGCGGTGAAAGTGTCGAATCGTGACCACTAGACCATCAGGGAATTCTGTGTCTTTGAGTCTTTAGCAAAAGGATTTTGACCATAAATACCTTGAATGCTTTAAAGTCATACTCAGAAAATGGGGCTGGTGAAAAATCACTGGTTTCTCCCTGACCGGGAATTGAAGCCAGGCCGCGGAGGTGAGAGCGCCGAATCCTGACCGCTAGACCGTAAGGGAACTTCGTGTGTTTGAGTCTTTAGCAAAAGGATTTTGACCATAAATACCTCGAATGCTTTAAAGTCATACTCAGAAAATGGGGCTGGTGAAAAATAATTGTTTTTTCTCTGACCGGGAATCAGACCCCGGCCGCGGCGCTGAGAGTGCTGAATCCTATACACTAGACCATCACTGACCTTTGTGTGTCTGCAAAGCTTGCAAAAGGTGTTCGACAATTAATACGTTGACTGCTTTATAGAAACGATCAAAGCAAAGGAGCAGATGAAATAGAAGTGGACCTTCCCTGACCGGGAATCGAACCCAGGCCGCGGCTGCAAAGCTTGCAAAAGGTGTTCGACAATGAATACGTTGACTGCTTTATAGAAACGATAAAAGCAAAGGTGCAGATGAAATGGAAGTGGACCTTCCCTGACCGGGACTCGAACCCAGGCCGCGGCGGTGAGAGCGCCGAATCCTGAACACTAGACCATCAGGGAATTTTGTGTCTTCGAGAGTTTAGCAAAAGGATTTTGACCATAAAAACCTCGAATGCTTTAAAGTCATACTCAGAAAATGGGGCTGGTGAAAAATAACTGTTTTTTTCCTGACCGGGAATCGGACCCCGGCCGAGGCGGTGAGAGCGCTGAATCCTATACACTAGACCATCACTGACCTTTGTGTGTCTGCAAAGCATGTAAGAGGTGTTTGACAATGAATACCTTGACTGCTTTATAGACACGATCAAAATATAGGTGCAGATGAAATAGAAGTGCACCTTCCCTGACTGGGAATCGAACACAGGCCGCTGCGGTGAGAGCGCCGAATCCTGACCACTAGACCATCAGGGAATTTTGTGTCTTTGAGTCTTTAGCAAAAGGATTTTGACCATAAATACCTCGAATGCTTTAAAGTCATACTCAGAAAATGGGGCTGGTGAAAAATAACTGGTTTTTCCCTGACCGGGAATTGAAGCAAGGCCGCGGCGGTGAGAGCGCCAAATCCTGACCGCTAGACCATCAGGGAACTTCGTGTGTTTGAGTCTTTAGAAAAAGGAGTTTGACCATAAATACCTCGAATGCTTTAAAGTCATACTCAGAAAATGGGGCTGGTGAAAAATAACTGGTTTTTCCCTGACCGGGAATCAGACCCCGGCCACGGCGCTGAGAGCGCTGAATCCTATACACTAGACCATCACTGACCTTTATGTTTCTGCAAAGCTTGCAAAAGGTGTTCAACAATGAATACGTTGACTGCTTTATAGAAACGATCAAAGCAAAGGTGCAGATGAAATAGAAGTGGACCTTCCCTGACCGGGAATCGAACCCAGGCCGCGGCGGTGAGAGCGCCGAATCCTGACCACTAGACCATCAGGGAATTTTGTGTCTTTGAGTCTTTAGCAAAATTATTTTGACCATAAATACCTCGAATGCTTTAAAGTCATACTCAGAAAATGGGGCTGGTGAAAAATAACTGGTTTTTCCCTGACCGGGAATTGAAGCAAGGCCGCGGCGGTGAGAGCGCCGAATCCTGACCGCTAGACCATTAGGGAACTTTGTGTGTTTGAGTCTTTAGCAAAAGGATTTTGACCATAAATACCTCGAATGCTTTAAAGTCATACTCAGAAAATGGGGCTGGTGAAAAATAATTGGTTTTTCTCTGACCGGGAATCAGACCTCGGCCACGGCGCTGAGAGCGCTGAATCCTATACACTAGACCATCACTGACCTTTGTGTGTCTGCAAAGCTTGCAAAAGGTGTTTGACAATGAATATGTTGACTGCTTTATAGAAACGATCAAAGCAAAGGTCCAGATGAAATAGAAATGGACCTTCCCTGTCCGGCAATCGAACCCAGGCCGCGGCGAGGAGAGCGCCGAATCCTGACCACTAGACCATCAGGGAATTTTGTGTCTTTGAGTCTTTAGCAAAAGGATTTTGACCATAAATACCTCGAATGCTTTAAAGTCATACTCAGAAAATGGGGCTGGTGAAAAATAACTGGTTTTTCCCTGTCCGGGAATTGAAGCCAGGCCGCGGCGGTGAGAGCGCCGAATCCTGACCGCTAGACCATTAGGGAACTTCGTGTGTTTGAGTCTTTAGCAAAAGGATTTTGACCATAAATACCTCGAATGCTTTAAAGTCATACTCAGAAAATGGGGCTGGTGAAAAATAACTGGTTTTTCCTGACCGGTAATCGGATACCGGCTGCGGCGGTGAGAGCGCTGAATCCTATACACTAGACCATCACTGACCTTTGTGTGTCTGCAAAGCTTGTAAGAGGTGTTTGACAATGAATACCTTGACTGCTTTATAGACACGATCAAAATAAAGGTGCAGATGAAACAGACCTTCCCTGACCGGGAATCGAACCCAGGACGCGGCGGTGAGAGCGCCGAATCCTGTCCACTAGACCATCAGGGAATTTTGTGTCTTTGAGTCTTTAGCAAAAGGATTTTGACCATAAATACCTCGAATGCTTTAAAGTCATACTCAGAAAATGGGGCTGGTGAAAATTAACTGGTTATTCCCTGAACGGGAATCGGACACGCGGCCGCGGCGGTGAGAGCGCTGAATCCTACACACTAGACCATCACTGACCTTTGTGTGTCTGCAACGCTTGTAAGAGGTGTTTGACAATGAAATCCTTGACTGCTTTAAAGACACGATCAAAATAAAGGTGCAGAAGAAATAGAAGTGGACCGTCCCTGACCGGGAATCGAACGCAGGGCGTGGCGATGAAAGCACCGAATCCTGACCATTAGACCATCAGGGAATTTTGTGTCTTTGAGTCTTTAGCAAAAGGATTTTGACCATAAATACCTCGAATGCTTTAAAGTCATACTCAGAAAATGGGGCTGGTGAAAAATAACTGGTTTTTCCCTGTCCGGGAATTGAAGCCAGGCCGCGGCGGTGAGAGCGCCGAATCCTGACCGGTAGACCATTAGGGAACTTCGTGTGTTTGAGTCTTTAGCAAAAGGATTTTGACCATAAATACCTCGAATGCTTTAAAGTCATACTCAGAAAATGGGGCTGGTGAAAAATAATTGGTTTTTCTCTGACCGGGAATCAGACCTCGGCCACGGCGCTGAGAGCGCTGAATCCTATACACTAGACCATCACTGACCTTTGTGTGTCTGCAAAGCTTGCAAAAGGTGTTTGACAATGAATATGTTGACTGCTTTATAGAAACGATCAAAGCAAAGGTCCAGATGAAATAGAAATGGACCTTCCCTGTCCGGCAATCGAACCCAGGCCGCGGCGAGGAGAGCGCCGAATCCTGACCACTAGACCATCAGGGAATTTTGTGTCTTTGAGTCTTTAGCAAAAGGATTTTGACCATAAATACCTCGAATGCTTTAAAGTCATACTCAGAAAATGGGGCTGGTGAAAAATAACTGGTTTTTCCCTGTCCGGGAATTGAAGCCAGGCCGCGGCGGTGAGAGCGCCGAATCCTGACCGCTAGACCATTAGGGAACTTCGTGTGTTTGAGTCTTTAGCAAAAGGATTTTGACCATAAATACCTCGAATGCTTTAAAGTTATACTCAGAAAATGGGGCTGTTGAAAAATAACTGGTTTTTCCTGACCGGTAATCGGATACCGGCCGCGGCGGTGAGAGCGCTGAATCCTATACACTAGACCATCACTGACCTTTGTGTGTCTGCAAAGCTTGTAAGAGGTGTTTGACAATGAATACCTTGACTGCTTTATAGACACGATCAAAATAAAGGTGCAGATGAAATAGACCTTCCCTGACCGGGAATCGAACCCAGGCCGCGGCGGTGAGAGCGCCGAATCCTGTCCACTAGACCATCAGGGAATTTTGTGTCTTTGAGTCTTTAGCAAAAGGATTTTGACCATAAATACCTCGAATGCTTTAAGGTCATACTCAGAAAATGGGGCTGGTGAAAAATAACTGGTTATTCCCTGAACGGGAATCGGACACGCGGCCGCGGCGGTGAGAGCGCTGAATCCTATACACTAGACCATCACTGACCTTTGTGTGTCTGCAACGCTTGTAAGAGGTGTTTGACAATGAAAACCTTGACTGCTTTATAGACACGATCAAAATAAAGGTGCAGAAGAAATAGAAGTGGACCTTCCCTGACCGGGAATCGAACGCAGGGCGCGGCGGTGAAAGCACCGAATCCTGACCACTAGACCATCAGGGAATTTTGTGTCTTTGAGTCTTTAGCAAAAGGATTTTGACCATAAATACCTTGAATGCTTTAAAGTCATACTCAGAAAATGGGGCTGGTGAAAAATAACTGGTTTTTCCCTGTCCGGGAATTGAAGCCAGGCCGCGGCGGTGAGAGCGCCGAATCCTGACCGCTAGACCATTAGGGAACTTCGTGTGTTTGAGTCTTTAGCAAAAGGATTTTGACCATAAATACCTCGAATGCTTTAAAGTCATACTCAGAAAATGGGGCTGGTGAAAAATAATTGGTTTTTCTCTGACCGGGAATCAGACCTCGGCCACTGCGCTGAGAGCGCTGAATCCTATACACTGGACCATCACTGACCTTTGTGTGTCTGCAAAGCTTGCAAAAGGTGTTTGACAATGAATATGTTGACTGCTTTATAGAAACGATCAAATCAAAGGTCCAGATGAAATAGAAATGGACCTTCCCTGTCCGGCAATCGAACCCAGGCCGCGGCGAGGAGAGCGCCGAATCCTGACCACTAGACCATCAGGGAATTTTGTGTCTTTGAGTCTTTAGCAAAAGGATTTTGACCATAAATACCTCGAATGCTTTAAAGTCATACTCAGAAAATGGGGCTGGTGAAAAATAACTGGTTTTTCCCTCACCGGTAATCGGATACCGGCCGCGGCGGTGAGAGCGCTGAATCCTATACACTAGACCATCACTGACCTTTGTGTGTCTGCAAAGCTTGTAAGAGGTGTTTGACAATGAATACCTTGACTGCTTTATAGACACGATCAAAATAAAGGTGCAGATGAAATAGACCTTCCTTGACCGGGAATCGAACCCAGGCCGCGGCGTTGAGAGCGCCGAATGCTGTCCACTAGACCATCAGGGAATTTTGTGTCTTTGAGTCTTTAGCAAAAGGATTTTGACCATAAATACCTCGAATGCTTTAAAGTCATACTCAGAAAATGGGGCTGGGGAAAAATAACTGGTTTTTCCCTGACCGGTAATCGGACACCGGCCGCGGCGGTGAGAGCGCTGAATCCTATACACTAGACCATCACTGACCTTTGTGTGTCTGCAAAGCTTGTAAGAGGTGTTTGACAATGAATACCTTGACTGCTTTATAGACACGATCAAAATAAAGGTGCAGATTAAATAGAAGTGGACCTTCCCTGACCGGGAATCGAACCCAGGCCGCGGCGGTGAGAGCGCCGAATCCTGACCACTAGACCATCAGGGAATTTTGTGTCTTCGAGTGTTTAGCAAAAGGATTTTGACCATAAATACCTCGAATGCTTTAAAGTCATACTCAGAAAATGTGGCTGGTGAAAAATAACTGGTTTTTCCCTGACCGGGAATCGGACCCCGGCCGCGCCGGTGAGAGCGCTGAATCCTCTACACTAGACCATCACTGACCTTTGTGTGTCTGCAAAGCTTGTAAGAGGTGTTTGACAATGAATACCTTGACTGCTTTATAGACACGATCAAAATAAAGGTGCAGATGAAATAGACCTTCCCTGACCGGGAATCGAACCCAGGCCGCGGCGGTGAGAGCGCCGAATCCTGTCCACTAGACCATCAGGGAATTTTGTGTCTTTGAGTCTTTAGCAAAAGGATTTTGACCATAAATACCTCGAATGCTTTAAGGTCATACTCAGAAAATGGGGCTGGTGAAAAATAACTGGTTATTCCCTGAACGGGAATCGGACACGCGGCCGCGGCGGTGAGAGCGCTGAATCCTATACACTAGACCATCACTGACCTTTGTGTGTCTGCAACGCTTGTAAGAGGTGTTTGACAATGAAAACCTTGACTGCTTTATAGACACGATCAAAATAAAGGTGCAGAAGAAATAGAAGTGGACCTTCCCTGACCGGGAATCGAACGCAGGGCGCGGCGGTGAAAGCACCGAATCCTGACCACTAGACCATCAGGGAATTTTGTGTCTTTGAGTCTTTAGCAAAAGGATTTTGACCATAAATACCTTGAATGCTTTAAAGTCATACTCAGAAAATGGGGCTGGTGAAAAATAACTGGTTTTTCCCTGTCCGGGAATTGAAGCCAGGCCGCGGCGGTGAGAGCGCCGAATCCTGACCGCTAGACCATTAGGGAACTTCGTGTGTTTGAGTCTTTAGCAAAAGGATTTTGACCATAAATACCTCGAATGCTTTAAAGTCATACTCAGAAAATGGGGCTGGTGAAAAATAATTGGTTTTTCTCTGACCGGGAATCAGACCTCGGCCACTGCGCTGAGAGCGCTGAATCCTATACACTGGACCATCACTGACCTTTGTGTGTCTGCAAAGCTTGCAAAAGGTGTTTGACAATGAATATGTTGACTGCTTTATAGAAACGATCAAATCAAAGGTCCAGATGAAATAGAAATGGACCTTCCCTGTCCGGCAATCGAACCCAGGCCGCGGCGAGGAGAGCGCCGAATCCTGACCACTAGACCATCAGGGAATTTTGTGTCTTTGAGTCTTTAGCAAAAGGATTTTGACCATAAATACCTCGAATGCTTTAAAGTCATACTCAGAAAATGGGGCTGGTGAAAAATAACTGGTTTTTCCCTCACCGGTAATCGGATACCGGCCGCGGCGGTGAGAGCGCTGAATCCTATACACTAGACCATCACTGACCTTTGTGTGTCTGCAAAGCTTGTAAGAGGTGTTTGACAATGAATACCTTGACTGCTTTATAGACACGATCAAAATAAAGGTGCAGATGAAATAGACCTTCCTTGACCGGGAATCGAACCCAGGCCGCGGCGTTGAGAGCGCCGAATGCTGTCCACTAGACCATCAGGGAATTTTGTGTCTTTGAGTCTTTAGCAAAAGGATTTTGACCATAAATACCTCGAATGCTTTAAAGTCATACTCAGAAAATGGGGCTGGGGAAAAATAACTGGTTTTTCCCTGACCGGTAATCGGACACCGGCCGCGGCGGTGAGAGCGCTGAATCCTATACACTAGACCATCACTGACCTTTGTGTGTCTGCAAAGCTTGTAAGAGGTGTTTGACAATGAATACCTTGACTGCTTTATAGACACGATCAAAATAAAGGTGCAGATTAAATAGAAGTGGACCTTCCCTGACCGGGAATCGAACCCAGGCCGCGGCGGTGAGAGCGCCGAATCCTGACCACTAGACCATCAGGGAATTTTGTGTCTTCGAGTGTTTAGCAAAAGGATTTTGACCATAAATACCTCGAATGCTTTAAAGTCATACTCAGAAAATGTGGCTGGTGAAAAATAACTGGTTTTTCCCTGACCGGGAATCGGACCCCGGCCGCGCCGGTGAGAGCGCTGAATCCTCTACACTAGACCATCACTGACCTTTGTGTGTCTGCAAAGCTTGTAAGAGGTGTTTGACAATGAATACCTTGACTGCTTTATAGACGCGATCAAAATAAAGGTGCAGAAGAAATAGAAGTGGACCTTCCCTGACCGGGAATCGAACCCAGGCCGCGGCTGTGAAAGCGCCGAATCCTGACCACTAGACCATCAGGGAATTTTGTGTCTTTGAGTCTTCAGCAAAAGGATTTTGACCATAAATACCTCGAATGCTTTAAAGTCATACTCAGAAAATGGGGCTGGTGAAAAATAACTGGTTTTTCCCTGTCCGGGAATTGAAGCCAGGCCGCGGCGGTGAGAGCGCCGAATCCTGACCGCTAGACCATTAGGGAACTTCGTGTGTTTGAGTCTTTAGCAAAAGGATTTTGACCATAAATACCTCGAATGCTTTAAAGGCATACTCAGAAAATGGGGCTGGTGAAAAATAACTGGTTTTTCCTGACCGGTAATCGGATACCGGCCGCGGCGGTGAGAGCGCTGAATCCTATACACTAGACCATCACTGACCTTTGTGTGTCTGCAAAGCTTGTAAGAGGTGTTTGACAATGAATACCTTGACTGCTTTATAGACACGATCAAAATAAAGGTGCAGATGAAATAGACCTTCCCTGACCGGGAATCGAACCCAGGCCGCGGCGGTGAGAGCGCCGAATCCTGTCCACTAGACCATCAGGGAATTTTGTGTCTTTGAGTCTTTAGCAAAAGGATTTTGACCATAAATGCCTCGAATGCTTTAAAGTCATACTCAGAAAATGGGGCTGGTGAAAAATAACTGGTTATTCCCTGAACGGGAATCGGACACGCGGCCGCGGCGGTGAGAGCGCTGAATCCTATACACTAGACCATCACTGACCTTTGTGTGTCTGCAACGCTTGTAAGAGGTGTTTGACAATGAAAACCTTGACTGCTTTATAGACACGATCAAAATAAAGGTGCAGAAGAAATAGAAGTGGACCTTCCCTGACCGGGAATCGAACGCAGGGCGCGGCGGTGAAAGCACCGAATCCTGACCACTAGACCATCAGGGAATTTTGTGTCTTTGAGTCTTTAGCAAAAGGATTTTGACCATAAATACCTCGAATGCTTTAAAGTCATACTCAGAAAATGGGGCTGGTGAAAAATAACTGGTTTTTCCCTGACCGGGAATCGAACCCAGGCCGCGGCTGTGAAAGCGCCGAATTCGGACCGCTAGACCATCAGGGAATTTTGTGTCTTTGAGTCTTTAGCAAAAGGATTTTGACCATAAATACCTCGAATGCTTTAAAGTCATACTCAGAAAATGGGGCTGGTGAAAAATAACTGGTTATTCCCTGAACGGGAATCGGACACCCGGCCGCGGCAGTGAGAGCGCTGAATCCTATACACTAGACCATCACTGACCTTTGTGTGTCTGCAAAGCTTGTAAGAGGTGTTTGACAATGAATACCTTGACTGCTTTATAGACACGATCAAAATAAAGGTGCAGAAGAAATAGAAGTGGACCTTCCCTGACCGGGAATCGAACCCAGGCTGCGGCTGTGAAAGCGCCGAATCCTGACCACTAGACCATCAGGGAATTTTGTGTCTTTGAGTCTTTAGCAAAAGGATTTTGACCATAAATACCTCGAATGCTTTAAAGTCATACTCAGAAAATGGGGCTGGTGAAAAATAACTGGTTTTTCCCTGACCGGGAATTGAAGCCAGGCCGCGGCGGTGAGTGCGCCGAATCCTGACCGCTAGACCATTAAGGAACTTCGCGTGTTTGAGTCTTTAGCAAAAGGATTTTGACCATAAATACCTCGAATACTTTAAAGTCATACTCAGAAAATGGGGCTGGTGAAAAATAATTGGTTTTCCTCTGACAGGGAATCGGACCCCGGCCACTGCGGTGAGAGCACTGAATGCTAAACACTACACCATCACTGACCTTTGTGTGTCTGCAAAGCTTGCAAAAGGTGTTTGACAATGAATTCGTTGACTGCTTTATAGACACGATCAAAACAAAGGTGCAGATGAACGAGACATGGACCTTCCCTGACAGGGAATCGAACCTAGGCCACGGCGGTGAGAACGCCAAATCTTGACCTCAAGACCATCAGGGAATTTTGTGACACTGTGTAGCCAAGAAAAGATTTTTGACGATGAATATATAGAGTGATTTAAAGACATGATCAAAAAAACGGGGCAGGTGAAAAAAAAGTGTTGTTTTCCCTGATCGGGAATCAAACCAGGGCGGTGGCAGGGAGAGCGCCGAATCCTGACCAATAGACTATCAGGGACATTTGTGTTTCTTTGATGTTAATGTAACCCACATAAAGTGGGTATGCCACTTTAAGAGAAGAGGTTAAGGAAGCTGGGTGGTCTGCCTGGCCAATGAGAAGTTTAGTTTCCAGAGCGTCTGGACCAATCAGGGTGCAGGCTGCCGTTGTGGATCCCGCCCTTCTCCCCCGGGTCTGCAGTACCGTTGGTTTTGCTCTAGAGATCCGACGCGGTGAGACTGCTGAGCGGGGCAGCGCCAGAGTATGTATCCCAACAGTTAAAAGTATTTTTTACGTGCTGTATTAACTGTATTGTGGATAAACTCTTTTGTAAATAGATTTTATGTTGATTGTCCAGCTTTTGTGCTGGAAATTATTTATTAAATGAATACAAACTGAACTTCAGTTTTTTACTGCCAGAAGCCGTTAGGAATCGTTGGCTCTTTCTGGCAGTTATTTCAGCTTGTTCTTCGTAGATAAAAGTGCCCCACGCATCCGGATTGAGACCCACTCACTATACGGTTGTCTGAAGTGTGTCGCACTGAGATCGGTCAGGTTTTTTTTTATACTGGATCATTCCTGAAGAGGATCCCTCCTTTGATATTGATGGCGAGCCTTCCCACCTGGACCTGAAGAGAGAACCAGATTTCGTCTATCCCATTTGGAGTCATGCTGCACCCTGCGGTGTGGTAGGAGAGCAACATACATCTTCACACACGGTTATGGGTGAAACCTACAACTGACATTCTCCATTATTATTGTTTTTTTTTAATTTATTGATTTTTGGACAATACTGTTTGGATTGTTTTATTTCGGACATTGTGACGCACAGCTGTGGTGGAAATTCTCCTGTGAATGAAGTTGAATCAAACCAAATTGGGATTAATTTGATTAATCTGCTGACTAATACAATTTGGAGTGCAGATTACCAGGGTGCACCCGAATTATTTGAAATTAAGAATTAGCACTTGGCCAAGTATTATTGTTATTTCTTTTTTTTTATTTTATTGTGTGTAATTTTATTTTCATAATTGTGTGTTTTGTGCAACTGTTAATTGTGTGTTTTCTGTCACTAAAACCAGTTCTTTAAATACACCCAACTGCCCTTGTGTGTCATTTAAACACTCCACTGTGCTCTGATAGCCGAATCTATTGGCCCATTTATCCAAAATATATGTAATACCCTTCTCTACTGTGTTACAGAGGAAGCTTTGGCGAGCCAGCCAGGAGCATGAGTGTGTGTGTTTAAGTGTCAGACATCTTACACATATTGTTAGAACGTGCCAAGTACGTCTCTTTAAAAACAAAAAAATAAAAAACCAAATATGGATGTGGTACTCCGGGAGTCCATCCAAATTCCCCATTCTGTGGTTGTTAGTGGTTTAACAGGGTCAGAGACAGATGAGGAAGTGTCAACCTTTCTCCAGAAGTATGGCTCCATTAACCGTTACATTTGCTTAGATGATCCTAAGTCAGATTACCATAAAAACATGATTGTTGAGTTTGCACATGAAACTGCCATGCAGACATTGGAACCATTGTTGCCTCTTCAGTTTCCAAGCATGACTCAAGCAGGCATTGTGTATGAGTTAAAGGCTTTAGGAAGTGTCTACACCATAGATGCCAGAAGCAAAGCTACTAAGATGTACATGGAACAGCTCTCTGAAATTGCCAGGCTGAGTGGAAATTCATTAGGAGAAATGTTGAAAGAAGAACTTAAAAATCTGGTTTCATCTGCAGAATGTGCCTTTTCCCAATCACTTCAGACTGATCCAGAATCCTCAGCTCCGCAGAGTCCAACCCCACAAAAAAATTCAACCATCAAAAGAAATGTCCCATCTTCTGAAACCCCTCAGTCAGTGATGCCTACAGATCCCATGACTTTGACATCAGCAAATGATCCAAGTAAGCCTCTCATCCCTTCCATTTTCAGAAAAAACCTGATTGATCTCAATCCCTCGCAGACTTTCTCTGTCTCATCTGAATCCACTGCTACGCCCCTAATTGATGTCAATCCACCTGCAGTTCAGCGAGTGGTGGTTGAGCATGTGGTGCGCAGTAATGATAACTCACCCCAGTTTGCTTCACCCAGTAGACTCAGAGCTTTTTCAGGCAAGAGTCCACGACCAAGCCATGAAGCAGATTATGATACATGGCGTGCAAGTGTCGAAATTCTTATCAGAGATCCATCTGTGTCAGACTTGCATTGCACACATCGTGTATTGGACAGTCTTCTTCCTCCTGCTTCTGAAATGATCAAACATTTGAGCCCACAGTCTAGTCCCTCAACTTACCTCAAGTTGCTTGACTCCGCCTACGGAACGGTTGAAGACGGTGACGAGCTTTATGCTAGGTTCATTAGCACGTTCCAGAATGATGGAGAATTACCTTCTGTTTTCCTGCAGAGATTGCACACTGCTTTAAGCAAAACAATGAGACGTGGTGGTGTGTCCGCTCAAGAGTTTGACCAACAGCTTTTAAAGCAGTTCTGTAGAGGCTGTTGGGAGAACGCTTTAATAGTCGATCTTCAGTTAGAACCAAAGAAAGAAAAACCTCCTACTTTTGCAGAATTGTTGCTCCTTCTTAGGACAGAAGAAGATAAACAGGCTGCAAAAATGACTCGCATGCGACAGCATTTCAGCCATACTAAGTCTGGCCACAACCCCAGCCAGCAGCGTGCCATGTCACATGTGCATTTTGCACATGACACAAATGATTTGATAAATAAGACTGATCTTGAGATGCTCAAGCAACAAATTGCTGACCTCAGCATTCAGGTAAAGAGCATTGTGTCAGGGAGTCAAAAGCCAAAACAACCTAAGCAACAAAAAGCAAAGTCTGTTCCTCTAAGTGTCACACATGAAGCCCATGTGGTGAAACCAAAAACAAGCTATCCTTCCACATTTAAAGCAAATGGCAGACCACGTCCCTGGTACTGTTTCCACTGTGGAGAGGATGGTCATATTGTGTCAGTCTGTGATAAAGCACCAAATCCTTCCCTTGTAGCAGCTAAGAAAAAACAACTGAAAGAAAAGCAGGCTGCTTGGGAAGCCTCTAATGCTTCTCAAAGTGAGACACATTTAAACTAGTGTCTGCTCTCATAGAGGGACATATGGGAGCGAAGTTACAAAACTCCAGTCCCGAAACCATGAAGTCTATTGTCAAGAGTGTTGAGGTAGAAGGATTAAAATTGCCACATGGCCTTGTGGGAACTAAAACCACAGCTCAAGTATACATTGTAGGGAAAGAAACAAACTGTCTTCTGGACACAGGTTCGCAAGTCACAACTGTGCCCCAGTCCTTTTATGAAGAACACCTTTCTGATCTGACCATTCATTCTTTAAATGATTTGCTTGAAGTGGAGAGTGCTAATGGCCAGTTTGTTCCCTATTTAGGATATGTCGAGCTTACCATCACCTTTCCAAAAGAGTTTGTTGGTTCTGATATTGAAATTAACACTTTGGCCTTGGTTATTCCTCACCTCCGCTCTGCAGCCCATGAACAAGTGCTTATAGGCACAAACACACTAGACGTTCTTTATGCTGATTACCGGAAACGTTCATCTTTTCAGCCTTTGATGAATGGATATCAGGCTGTTCTCAAAATACTTGAGATACGACAAAGGGAGCTTAACTACAGCAGTCTTGGTTGTGCAGAAATAACGGGCAAGTTGCCTAGAGTTGTTCCTGCAAGACAGACCACTGTTGTTGAAGCTTCTGTTCATGTTGATCAATTGAACATTCAGAGAGATGTCATTCTTGAGCAACCATCAGCTTCTTCTCTACCGAATGGCTTACTCGTTTCAGCGATTGCAGTAACTCTACCAAGCAAACGCTCATGTCATGTTCCTGTCGTACTAAGAAATGACACCAATCATGATATAGTCATTCCTCCCAAAACCATTGTGGCAGATGTTTAAAGCAGTACAGGTGTTACACAAAGAACACACTGTCAATGAACCAGATGGTTCTCAATTTCAAGCAAAGTCTTCCCCAGAACTGAGCTTTGATTTTGGAGATTCACCTTTATCCACTGAATGGAAAAGGCGAATAACAAAAATGTTAAACACCATGCCAAACGTTTTCTCTCAGAATGACCTAGATTTTGGCCATACTGATAAGGTGAAACACAGAATCAAGCTCAGCGATGAGACGCCTTTTAAGCAAAGAGCACGTCCGATACACCCCAACGATGTGGATGCTGTGAGACAACATCTACAGGAACTCCTTGAATCTGGAGTCATACGGGAATCTGAATCCCCATTTGCTTCCCCAATCGTTGTGGTTCGTAAAAAGAATGGTTCTGTTCGTCTGTGTGTGGATTACAGAAAGCTGAATATGCAGACCATTAAAGACGCCTACGCTCTTCCAAAACTGGAAGATGCTTTCACTGCACTTGCTGGTTCTAAGTGGTTCTCTGTTTTAGACCTCAAGTCAGGCTACTATCAGGTCGAAATGGAAGAAGCAGACAAGCATAAGACTGCATTTGTGTGTCCAGTTGGATTCTGGGAATTTAACAGGATGCCCCAAGGAATAACGAATGCGCCTTCAACTTTCCAAAGACTGATGGAAAAGTGTGTTGGTGATATGAACCTAAAAGAAGTTTTAGTGTTCATTGACGACCTGATTATTTTCTCATCGTCCCTGGAAGAACATGAACAGCGCTTGCAGCGTGTTCTTGGACGATTGATGACATATGGTTTGAAACTGGCACCAGAGAAGTGCAAGTTCTTTCAAACATCAGTGAAATACCTTGGTCACATTGTTTCTGAGAGAGGAGTTGAAACTGATCCTGAAAAAGTTGCGGCCTTAAATACCTGGCCAATCCCCGCAAATCTTAAAGAACTTCAATCCTTTTTAGGATTTGCTGGATACTACCGACGGTTCATTCAAGGGTACTCTACTATTGTAAAACCACTTAATGAACTAACGTCTGGTTATCCACCACTCAGAAAGCTGAACAAGAAGCAGAAGATAAATCCAAGTCCAGAGTATCGCAACCCAAAGGAATCCTTTGGTGAGCGGTGGACATCCCAATGTCAGAAAGCCTTTGATGACATAATAGGAAAGCTAACATCAGCTCCAGTCTTAGGATTTGCAGACCCCCAACTTCCGTATGTCCTACATACAGATGCCAGCACTGTTGGCCTTGGGGCTGCATTATATCAGGTTCAAGATGGTCAATCTCGAGTCATAGCTTTTGCGAGTCGAGGACTTTCAAAGAGCGAGAGGAAGTACCCGGCTCATAAGCTCGAATTCTTGGCCCTTAAGTGGGCAGTCACAGAAAAATTTTCTGATTACCTATATGGTACAGACTTCACAGTAGTGACTGACAGCAACCCACTGACATATATTTTAACATCCGCAAAGCTTGATGCGACAGGGTACAGGTGGTTGTCCAGTCTTTCTACTTACTCATTCAATCTTCAGTACAGAGCCGGAAAGCAAAATCTAGATGCTGACGCACTCTCTCGCCGACCTCACGATCCACCAAAGGATGATTATGCATCCAAGAAGGAGAGTGAGAGAATCCGGCAGTTCACACTGTACCATCTGAGCAATCCTGACAATCCAGAAACTGTTCCCAAGGAAGTGATAAAGGCAATTTGTGAACGTCATATGGTTACTTCATCTCTAGCTGGTGTTCAAGCCGCCGCTCCTGGGTTGACATTAGTTGAATCCCTCACTCACCAGTCCACAGCCATTCCCGACTGCTTCCAGCAGGAACAAGTGGATGGGTCCCCTCTGGTCCATTCATTTTCAGAAGAAGAGTTGAGGCAAAAACAAACATTAGATCCTGCTATCAATGCAGTCATTGTACTCTTGGAGACTGGTGAAACTCCATGTCCCAGCCTTAGGTTGGAACTCCCAGAACTACCTTTGTTACTCAGAGAGTTGTCGCGGTTAGAGATCCAGAATGGAATTCTCTATCGTAAGCGAAAAGACGGTCCAAATGTCTCATATCAGCTTGTGCTTCCTGAGGCGCTAAGAGCTACAGCACTTAGGAGTCTTCATCATGATATGGGCCACCTTGGAGTCGAACGAACGGTAGATTTGGCAAGAACCAGATTTTACTGGCCGAAAATGTACATGACCATAGATAAAATGGTTAAAGCCTGTGAGAGATGTGTTCGTCGAAAAACACATCCAGAAAAAGCTGCTCCACTTATGAACATTAAAACCTACCGACCTCTCGAACTGGTGTGCATTGATTTTTTATCAATAGAGCCAGATCGCGCAAACACTAAAGACATTTTAGTAATAACTGATCATTTTACAAAATATGCAGTGGCTATACCAACTCAAAACCAGCGGGCACAGACCATAGCAAAATGCCTCTGGGAAAATTTCATTGTTCATTATGGTTTTCCTGAGAAGCTCCTTAGTGATCAGGGTGCTGATTTCGAATCAAAAACCATAAAAGAACTCTGTGAACTCATTGGCATGAGGAAAGTGCGCACAACCCCTTACCATCCTAGGGGAAATCCGGTTGAAAGATTCAACCGCACTCTTCTTCAAATGCTCGGAACACTTGATAAGTCAGATAAACTCCGCTGGAAAGACTTTGTCAAACCTCTGGTACATGCTTATAATTGTACAAAGAGTGATGTGACTGGATTCTCCCCGTACGAATTAATGTTCGGGAGACAGCCCAGATTACCCATTGATTTGATTTTCAGATTGCCCACCAATGCTACTAAGCAGACTCATTCTCAGTATGTTGGCAATTTAAAATCTCGGTTGGAAGAAAGTTACCGTATTGCTACTAGCAAGGCAGGGAAGAACGCAAGTCGCAATAAAGCCAGATTTGACCGGCGAGTGATTGAATCAACCTTGCAGACAGGAGACAGAGTTCTCGTACGAAATGTGAAGCTGCGTGGAAAACATAAATTGGCAGACAAGTGGGAGGAGGATGTTTATATTGTCCTCAAGCGAGCTGGAGAAATGCCAGTTTACACAGTTAAACCAGAAAGTAAAGATGGACCAGTGCGAACTCTGCACAGAGACTTGCTTCTGCCATGTGGATTCCTGTCAGTAGCTGCAGAAACTGAAACAGTCAAGCCTTGTCGAAACAGGAGGCCCAGAACAAGACAACGTCCAGTCGTCGAGAGTGAAGAGGAGATCATCTCAGATTTGGATGATGTACCTGATTGGACATTCTTCCCTCATGTTATGTCAAAACCTGATGCACATGTCGTGGTGCCTGAAACTCACAAGTTGAGTGAGCCTCCTTGTGCAGTCCGACACTCAGCAGAAACAGAGGAGTCTGAAAATTCCCTCTCACCTGATGCTCCAACAACTCAATCCCTTGTAAGAGATGGAAGTACTGGAGATATTCAGGGTGCATCAAGTGTCAACTCACCTGAAAATGTCAACTCACCTGAAAGTGTCAACTCACCTGAACAAGACAGATTATCCGAAGCAAACGTTTCACCTGAACTGAACTCAGTAAACAGATCCCCTCAGTGTTTCGATTTGCAGCAATCTGAAGAAACTCCTCCAGATAATGAGATGAGCTCAGATGCAGCATGCAATGATGGGTTTTGTGAAGTAAATGAACCTGTCACTGCCCAGCCTGAACCTTTAAAGTTTCAGACTGATGGACTTCAAGATGCTGAAACATCTCTCCGTCGATCTCAAAGAGTGCACACAAAGCCTAACAGATTAGATTATGTAACACTAGGAAATCCTCTGATGATGGTGGTGAATTCTCTGTTCCAGGGTCTAAGTGATGCATTGACTAGCTCCTTGAATGGTTTTGAGAATGTATCCCATAATTCCGTCAGGCATCCTTAAGCTGTGTGACTCCATGTCACATTGCAGATGCCCAGGGACGGGCATACCCTTCAGAGGGGAGGGTGTAACCCACATAAAGTGGGTATGCCACTTTAAGAGAAGAGGTTAAGGAAGCTGGGTGGTCTGCCTGGCCAATGAGAAGTTTAGTTTCCAGAGCGTCTGGACCAATCAGGGTGCAGGCTGCCGTTGTGGATCCCGCCCTTCTCCCCCGGGTCTGCAGTACCGTTGGTTTTGCTCTAGAGATCCGACGCGGTGAGACTGCTGAGCGGGGCAGCGCCAGAGTATGTATCCCAACAGTTAAAAGTATTTTTTACGTGCTGTATTAACTGTATTGTGGATAAACTCTTTTGTAAATAGATTTTATGTTGATTGTCCAGCTTTTGTGCTGGAAATTATTTATTAAATGAATACAAACTGAACTTCAGTTTTTTACTGCCAGAAGCCGTTAGGAATCGTTGGCTCTTTCTGGCAGTTATTTCAGCTTGTTCTTCGTAGATAAAAGTGCCCCACGCATCCGGATTGAGACCCACTCACTATACGGTTGTCTGAAGTGTGTCGCACTGAGATCGGTCAGGTTTTTTTTTATACTGGATCATTCCTGAAGAGGATCCCTCCTTTGATATTGATGGCGAGCCTTCCCACCTGGACCTGAAGAGAGAACCAGATTTCGTCTATCCCATTTGGAGTCATGCTGCACCCTGCGGTGTGGTAGGAGAGCAACATACATCTTCACACACGGTTATGGGTGAAACCTACAACTGACATTCTCCATTATTATTGTTTTTTTTTAATTTATTGATTTTTGGACAATACTGTTTGGATTGTTTTATTTCGGACATTGTGACGCACAGCTGTGGTGGAAATTCTCCTGTGAATGAAGTTGAATCAAACCAAATTGGGATTAATTTGATTAATCTGCTGACTAATACAATTTGGAGTGCAGATTACCAGGGTGCACCCGAATTATTTGAAATTAAGAATTAGCACTTGGCCAAGTATTATTGTTATTTCTTTTTTTTTATTTTATTGTGTGTAATTTTATTTTCATAATTGTGTGTTTTGTGCAACTGTTAATTGTGTGTTTTCTGTCACTAAAACCAGTTCTTTAAATACACCCAACTGCCCTTGTGTGTCATTTAAACACTCCACTGTGCTCTGATAGCCGAATCTATTGGCCCATTTATCCAAAATATATGTAATACCCTTCTCTACTGTGTTACATTAACAAAAGGTCTTTGACTATAAATACCTAGAGGGCTTTAAAGACATGATCAAAACAACGGGCAGGTAAAAAGGAAGTGGTGGTGCTCCAACCTTTGGAGCACCAAGGCCCTATCAGCCCCAAAACACCAAAGGACAGGGTCCAGGACCACAAAATTCATTCTGTGATGCTATTGATGATTCCCTGCCCCTGGCCATTCTCCTCTGCCCAAAGACTGATCCCCCAGACTCAAAAGAAAACCCCTCTGAACAAACTGGTTTTGCATTTAGATCTCATGGAGGTCAAAGAGGACATGAATATCTCCTGAGGTCCCTGGATGCTGCACCCCTGATCGCTGAAGACCAAGGCAACCTCGCCTGTCCCATGATTGAAATCCTGGGTCTGAAGGGTCCTGAGCTGCTGTTCAGAGCCTTTGGACCTGGTTGCTGTAGCCAAACAACATCTGCCACCAATCAAAAATTGCGGCAGAGCCATCGCTGAGGCCCTGGAGTATCTCAGCAAAACCATGCGGTCTACCATTTTTGAACTTAAGACTGTGATGTTGCATGTGTACGGGCCAACTATTGTCTCAAAGCTGGGACCTGTTTTTCTTGCTGACTGCCGTCTGTTGGGAATTGATTCCCCCAAAGAAAACCACGAGGACGACGATGATTATGATGCAGCCCTGCAGAAACTCACTGAGGCCTTCATCACACTGTTTCCTATCCGCCCCAGCTACAATATCATATCAGCCTGCATCCAGGGCCCCGCTGAACCCACTCAAGACTTTTACTGACGCCTGTTTGACATTCTCTTTAAAGAAGAGAATATCTCTTCTTTAAGGAAAAGAGACATTTAAAGAAGGTTATTGGAAAACGCGACCCAGGAGCCCACCAAGTGGCTTCTATCTAAGCATCTAAGCACCCCTTTAAAAAATAGGGCCGCCAACGACAGCTCACTCAGTAGGTCACCCAGTAAATAGCTGAGGCACAATTAAGAACATGGAGAATACCAGACGATGTCATCAGTGACACTGGATCACAGATGCCATTATAATTATTTTTAAATTGTTTTAAGAAAAGAAAAAAAAGTCTGGAATTGTAGAATAAAATAATTATTCACAGTGATCTCACACGATCTCCTGTACCCTGAGATACACTGCATTAAAAGTCCATGGCAGAGATCTTGGGCACATAGGTGAAATTGATGCATAATGGACCGTGTTATTGGACCCTGGTCCTTGCCAAGCAGGCGGTGCGGTAGGGATGAATAAATGTGGCTTCGTTGGAGGGGGTGGCGTGTACTCTTCACTTTCCCCTACCTGTTTTGTGTTCTGGAAATCAGTGGGTCGAAGATATATGAGGTACTTGAGAAAATATGCTTCGGTGAGCGGATTGGAAGGAGTGAAATCTTCTCTTGGCATATCAAGTAGTATAGAGGTAGTAGGGAGTCTTAGGAACGGGCCTTTCTCTGATATTCCCGACGAGACTCCAGCTCCTACTTTGAACATTTTAGTTACAAAAACCCTTGTACCTTTCCGTCTTGTGGGTTTCGACTGACGTTGGGACTTGGCGACTCGTTTTCCCCCTTCCGGTGTATCCGTTAGTCTTGGTTCTTCTTCCTCCATGGAAATGCTGAAGTGAGCTTCTGCCAGGCGTGAATCTTGGGTTTCTTCTTAGGGGGCTCTGGTTCGGTGTAGGACACGGTGGCGTAATTCTGCTCGTCTGGCACCACTTTGACGGCTGCTCCGATGGAGTAGATGCCTTTATAGGGGACGGTGATCATGCGCACTGACAGCTGAATCTGACAGGAGGTGCTAGGATCAGAGGGCGTACCCGCTCTGTGGGCCACGCCTCCCGGGTGTTGCAAAACTCCCTCCCGAAACTGGGATTCCGCTGTTACCCAGTACAGGCAAGACTTTTCCTTAGGTCTTACCGCATTGCTGCCCCACCCGTCCACCTCAGTGGTGTAGTAATACATATCTGAGCAGCGTACCCCATCTTCCCTTGGTACGTCCGGTAAATCCACCACAGGAATCGTGCCGTCATTGATGACTTCCAAAATCAGATGTGCCCAGGTGGTCAGCTCCCAGGGGCCTGTCCAACCCCCTTTAACGGCTTGGTCTCTGGCGTCATCTGGGAGTGTACTTAGCCCCTCAGCTGATGGTTGGTACGCATGAGGCCGATGCACCCGGAAGATCACAGGGGAGTGGTTGGTATTCAATGGTGGGAATGACAGGGATGCTCCAGCAGCTTCATATGGCCAGGCGGCATGAACAGAATCCCACAGGACATCATGGGGCCCTTCTTCCCTCCTCCACACCCATGGATCCGCTTCTTCTGGGGTGTTTGGGGGAGCTGAAGGTCCTGGTAATATTATCGGTATGGGGCTCCCATGGTTTGGTTGTACTTGCCCATATGTTTTGTAATATCGCAGCGAGCTATAAAACCTCGTCACCTGCCATCCCTCAGCCTGACCTGTCAAAGTCACTTCTCCTCTCCCCAGCTGGTCTTCGCAAGTAGAACAGTGATGGAGATCGTCCCCATCCCAGAAGCAATAACAGCTTTTTGGTTCTTCATTCTGCCAGCCCCATTGGGTCTCCAACTGAAGCCGGGGCAGGTAACCTACCCGGCAGTTCCCACAGATCGTGGTGTTCAAAACCGTAACCGGAGAGACGCGGAGATGTTGTAGCATCTCTGCGGTGGCTCCTTGTTGCCTGGGTTTCTCACGGCCCGGTCCCTCCCAGGTGATGGGGAGTGGGTTGTTTACTAAACAAACCGGACAGCGACTTTTAGCTTTTGCCCACATCAGCATCTCTCGCTCCTCCGACAGGACTCCCTTTTTAGCCCAATCCAATTTCTTCAGGGCTCGTCCTGCCCAAATCCCTGAAGGTGTTCTTCTAATTACAACCACCCCTTTCACGGTGGCCAGTCCGATATAGGGTGGAATGGTACATGATTCACTGGCCATTTCACCGGCTTCTGTTTCGCTTTAGTCAGGAACTGGCTTGAGCTGCTCAACTCCTTGAATCCCTTTTCTTTTCAGCAATACTGTGTTCCTATCCAGTACTTGCTTGACGATGTCAGTTGTCTCAAACTTGGGTTTTACTGCTGCACTTACAGGTTGCTCTCTTGCTTTGACCCACACGCGCTGTCCCTCTCGGAATGGCACTCTGGGCGTCAGCTTCTCCTTTTTGTCGCTGGAGCTCCGCCCCACGTTCTTCGTGGTGAACGGCCGTTGGTTGAGCTCCATTGCAGGGGCGGGTCTCTCGGCTCTGCTTCTGTCGTTCAGGGCCTGCCCTATTTCCACCGCCTGTGTGCTCCAACTGTTGGTGTTAGCATTTTTAGCTATCCAGCTTTTCACTAACCCTATGGCTCGTTCCACCACTCCGTTAGCTTGTGGGGTATAGGGTGGAGAGTAAACTCGCATTACTCCAAACTTCTGACACCATTGGTCAACCTGTGAATTACGGAAATGAGTCCCATTATCCGTGCGCAGCTCTTTCGGGATTCCCAGGGCACTGCATACTTGTTCCAGCATGCCGACAACACTATTGCCGTTTGCTTTCCTGGCTGCTTTTGTAGTTACAAACCCCGACATAGAATCCACCAGCACTAAGAGGTACTTCTCACCTCTCCTTCCTGTTATCCCCATGGGGCCTGCAACATCCATGCAGACTGAACCCCAGGGGACCGTGCTTTTGATGGATAACCCATCCATCCGCTGCCCTCGGCGACCTGCGTTGTATTGTCCACATACTGCACAGTCCCTTAGCACGCGTTGGACTTGTTTCACTGGGATCCAAAGATCCTGCTCCTCCAGCTCCTTACGGGTAGGTCGTACGCCTGCATGTCCAAGGGCCGCATGCACGCTCCGCACGACCTCGACCACGTACTCTTCTGGGACCTCCCGTCCTCTGGGAGTGCTGTCCCACTTCTCGGTACCGACAAAGACGATCTTTCTTTGCTGGACATAACAGTCCACTTCATCATTCCCACGCCAATGAGCTCCCTCATGCGTGTGTGCTTTTTGATGCTCAACATCTATTTCCAACTGTAGTTTTAGCTCAGCAATCTTTTTCCACAAGTCTTTGTGCGCCACTGGCTTGCCCTTTGCTGTCTCGAAACCATTTTCTTCCCAAATGGCCAAGTCTTCTCTAAGGGCTTGAGCACAGTAGTAACTGTCGGTTACTAACCTGGCACTCTTGATTTTCCTTTTCACCAGCTCCAGCAATCCTTCCAGTACGGCCGTTACTTCTCTGGCTTGAGCACTACCGGGAGCTTTTCCTTTCTGACGGCATTTTTCCTTGCCGTCTTGCTTCAGAATAAATCCCCAGTATGCCGACTGGTCGGACCCCTTTCTGGATCCATCGGTGTAGATTGTCCATTCTGGTTGTCCTGGCTTGTCAGGTGTCTCTGGCGGTTTCTTCTTACTGGTGGGTTGTGCTGGCCCAATTTCAAGCTCCGGGTCCAGCAGGATGTCCTCCCATCTTCCCCACCGTGTGTTAGTTGCTTTAGTACTTTCCACGGTACCTTTTCTTAGATACTTGTGAACCTGGCTTTGTGTGATGACTTTAACTGGTTGTCCCTGTGCTAAATCTTTCAGCACACCCCAGTAACGAGCTAACACCGCTAGCTCTTTCTCCTCCTGCGGATATTTCTTCTCAACAGAAGTCAGGGTGTAACTCCACAGGGTAACCAAGCCTCCATTTTCGTTACTCACTTTGATCATGGCGTCGTCATTCTCACAGCTGATCTCTGCCACCAGTCTTTCTGACAAACTTCTTGGCTCCAGTCTCACAGCTGCTTGAATGGCTTTTCTCAATTCTTCCAGGTTCTGTTGATTCGCTGCTGTCCAAACCCAGGGTCTTCTTCCGTCTTTCTCGTCCTCCTCACTCTTTCTCAGGCATTTGTACAAAGGTCTGGCATACTTCTGATAATTGGGTATGTGGTCCCGGACATAGTTGCATAGTCCTAATATTTTCTGTAAGTCATTCTCTGACTGAGGTGGTTGAATGTTCGTCAGCTTTTCTCTGTACCCATCTGAGAGTCCCAAATCTGACGTAACTTGGAAACCCAGATAATTCACTTGGAATTGTCCAAATTGACATTTCTTGAGGTTTAGTTTCAGACCTGCCTTGGTGAGGTTTTCAACCACTTTTTGTAGCCTCTCTAGGTGTTCTTCTTCTGTGTCATCAGCAATAAAGACATCATCAATGTACACAGTTGCACCTACGTCCCCCAGTACTTCCATCACTGCTGACTGGAACACGTTTGGGGAGTTCTTGTATCCCTGGGGTAACCTTTGCCACACGTAGCTCTTGCCTTTGTGGGTGAATGCAGTTTTACCTTGCGATTGTCTGGCGAGGCGTAGAGAGAAAAATCCATTGGCCAGATCGATGCAGGACTTGAACTTCTTGACCCGAAGAGTTTTCAGTGCTCCTTGTGGATTGATTAAACTGGCTCGGTTCGCTATTGTTCTCCGATTCAGGGCTTTGAAGTTGATAACTGGTCTCCAACCCCCTCCAGCCGATTCAGGTTTCTTCACCGCCTGGATGGGGCTGTTGGTGATCGGGTTGAGCTCCTCTCTGATGATTTCCAGGGCGCTCAGCTCCTTCACGATCTTGTCCATCTCCTCGACTGCTCCCGGGTTCAGCGGGTACTGCCGGACAGGTGGATGAACCCCACCTTCGATGTGATGAACAAACTTTGGACCCAAATCCCCACAATCGTTCTTGAACCGTGCCACTTGCGCTGTAACGATGATCTCACGCAGCTTCTCTTTCCCATACCTCGCGGGAGAAACGGTTTGCTTTAGTGTGTGCCAAAGCGGTTCCAACCGGCTTCCTTTGTCCAACCGTCCTCTAGCTCTCTTCACCTGGGACTCTTCGTCGTCCATGTCCTCCAACACCAATCTCTCATAGTTGCTCTGTGCTGACTCCGTTCCAACCATCGGGTCCGCAGTCACGCTGGTCAGCCACAACTTTTTGGCCCCTTCGTGGTTGGTGGTAGATAGCACGGTTGGCCAAACATCTTTCAAATACTCCTCATTATTTTCGTCTGCGTTTTTACTCCGAATCACCAGCCTTAGATTCTTTAGTTCTGCATATGCATCTTGTCCAGTAGTAGGGGCCGGTGGCTGGGCCGACACCCCTTGTGGTCTCCGCGGGATCTGTGGTCCTGGCTCTGAAGACGTCGCCTGCGGCTCCTCTTCATCAGCCGACACCTCGTCCAGCTTCTGTCGAGTCTCCTTGGAGTACTTGTAGGCCGCTTTCTTCAGTCGTCGCAGCATCACATCATACATAATTCCCATGTATGCGTTCCTGAAGTTGGTGGTCAGGGAATAGTGTGCTGTCAGGGTAGAGTAGGATGGTGTCATCAGGATGTTAGCCCACTCCCCGACTGTCGCTTCTACCTCGAGCAGCACCCTGTCTCCCAGCCTGCTGGCCCATCCTGCTGGAATCTGGTACTCGGTCTGACCGACCTCTGGTACATATGTACGCCGTCCGTCTTTAGCCTGTACGGGGCCCCAGGTCACGTCTCTCGCCAGTCTCTCAGAAGAACCCTCAATGTCAAAGGTTTCTATTTCTTTCTTCTTACCTCGGTGCTGTCCTGTTCGGAGCGTCTTATACCCTGTCGGTGGTTGCTTTGGGTCGGAGAAGATGCTGCCGTGATCACTCTCTTCTTCTTCTTCTTCTTCAGAATGTTCAATCTCCTGTTGCTCTTCTCCGTCCTCCGAGTCGCTGATGTCCTCATACTGTTGTTGTCGGAGAGGTTCCCTCCTGGGGGATTTCAGCGGTTGAATCTTGGCTGGTTTCATCGGTCCTTCTTCTCTCTGAACCGTCAGCTGCTCATTCTTGACTCTGCCGGTGTTGGGTTGTTTCAGTTCACTGCTGCTTCCCTCAAATGAGAATTCTTTGACGTATCTTGCTGCGTGGGACTCTGGTCCAACTGTTGCTTCCCTTAATTTTATCCTGAGTGGCTCCATAACCTTGGCTTTGCCGGTCTGGGTGGTGTTTGAAACTTCACTCTGGGGTATTTTTAAGGGATATTTCTTGATCTCCTGTGCTGGGTGGCTGATGCGGCATTGTTCCTCCATCTCAGTTGCCATTCGTACACCTTGCTCCGTACGGAGTCGATGCATACGGGGGTCAACCACCACCACTACCTCTTTGAACACAAAGAAATGACTGTTGGTCTTGGCTATGTTCACCACTCCATTCTCTGTGACCGACCTGGCGGTGTCCCCTGGCAAATCTGCCGATCTTAGTCCCTGCACGCTCACCATCACCCTTCTCATGCTTTCGTTGCTGGCAGTCACCAGGCCCCTTTCGAGTCCGTGCCACATCTTCTTCCGATACTCCTCCAGACTCTCTCCTTTCTTGTAAACATCTATTGGGACCAGGATTACGGCACCATAAGGAAGACTGTAGCCCTTCATCATCACTACGTCTCCTCTAGTTTTTTCACTACAGGAAGCCTCCAACACCTTTGAATCTTTTTGGTAATATTTCCCAGCTTGGTTTTTAAGGCTGCGTCGGAACTTTCGATTGTGGATCTTGTATTTATCATTGGTGAACACAATCAGCCCGTCACCTTCAAGGTCCCATATTCCTCCAATAAACTGGTAAATCATGAGCCCGGATTGCAGCCTTAAGCTGATGGTCTCTGATGGTATTTTGGCCAACTCTCGGGTCCTCCTCCAAACATCCGACTTCGGGGTCTTCTTCTTAGGGCGGCCGGGGTCCCACAGCTCCTCATCCGATTCCTCCTCGTCCTCGTCGGAGCTGCTGCCCGCTGGAGTCTCCGTAGGTGGCAGTGGCTGCCTCCTTTCCGTACTGTGGACTCGGGGATGAAACCCGAACTCCTGACCCCGTCGAGGGGACCAATCCCTGGCCGCTTGCTCCAACTGCTCCTCAGTGAAACCGTCGATGAGCGCTCCCTCGTGATTTTCCTCTCCTGACTGCTCAGAGGGGATCTCGTCGTTCCGCGATGATCCCGGTCGAGCTGGGATGTCGTCATCGCCGTCCGTCAGGTCTATCAGGTCCTTCGGAGCTTGCTTCGGCTGGTTCGTCGGTGTTGTGGCTCTGCTGGGCAGTCGAGAGGGGGCCTCAGCCACCTCCGATTCCGCCTTTTCCGGGGCTCGCTCCTTTTCTTTGATGTTTTTGTAGGTTGACAGTCTCTGCAGGGCTTCTTTACACTCTTTATACTGACTTACCCCTCTAGCTAGCTGTTCTACCAGGATCCCGTCGATGCCCGCTGCCCTTGTAGCTGTCTTCACTACTCCGTCATACTTCCCAGAGGGGCTGTAAACAATCCGCAGCTCACCAGCGGTCCATCTTTCAAGGAGCCCGGCGAACCATTCTAGCCACTCTTTAATCTCCAACTTCTTAGCAACTTTCACTGGGCATTTGACGACCCCCAGTCGGTGACCATCGTTAAGTCGGGAGCAGTAGTATATCTGGGTCTGTATCATGTAGTTCATTATGTCCCGAACCTTGTTCTCGTGGGTACTATAATGAGATTCGAAGAAAGTCCTTTTCAGTGTCCCAGTCCAGGAATCCAATCCATCACCGAGTAATATCAACATTACAGGAAGTTGTGATATAGTAGTTTGGGAAAGACGGGTTTGATGATCTTCCCCGTCTTGGCTGATGTTGCTTGCCCTTTGTCCCTTTGCTGGCTCTGGCAGGGGATCCAGTTCCCCTCTTTCTTCTTCATTCATAGTTGTCTTTGTCTTCGAGTTGCCTATCCCCCAAAGCCTCTCTTTGCGCTCTTGAGTAGGGATGGGTCCAGGCTGTGTTGGCTACTGGCTTCACTGTCTGGATACTATCACTTATCCTCAGTAGAAGCTTTCCCTCACCTGCATGCTATACAGTTACTGCAAGGGTTGTGACTGACGGCCTTATCAGTCACTGTTAACTCTATTCTCTAAGAGTTAACCGTCCAAGTGAGCTATTCAGAATCACACATCTGTTTTTACTGACTTGGTGTATAGGGCCCGCCTACTTGGCACCGCCCCACGTTGGGCGCCATGTCCGTTATCCTACAATAGCTAGCCCCGCCCACTTCATCACAACTCTCCGGGGCTGACTACTGACCAGTTCTCTGTCTAACAGGTCCGGAAAATCTCTAAGAACTGGGTATTACCCTAAGCGGGATCTATAAGAGATAATCTATTCAAACTGGTGTCGAAAGCGATTCGTCTAGCTCTAACTACCTCCAATCCAGAAGTTACGACCCTTTTCAGTTAAGAAACAATCAGCTGAGTAGCCCTCACAGCTGCATAATTCCAATAACCACTTCTGTTAACGGTAGCTCGCTTTCTAAATTATAACTCGCTCTTGGAACCGGCTAGACTAAATTTAGTGACTTGGATGCAAGTCCCTGGGTCATTATTTTACTATCGCTAAAGGAAATTATGAAGCCTCCTCTTTACTAGAACCATGTACATTAGTTTTACCTTTATTAAAAGAACTGAAAAATGATTAACCGACTCAATTAATTCCAATGTCCACCCACCTCATTAGAATTTTAGAGTATGAATTTATTAAGCAAGCTTAAGCAGGGATATGTGACATACAGTTTAATAACAACTTGTATATAATTCAAGAGCAGCGTAATAAAATCAACATGTATAATCATACCATCCTGTCTCTTTTCCCTAACCTATGTCGCAAATTCTGAGATAGCTTTTTAGGAAGCAGGTTCAACTCATACCCAGTTGGTGGTGGATCTTTTAGCAACAGGAACGTACGAAAACCTTGGTCAGAATCTTTGTCCTTGTGTGGAAAAATCCTCCTTAGAATAGAAGCAAAGTAGAAAGGGTTTAATTCCTTTGAAAACCCAACTCTTTATCCCTCCGGAACCTTTGTCTTTTCTCCAAGTCTGTTGCAATGTTTGGGTCGAGGCAAGACCGACGATCGAATCAGGAACCCGGGTTGGACGATTGGAACTTGTCTCCCTTTGGCGGCGCGAAGCTTCAGCTTTTCCCGTGGCTCCTAGGTGTGGTCTGCTGCTGTCTCCTCGATCTGCTTCTTCGTGTAGGCTCTACTTCGGTGCCGCGGACAAAGAACAGTTACTTCCTCATTCCCGTCCTGTTTTATACTTTTTTCCTCCATATGTGTGTATGGGCAGCTCGGTTTACTATTTTTTTCTTGAACTTCTGCTTTTCCACACCCATATGTGTGTATGGCGAGCTCCTGTGGCTTCCTGAACATCTGCTGCTCATTGTGTAATCCCCGGTGTTCCCCACCCTGTTCACTGAGTCTTGCGAAAGTCCCTTGCTTCCCCAGCTTGCGACATCTTGTCAGCGAGGCCTCACTCATCATGAGACTGTATCTTTCCTGACTTTGCTATAACTCACTTTATCATCTGTTACAAACCTTTAACCATCGCATTAAAACCATATTGAATCTGTTTAAATCATCTTGGCTTCGATATTCAATCATATTCATTATAATTAATCACATTTTTCTCTTACTATAAGTCATCAATCATCTTCATTATAATTAATCACATTACAGATCAACATTTAGAAATACAATTCTGAAAGTTATGTATTGATTATTGATATACATATTAAACTGAAATGATTTATTTAAGTAAACCACTAGATTGCTTTATTTCTCTCAGGCCTTCATACACCTTTTCTGCGTGTACCTGGAAAGATCTCACAACTCCATGCCAGTTTACTTGACAACGGGAAAACAGAAAAGAGGATGTAACTGTTCTTAATTATAGATACATCCTGTGCAGCTGATTCTGTCTGTGTTTGTTCCATTCCGTCTTTTTACATGTGCTAATCTTGAAAGCCCCTTGGGTGTGTTAACGCCCTCTGATATGTCCCTCGGATTCGTGAAGGGGGGTTTAAGGATAGGGAATCACGATATCTAGTTCAGAGTTTCTCTGACAGTGTTACTGATCAGTGCGCTCCGCTTGCAAGCGTAATAAAGCTGTTTTTGTTCTCTAACTTTGACTCTTGGTTTTCCAGATATTTTCAGACTTGACAAGCTAGAGGGCTCTAAAGACATGATCACAACAACGGGGCAGGTGAAAAAGAGGTGGCCTTTGTCAAGCTGGACCTTACTTTCAGCATTCCTTCATTCAAACATTGTTTGGAATCAGAAGACATTCTCCATAGAGATTCTCCAGTCTATGGAAACAGATTAGTGAAAATATATCTACATTTTCTGGCTCAAAAACCTTCACAATTTGAAGTCATCCTCTTTATTGGCATCTACAATTCATTGTGTTTGGTTTTACCTCTCCTTCTCCTTCTTGTTTACCTAGTCATCAATTCCTTCTTTCTGATTTCTGAGTATTTGTCTCATGTCACTGTTTCTTCTTTCCAAATTTTACTTCCTTTTTTTGTGGGTCAGATTTGAACCTTGAAAGATTCGCAGCTTTTCTTTGATCAGTGTTTCCGTTTGATTCTTCTTCCCTGTCTCGTGTGTCGCATCCTAGCCGTTAACCAGTCAGTGGGAGTAAAACCACGGAGGCTGTTTGATTTTGCCTTTCTTCTGTGTGGTATACATCCTGAGAAGTTGTGTTCACACCAATCCTGGACAGAAATGCTGAGTGGTCGAATCATTGCAAGACATCAGGAGAACTCAGGGGAGCTTTGTGCACAAGTGTACCATTCTGTGTAGCTCAGAACTGTGCTGTGAAGATTTAGATGTGATTAAATAGGTTTATTTGCAAAATACTGTACATTCACACCACAGAGCTCTGAATGCAGCTTGCCTGTTTGAAGTAATTATAAATGTCTGCCACAGATAAGAAAATGACTTCAAATTAAAGTCCTTCTTAGTCACTCAAACAGGAGGCTGCTCTGTTGGCAGGCTATTGTGATTCAAATTCACTTTGGAGAGGAAAAACTTCTTTAATAGTCTAAGAGAAAGTAAACAAAGAAATTATCATATGAATCAACATTTACTCTCTTGGCAGTTTGAGGTACTGGGTTGGCTTATCAGCATTTGTCTTGCACTGGTTTTCTTATCGTTTATTTAGTATGTCTGCTTCAAATGACAGGCTTTACTTAAATCATCTTTTTTATGGTGTACCTCAGGGTTTGGTTTTGGAGCCCTTGTAATTTCCATTTAGATGCCCCCTCTTCAACACATTGAGTACTTTTAGAACGTCTCATATCATTGTTATGTGGATGACAGTCAGTGATACACCATTTTAAGTCTTGTGCTGTCTATAAACGCAGAATTATGGGTGGTCGACATGTGGACCTTTGGGGTTTGGTGAAGCTAGCAAGAGGTCTTTGACGCCCAATACCAAGAGTGCTTGGTCGTAACCTGTCATCAACAAAATGTGGCAGACTAAAAATAAAAACAGTTTCCCTGATACATTTTTATGCTTGTATCCACACTTTATAGATTTTTACAGTAATACACTGTTGTAATAACAGTACACAGTTTGGTTGCAAGTGACAATTACAGGATCATATCTGCAGTTTAGGTAAAGTGCTAACTAGAATCTAATTTCGAAGAAGCATATATATATATATATATATATATATATATATACTGCTCAAAAAAATAAAGGGAACACTTAAACAACACAATATAACTCCAAGTAAATCAAACTTCTGTGAACTCAAACTGTCCATTTAGGAAGCAACACTGATTGACAATCAATTTCACCTGCTGTTGTGCAAATGGAACTTTGTACAGAACAAAGTATTCAATGAGAATATTTCTTTCATTCAAATCTAGGATGTGTTATTTGAGTGTTCCCTTTATTTTTTTGAGCAGTGTATATAAATATACTATATATCTATATAGATATATAGTATATTAGGATACTAATATTTAAACATAGAGTGGGGTTGTACGTGCATTTTATGTTAAAGCATTTAGAAGTACACTCTACATTCTTTGACTGTGGCAGTTTAGAAAAAAAGTCTGGAATGAAGTTAAACATGTAGGTTTAGGAATATTTAAAAGCAATGTGATGCCATCCATTGTTCTTGGCAACAATTATTAAATATTTGTACATGAACATTGGGTATCAAACTGGTTAGCTTGGGGAAAACAGACTTTCTAAACCTAACAGGGACCCTTTAGAGAAATGTGTGGATGACCCTCACAGGAATGAGGGGTGGTTCCAAACAGATCATCAAGGCTTGCTGCTTTCCCAGTTTTTCCGTTGGTTCTGGGAATCCCTCTGGTGACATGCTGCCCGGTGGTGGTGGTGGGTCCATGGGAGGAAGGAGGAACAGGTTAAAAATCTGTGTTAAACTCTAAATCTCCCACAGTGAACAGACTCTGCAGAGACTGCTAAGCATATGGCCTGATTAATATTCCTTGATATGGAAAAGTGTCATAGTCGTCTCATTTATTATTAACAAGATTCTGACCCTCACATTCACTGTGTCCTCTCTGCTTCAAACATCATCATATCGTTTATTTAGAACCTTAAAGTAACAGAGCTGGCTTTAAAGGTGTCTCGCTAAAAATCTCAGTGCATATTTTACCCATTCTGTATCACTGACAGTTATTAATACAATATTAATGGCGGAGCACTGTATCATTTCCTTTGAGCAGACTGACTATCTTTGGATCTTGGAAATCCATAAAAGCCTGGAAGGAGTTTCCCATCAGCCTCTCTGTCTCATTGACATCAGCGTTGTTGTTTTTGTCATCGTCTGCAGTATTTTTGGAGCCATCAGTGGTGCATCATTGTTATCCATGCAGAGATAGATGGCTGTTGTTTAGGTGAGAGATGAGATAAAGAACTCAGCCAGGCATGAACCTCTCCATATCTGTTCTACATTCTTCCTCTGGACCCGTCTCTCATTTTGTCATTGCTCTTCCATTATTATGTCTTTTTTGTTCTTCATTGTTAGTATTTTTCCTTTTGTTAGTCTGCATCTTCAGATGTAGCTTTCCCATGACTGAAAATGGACAACCACTGAATTTTGAATCAAAAGACTGATAGAACTGTTCTGCTTTAGCCTATGTTGTGAACAAGTGTGAAATACAGCCTGACTACACCAAAAATAATCATTATTATTATTGAAAATAAATATTTTGAAGCATGATGTGCTCTGATACTTTCTGCTAGATCACTTCATTGACTGTGGACTTCAGAAAACCCAGTGGATCAAAACCAGCAGATAACATGTTCCCCCCAATCCATCACTGACTGTTGAAACGTAACTCTGGAATTTAACCAACGCAGATTTTAACCTTCCAATCCTCCTCCAGACCCTCAGAGCTCGATTTCTAAATGAAATGCAGAATTTACTTTCATGTGAAAACAGGACTTTGTATGACTGGTCTTGGTCAGTTTTATGATTTGTACATAAAAAAAAGCAGGTCATATTTCAACCATTTAATCAATGATTTTTATTAAAGTTGAAGAATGTGACAGTAGAGCCCGACTCCAACATCATTCTCATCCTCAAGTCACTGCAAATTCCAGCGTTTATTGCAAATATCTCATTTTCTGCTAAACATTCTAAATCATTCAATCAAGTTCATTTGTTAAGTACATTTGAACAAGAAAGTTCAAAGTGCTTCACATCATAAAAACACAAGAAAAAGAAGTCATAAAAGCAACATACAGTCAACTATTGAGAAACCAATGAGTGACAAATATGACATTATACAATATACATCAAATATGTTGGTCAATGTTCCATTTATTATGGTTCAAAAGCAATTCTAAACAACTGGGCTTTTGACCTTGATTTAAATGAAAGCTTGTTCCAGATTTGTGGTGCATAGAAGCTGAATGCTGCTTCTCTCTATTTAGTTCTCCTTATGGGGAAGACCTTACCTCTATTATTTGTTTCCTCGGTGTGTTTCTGCATGTCATGAAGTTATCTCCCAACATGATGATGTGTCCAGTCAGTAGTCTTCCCCATTGCTTGACTGGTAGTACTTTTACAACCAACATGGTTCGGAGACTTCCACATTACTGTCTGCCTTGTGATCCCCCTCTCAAATTGCAAAACATGACATCTACTGTAGATCCCCAGGAGACTTTGCAGGTCTCTTGAAATAATTCGCTTTTTAAGGTGTGGCGTCACACTTTTCTGACATTTAACGTTTTGAGAACATTTTAGTCTTCCGAGACGCTCAATTTTAGGTTTTCATTATCTGTAAACCATGAGTATTAAAAAGGTAATAAGTAAAGGCTTAAAATATTTCACTGTGTTGTGATCAGTATGTAAGGGATTCACTTTCTGAAATGAGTGACAAAATAAACTTCTTCTGGATGTCCTAGAGTTTTTTTACGCTGTATGTCTATACTATTATTATTATTATTATTATTATTATTATTATTATTATTATTCCATTGTATCTCAAATTTCCCAAAATTTTGTGACCAACTCTAAAACTGCTGCATTTCCCCCCTCTGGACAGTAAATATCTCCATCATCTCCTGGTTACTGTCTACTTAGACATTTCCCATGAACTAACTTTGGAAGACCCCCTCAATCAATTTATGTGTGCCAACGTTGAGAAATCATCTTCCATTCCTCATCTAACTGGCTCATTCTGTGTTTTTTTTCCCCATCTTCTCGCCCACTCTGTCTCCTTCTTTGATATGCAGTACCTCGCCCAGATCACCAACATAGCTAATGAGCATTTGAGGCTTTTGGGTGACTGAGTGCGGCTGAATGAGACACCTTCCTATCCTCGCCGCTGTGCTCCAACAGGCAATTATTCAACGACAGGACAGTGTAAGGGCTACCAACACTTTGCCCTTCCCGTGTGTAATTAATTCTGTGCGCTGACAGTGCAAATTATACCCTTCCTCTGGCGCACGCTCACACATACAAGCTCAAATAAAGCCATACGGACGGAGATCAAATCGTCGAAAGGCCCACGCACTTTCTGGTTTATAATGGATTAGCGCTATCTGTCATGTGTCATGACACCGATTATGAGAAATTAAGTCTCCACTGGGGGAAAAGCAGCTGCCTTCCATGGGAAATTAGTTCCTCTGTAAAATGATGAAAGCCTCCAACTCCTTTCTAATCTACCTTTTTTTTTTGTCCTTCATATGAAAAAGTTTGACCTTTCCAATCTGACTCCTTATTAACATCTGGATCTATTTTTATAATATCTATTTACTACTACCCTGCATGTAGATTCCTTGGCATGCTTTGACTTCAGTTTCTCTGTACAACCTGTGGATCACTAAGAATAACTTTTGCTGAGAGGATATGCTCGATTTCTAACTAATGCTAAAAAAAGATTCTCAATTACTATGATTTAATATAAATTAAAAGTATAACAAAAACCTGTTTGCTGTCAGTCCTCCATTTTTTAACTCCGCGGTATGTTCTGACATCATCACACAGTCAGTACTGCCACAATATAGACACATTACAAAAGTTACAAATGGAGAGATTCAACCGGTTTTTGTTGAAGGCCAACATTTGGACTCATTTTGGTCGTCACTGAAGACGGAGCTTCACCATGTGGAAGGCTCCCAAAATAAAGGTTAAGCACTTTGGGAGCGCCGCAAATAACAGCTTGATATCTGGGCAGACGATAGTCCACATTGACGTGTCCCGGATGACACCGTTACACTGCAAAAGAAATGAGTTGAAACTACTTAACTGAATTGCTTCAACAGGTAGCAAGTAAATCAATTAAGTTTATCCAACTCAATTAATTTATTTTTACTGAATTCATTAAGTGTGTTTAAAATGACAAATTTAAGTCAGTCTTACTCAAATCATTTAGTTTACTTCAAATGAAGAAGGAAACTAATAAATGATTTCTTTTTTTACCACGGTTTTTTGGTTCAGGCCTTGTACACCTTTATTTGAGAGTAATGACAGAAAGGGAAAACATGAAGCTAAAGTCATCAGGCTGGAATTGAACTTCATTATGGCCTTATGCGAGTTGTGCTTTTTTTTTTCTCTCAAAGGTTTTGTTGGCTCTAGTAGCCTTTATTTGAAAGTGGTTTGACAGGAAACAGGGTAATGAGAGAGGGAAGACATGTGGCAAATGTCACCAGGCTGGGAATCAAACCTGTGACCACCGCCACGAGGACTAAGGCCTCAATACGTGGGTCGTGCTGTGCCCCTGCACCACCACAGAACCCCAGTGGGTACAGGATCTGTCCTAATGAAGCGTGCATCATGACGTCAGATGTAGGATACAAACACGGCATTGAACTCAATTGTTTCAAATACACTTTTGAGAATGCAATCTAAGAAGTGTATTCTAAAAACACACTTTTTAGAGAGTACTCTAATCCATGACGACATATAATATTAATCTAGAATAGGATCCTAATTTTGTTGCTGTCTATCTTCAGTAGTAATGGTTACATTTACTTGAACAACTTTTTTGGGTGGGAAAAGCTTTAGGACTTGTAGAACATTTTCTGTCCTTTTTACGGCTAAAATAAAAATAGCTACATTTTGAGGCCTGAATGTAAAAGGATTAAAGAAATTGACTTCAGCAATTGGACACATTAGGCTCTTAGATTTCTGCAACATATGAGCTAATGTTTATGACAGAAAAATAGTTAAAGGACTGAAGAGAGGATGTTGGACACAAAGAGTTCGTCTTTCACATACTCAGTGGTGTCTTTTTAAACGCTATGCTTCAAATATGTCCTGCACCTAGATATTTTCCCCTGTAGCCTGCTGTTCTGTCACCTTCTTTCGTTGCTCTCCCCTATGAAAATAAAGAAGTCGTATATATTAGAATGGCTGAGATATATAGATTTGTTCACCAGAGAGTAACGCCCTCCATACAAGGCTCAGGTACGGCGAGTGAAAAGATCTCTCTGAAACATTTATTTAAGATGGAACTTTAATGAGAGGAAAGGGTCGAAGAGAAGTGGCCATGCTGTTCTTGGTGGAACTGAGTGTGTGCGTGCGCGTGCGTGTGTGCCTGTACATGAGTGAGACAGAGAGGGAAGCAAAGAGAGTCTGGCTACATAGACCAGGAATCATACAAAATTCATAGCCAGGGTAAAATCTGACACTGCTGTCTGGGGACAGGAGGTGAAGAAGGATGAGAGAGCTGTGTAGTGGAATGAGAGCGAGATCAAGCGGAATGGAAGGAGGATAATGTGGGTGGAAAGCAGAGGAGGGAGAGTATAGGGGGGAGAAGGAGAGCAGGGAAACAGAGGATGAAATGTACAGTGTGAGAACAGAAGTTGGTCTTTAATTAATATCACTCCAACAGAAGGTACAGGAGGTATTAAGGAGCCAAAAGAAACATAATTAATATGGGCAGCCTTCATAACTCTAGAAATCTTCCTTTAACTCTCTGCAAAGCTTCGTAACCTGTTTGCTTTCACCTCAGAGAGGCTCTGATAAGGAACCAGGAGGATGTGCGGTTCCTCCTACCATCCAGAGAGACGTAGGCAGGTAAGACAGGACTGCATATCACAGCATATTCAGCTGTGAGAAAGGCCTAGTCAAAGTCCATATCTAAATCTGATTGAAAATCTGCACCTGCATTTTCATTACAAATGTGGGGAAAAACTGATTCTGCTGATTAAAAAAAAAAAAAAAACTATTTTGCAATTGCGAAGTTTCCTTTAAATAAGAATCACAGTTAAAATCACACATGAATAAGTTTGTTCACACTATAAGTCAAAGGAAAACATCCTCCTCCTGCCACTGCCTGTCATCTTCTTTGTCTTTTCTGTCAGTACTAACATCTTGTTGTTGATCACGTAACTTGTGAAATGCAAAAAAGAAAAGTGTTTCCATTGCAGTTTTTTGAATCAGCTGAAAAACCTTCTCGTCCAAGCACAAAAACTTTTAATTGAAAAACGTGAGTATCTTTGAAATTGAAGGTTTTTTTATGTTCGTGATGAAAAGAAATTTATGTTCATAATTCCAATTTGTGCAATCTCATGCACAAACTGGAAATGCAGCTTATAGAAAATTGATGCTTCCAACCAGACTGAGTTTCCAAAAGAAAGTGTTGAGCCTTTTCGTTCTCTCTTCCAACTTTGTACATTGAGAGAAAAAACTTGCATTTTCACCCAAAACTCAAAAGTTGAAAAAATTTTCAGATTTATGTGACTTATACATGGTAAAAGGAGGTGAAATTGATTGGTCCTTCAGCTTTACAATTATGGCTGAATACATTTTGTCATATAGTTGATCTCCAACTGTTTGAGGTCCAGTATCACAAACTCACATATTTGAATATCTTTCTGCGGAACAGAACGCCACAATATTCACAGAAAATTAGCCTATTCATGGATTTTTTTTCATAGAGCATGTCTAAAATATTTGAAAAAAAAAAAAGCAAAGAAGTTTTGTCGCCCTGTGTCAAAATGTGTGAAAGTTTAAAGACACATAAACACTTTGGCGAGCCCTGCATGTTGCATCCACTTTCATCGACTTTAACATCCATCAGTCCTGATATATACTGAAACTTCAGACTTTTACAGAGTATTCTGTCAAAATCAATCTGAGCAAAGAAGAGAGAAAAATAGGTACCCGCACTACTGAAGTTAAGAGGAAGAAAACTTTTAAAAGGAACTGTTATCATTCATTTTCAGAACGCATTAAATGACAGGTGCATTTTTACAATACTCTGCAGTTTCTCACCTTGTCTGACTGAAAGGTGAGCTACAAATCAGAAAGAAAGAAAAGGCACAAATAAAGGCCACTAGTGCTAGAGAAACCTTTAAAACGAAAACGACCCAGATTAACCATGTGTCTTAGTTCTGCCAAGCTGCAGCAACACATATAAATTGCAAATTGATAAGAATGTAGAGGAATGTCTTTATGCTAATGTGATTGAAGGTGTGTGTGTGTGTGTGTGTGTGTGTTTTAAGTTGTTGTTTGCATTTGTAATGGGATTATGGTTGCTCTAAAAACCACGTTTTCCTCCAGTACAGTATAATGTGAACCCAAAAGCCTCCAGCACATCAGTTCACTGAGGACTTAAAGGAAAAAAATAAGTCTGTTAAAATAGCCATGTACATACAGTATATACACACACATATATATTTTAGTTGTGTAACAACATCATATGTTATAAAGCGAGGAGGTTTTTTTTCACCACTCTGCCCTGCCTGATGGGAGGGGGGAGATACAAATCATGTGTTGGCAAAGAAGACACATTTTTTTAATGAATGAATGAACGCTCAAATCATCTCATTAGTGTAACAGCAATGTTTAATGTGATTATGGTTATTAAGAAGCTAATGTACCTCACAGTGAGTAACACTTAAGGCTGTGAATATGTTGAAATTTGTTCAGAATACACACACACACATATATATATATATATGAAAAACACCCAAAAGGATAGTGAGCACAACAAATTACTGCTGAGGGCTTTTCACTGAATCATTGAAGTAGATATAAAAAGGTTCCATCAAGGCATCCATTAGACTTCTTTCTGCCACGTCTGAGAGCGACCGGACGTCACTCAGCGTTCGGCGTGAATCGGAGCTTTTGTGCGTCAAATCTAAACTCAAAGACCTCAACAAACTATCCGTCCAGAAGAATACATTATAAGCTTTCTTATTCTGTTGGCCAAGTTCCACATGCATGTCTGCTAATTTCCTGAAGACAAGCCCAACCTCAGAGCTTTTTTGACATGATTTTTAGACTCTTTAAAAGCTATAAATCTTACAAACTTAAGTGATGAATTTGATTTGCAACCTTTTATTTTTTCTCATGGACTCATAGGGATTTGTTACTCCGGCACCTTGAGCATTCTACTATTGTATATTCTTTATGTGTAAATAAAGTTCATCACAATTCTTATTGTATCCACGGCAACAAAAACATTCAATTATGTGACAGCTTGTACATCATAATAACTCTCGCAAAAGAGGAGGAAATTAAATTAAAGACTAATTATTATTTTATTGCAGGAGGTAAGAATGTTTTTTCCCTCTACATTTTATTTTCCGTGGTCATTTCTGTGACCTTTTCCACCGTGGAAACATTTTGAAACAGAGTGAGTATTCTTACCACAGCAACAACGTCTGCCGATCACTCACCAGTGGAGTCACGTTGTTGAAAATAAGTAAAATAAATTACTTCGCTACTTTTAATTCCTCTTTTTTCTTCTGTATACATCTTGAAAGCCTGAACAATGCCACACCGTTACCAGTAGCAACACTTTAGAAAACATCGTCATGGTGTTCAGTAAACCAACACAATACAGTCTTAGAATACATCAAAGCGTTGTTATCCTGCCACATACGGCCTCACTAAAGACACAGACTCTGAGAATATCATATGTTAAGGAAGGATAAACCTTGTTGGAGAGATAATCAAAAATTCTTTTTTATACTCAGTCTCAAAAGGAAGATGACATGAAGGAAGATGTCTGAGTTCAGCTGGAGTTCAGCCTTTTCTGTTCTTCCCCTCAGACAGCTTTGGCTTACATCCTCAAAAAGTTCATATAACGATTGTTATGGAACAAGTAAACTGAGCTGTTAGACTGGTAACAATTGTACCAAATCAACAAACAAAATAATGAGGAAGTGACACCAGGGGGGGATGGAAGGGATGGTTCAAGGATTCACAGGTTACAGTTCAGTTTGGTTCATCCATTCTCTATTTCTGTTTCGAAATGAGTCAATATGGTATTGCCAAAACCAAAAAATAAAATAAATAAAGTAGAAAAACAACAATTATCAACAGAAGATTTTCCACCATTGGGAGTTTTTCTGAAGAGAATGTCACACCTCTCTATGAGGTTCAAGATCAATTCTTACTTACAAAACTGGAAGATACTTTTCATTTCAAAAGCATTTTTAACATACCCGTTTTTTTATTTGTTTCTTTTCATATTACTCATGGTGTTTACCAGTAGCCTTGTATTTATGTTGACCCGTTAGTTTTGTGGGTTTATTCAGTTTGCTGTGGAAACTTCAAATTATCAGGCTAAATATTTATCTTGCTAATTTGAAGCAGATTATATAGTTTGGTACATAAATTTAACTCCAAACTAATGCTTAGTTAGCAAGATAAGTATTTGGCTTAGCATATAAAAAGTTTAACATAAAAGCTTAAATTGGAAACTAAATATTTAACTCCAAATTAAATATTCAGCAAACAGGCTAATAAATATGTCAGTAATATAATAATTTACTTATCATAGAAGTTTTTAAAGAGGCTTGTGAGACTCTTATTTAATTCTGATTTTCCACTTCCACGTATTAGCAAGTGAATTTGCATATTAGCTAAATATTTAGCTCAGAGCTATTTATTTAGTTCATGAACTAATTGAAGCCTGCTAGCTACAGACTTAGCTTAAAGCTGTGACATTTGTAAATAAACATACAATATGGTGAAATTATAACTTCTTCAGGCTAAATGACCCAAATGATTGCTGTTAATCTTTGACTGTGTAACTTAACAAACGGCAGCTCATATGAGGCAACAGTCCTAAAAATGTAGTCATTTACAAATTGAAAAATAACTGTAGAAGCTCTCACACTGATATCATTAGATTACATCATTATTTCAAGGGTGTAATAAAAAACAAAAATTCTTTTGGAACCTTTTCCAAATCTAATTGGGGGCTGGCTTTGACTTTGCAGTGTATCCTTCTATTTCAGATAGATAGACATGGGGATCTACAGAAAAATAAGAGTCACATCATTTTGGTTACTATAAATCAGAAAAATACAGTGTAGCAAATTAAAAAAACAGCATTATTTCCAAGTAATTATCCATGGTTTCCATGTGAAATGAATGGGATGTGAAGCTGGAGGAGCACTTGCCTTTAAGCTGTGTCCTGTCCTGATCTTCATCTCTGCTTTCTCAGATTCTTCACCACATGACTGATAAAACATGCCTCAGTCACAGCCGTCCCTCGGCTCATTCAGATGTGTGATTGGCATTCAACCAACCAGAAACAGTGCTGCCTCTGTATCGCCTGTCTGAGGTGACACAGCTTCTGGGTTCTGGAATGTCAGCGTGTCAACTTCAAGATAAGTGACGAGAAAGGAACTGAAGCAAGCTTTTATTCTCACAGAGCTGGTCTCTGTGGCCCAAGTGTGCTGTTGGATGGAGTCGCTATAAACTATTTATTCTTATAACATGCCTTGGTTGTGCAGGATCGGAAATCTGGAGCCATTTTTAATCTTCCATGCGTACTGGTCTGCCAACTACAACATTGCATTAGGAGGCTTTCTTGTTCAAGTGCAAGAATATTACACTTGTCATATTAATAAAATTACAACAAAAAAAATTGTTTCACTGAGATAGAGATTAAGGTCTGACATGACCAGCTCGTCTAGTCCGTGATCTTGAAGTAGACTCAGAGGTTTGCAGATCGTTTCAAAGTCCTGCTCCCGATAATAATTTGATGCTTTTGTTGTAAAAGATTAAGTAAGTCCTTATTGGAAAAACCTTCACAACATGTTTAGCATTCCTGATAATACTTTTTTATTATTTTTTTGTGTTGGAGTTAAATCTTAAGACTGAATAAAAAGTGACAAGAAACAAAATGTTTGTGGTTCTATATGATTTTTGTAACCCACTGAATCTTTCTCAAAATTTAAATAAGCTCCGACCTCAGCTGCGACAGCACAATGTGCAAACACTTACTTGTTAATTTCAACGATGAATGGAGGGAAATGACATGGAAGCCTGTTCAGGGTTCAAATTTACGCGTTTTTGATGTAGTGCATCTTAAACTTCTGATGCACAGCATGTTTGAGTATAAATGGAATTTTGCATATATCATACTTGTACGTTTCAGAAAATTTCTTTAAAGTGTAGTTGGACGGAGTGAGACGGAATGATTTCTAAGCAGATTTTTGCCCTGATTCTCACTTTCTGACACGCAGCGGCTGGGGGAATGTGGCTTTCAGCCATTCAGAAGGCGAGGTGATAGAAACACAAAGGGGAACAGAAAGTCTGGTGGACGTCCACAGACTACTGCCATTGTTTCTTCACAGTCGGCCATGTTTGTTTGCTCTGAACTCACGTTTCTCCTCTGCAAGAACCGGTTCTCAATTCCCATCCCTAATCACAAGTCAGCTCAAGTAATGGCTTCTACGAGAAACAATTTGAAAATTGACATTTGGTCGCATGAGACAAGGAGAGGTTATTATGATATGAGAGGTGAATCTTTATTTTGAGAAGGAAGCGCGCAGTGCTCATCTGGTGTAAGTTCACCAGATGAGCACTATGACGTGGAGGTCAAGTTATTGTACAGTTCTAAACTTCTTCAGTTGTGCTTTTTTGTTCAGCAACTCTTAATAACTAAAAGTAAACATTTTCTTCATTTATTTGGGTAGGTTGTAGTTTTATAGTCCATTAAAGCAGCGATAAAAATAATCGTTAAACAAAACAAGGTTGTGGGGGTTAATCTTATTGTCCATTTGTCATTATGGAGGTGAACTGCTCAACATATCATGATTCCAGTTTTAGTCCTCATTGCCCAGCCCTTGTCTGCTGTGTGGCTCCACACCACACACCATCTGCATAACGTCCATTGAAGTCGTGGTTCTCAAACTTTTCAGGTTTTCCCACAACAGAAAACTCTTTTCTCCACTGAGGAAATAAACATCTCCCTGGTTGCTACTTATGTCCTTCAGAACTGCAGGTTCCACACCGCAGTAAACATTTACTGCATATTGCCGTTATACTGTATATTGAGTTTGGTTCAACAGAATTTACAGCCTTGGACAGCACAGTTACCCAATGTGATATACAGTATCTTCTTTGTCTTCTTCATTACAATAATCACTGTTTAAAATATTCATGAAGCACTTTGAGATTTCAAATAAGATTGATAAATTTTACTGTTTGTATTGCCATTTTTACAAAAGAACAGTTTTTTCACAATAATATCACACTGAAAGGAATCAGAATGATTACTTAATTAAGTGGTTCATTTAGTAAATCAATTAATTTGCTTCTTGATCTAAACAGATTTTAATGGCTCTAGAACTTTTTCTTAAACCTGAGAGAAACCACAAAATATCCGACAAAGCTTTTATTTCTTAGCATCAAGACAGCAATTCACGAATAGAAGCCATTCAACGTTGAGATTCTATTGTAAATGACTGATTTTGTCCTACTTAGGATGTATATGTCTTAAAAAATGTTTGCAGAAATAAGTAGGGATTTGTGCTATTTTCCCATTTGGTTAATTTTGCAAAATGATTTAGCAGAATCCTAAAAAAAAAGAAAAAAGAAAGATATAATCTACTTGTCCATCCACTGCATGCATACTTATTTCTCACCTTTGGGTGTGGGCCTCTATTTTAATGATTCTCATTCCTTAAAAAAAAATGTTTTTTACTTTTTACATTTAGATAGCATTGACATTTCTCCACTATACGCCTACATTAGCTCTCCATATCTTTACCCTATATTAACCTTCCATACAGCAGGCATAATGACAAGAAATAATAGGTATTCACACTAATTACATTCATTTAATTTGTCCCTAGAGAACCTGTAATAATGTCATGAGTAGCATGTGTTTACCAATAGTGCTCAGCCACGATGGCCGCTGTGAAAGATTTATTTAAAGCTACCAATTAAATACCTTCCATGTGTTTGGAAGCAAAAACCCACCTGAATGTAACAAAGGAAGCTCCACATGGAAAAGGTCCCTAAAATACCTGAAGACAGACAGGACAGACAGGGTGGGGAGGACGGGGACAGCAACATCACTACCAACCTTAGCTACTAAGTGAACATGACCAAAGTGCAGCAACTGTCTGTCAAGACTGTATATTACCAGGAAGTTATAGACATTAAATTAAAACCCTAAATTATTCACAGTGTCAGGAACTTGGTTACCTGTAAAAGGATATTGTCCTCAATAAATCCTGTCCATCACGTCCAGGTTACAACTACCGTGGCAACGGCTCCTGCAGCCAGGTTTATGCTTCTTATCAGCCGCAGACCGCCATGCTGAGCTCTGCTGGCGTTTCCTCGTCTCCGAGGGTGGACTTGATGAATTCGCTGGCAGAGGAGCAGAGTTAGTGGCACAGAGGAGAGAAGCTAGCCTGACACTGACTTTGTTTTAGTTCAAGCCAGAAGCTTGGAAAAAAAAAATCTCGCTTCTGACGTCAAAAGTCAGTTTTAAAATAAAATTCTAAAATGTGTTTTCTAGAGTGCAAGAAGAAATATACCTCAAACACTTTACATAGTTTCCTCCACCGCTCTGTTGCATTTTAAGAGCAGTGAAAGTCATAATACCAAAAAAATAATAATTATAACACACTTGACACAAGCTGTTTTTCCATTGCAAATTAGCACAAAACTAAGTGGATGTTTTGGTACTTTTGAAAAAACATAATTTTGCAATTAGGGTGTTTCTATTAAATAAAAAATAAAAGTAAAGTAACACAAATAAGTCTGTCTTAAATTAGATATTTAATCTTTATGTTTCTGCCATGATTATAGGAGTTTAGTCCAGAGGAAAGAACACCACAGTTTGTCCACAGTCGTAGCCTTTGGTGTCAAAACCCTGTTACTCAGGGGGGAACATGGAAGCTACATCTGTTTCCTCTCCTGTCATATTTTCTTTGGAGTTCACACCTTGTGTTTCTCTTTTGACAAAGATGACAAATAAGAAATTGGACTTTTGGTCATAGAAGATTGATGACTTCCTCCTGAAGCCACTGCCTGTCTTGATTTTCTGTTCTCTCTGTTTTGTCTCCTCTTCCCTTTGGGCAGATGGCTGACTCTGGGAGGGGAAAGGAGGAGGTGTGGGGGGCAAAAGGAGTGGATGGGGGGCTAAATAAATCAAAATCATCTTGTGAGCCATAAACAGAAAAGTAACAGGAATCATAAAACAACCATCCACAGAGTTATTACAAACAGAAGAAAACTCCCTGAAAAGGTTAAGAATTCATCTTCAGATTAAACTCATGTGATTAAGACAATGAGTGAGATTAACTGAGTTATGGACAGTACATTTATGTAAAATGGCTGATAGTTTGGTATAGTTTCAAGAGATTATGATATCTAGGATCATAATGAAGACAAAACAAACTGTGTTAGCTTACCTACAAACAGTTTACCTACTGGTCCTTTCCTTTTTCTCAAAGACTGAGTTTTGTGTGTAATGGAAATCCTGAACTCCTCTATAATTCTGCCCCAAAGCTGACATGAGTGCCAAACTGCTGGTGAAATGCATACGCATTGTTGTACAGGTTGAAGTGGACTTGCTTCTTTCATGGCTAGTAAAATCCTAGATGGCAATTGATGGTTGTTTGCACTTTTCCACAAGTCAGACCCAGCAAACAGAGAAGATGAAATAAATGCTTTTTGTGAACATTTTAGTCAATCCACTGTTGTGCTTTCTGAGTGAGAGTAGAGAGAGTTTTAGCAAGGAATATTTTCCAGCTGTAGAACATTCTATTAATAACATCTTACTTCTTTGACCACTGAACTGCAGTCTTAAACTTGTACAAATGCCACCAATGGAATTATAAAACCTTGAAAAATCCATCCTGTTTGGCCTCAACCTATGTGTCTTCAGTTCCTGCCACATTAGATTTAAGTGCTTCTGGTCATGACTAAATCATTTCACAGACTTTCAGCATCATATGTATCTGACTTCATCTGTTATGTATCCCTTCGGACCTCATTCAAATGGAATTCTGCTTGCTTTAATCTTTCAAGTTTTCTTCCAACATACTTCTTGTCACTTGCATACCATCTTCCTCAGTCAGAGGAACTGCAGCACACTGAATCAGTTATAAACCAATTACATCATTTTGTCGCGGTAAAAGTTTCAGTTAACAAGATCTTGACCGGTGACTGACTGGTTTGATGAAATATATATTTAACTATTGAAGTTCAAATTCAGAAGTACTTTATTAATCCCAAAGGGAAATGAAAAGTTCTACGCATTATTTCAGATCCTTCAAAGAGTTATTGAAGATGGTGATAGATGTTGGCAGGAAACGTGTGTTGTAGCAATCTGTATAACAGTAAATCTGAAGAAGCCACTGAGAGAAGAAACTCTTGTTTTCTCAAGACAGTCTCATGAATAGGATCAACAGTTTTGTGATTGATTTGTGCTCATTCTAATTCAGAACAGTGTGCTTTTGTTGACATGACTCAGTGTATTGTAATGGCTGCAGGTGCAGCTGGCTGTAGCTACTTCTGTGTTTGGCTCCTGGATCTTTTCACAGAAACATTTTTTTTTCAGAGTTTTTTTTATTTCTCTGAATTTTAAAGCTATCACTGAAGGTTAAGATGCCATTTCACTATATTTTTCACAACTCTTTTGTCTTGCTTGCTGCATTGTAAGTCCTCCAACAAAACGCAGGAAGATGGACATGAAAGAACCCTTCTGGTGAAACGATGTTATCTTGAAGTCCTGCTGAGCGCAACAAGCACCAGGACTATTTTTTATCCTTTTACCTGTTACACGTATCAAAATCACACCATCTAGAAAGAAGATTATACTGCTGTTGTTGAGTCTTGTTTATGGTTTGAAAGTCTGTAAATTTGCTTGCTCAGTTTTTTTCCCCTTTAAACAGGATTGCCTCATGCCTTTGTCATGAGCCAGTCTGAGTTGTAGCAGATTGTGCTGTTTCTACTGTGCTCTATTAGGACCATGGACTCACTGTTGTTTACATTCCACCCTCTGACATATGCAAATTCGTCTTTGAGAACAGTGTATAACAGCACTATCCGCAGAGCTATCCAGATGCAGTTTTCATTATTGCCGGAGATATTAATCACGTCAACTTAAAGGTAAAGCTCCCCAAATTCCATCAACATGTGAAGTGAGCCACCAGAGGACTCGATGCATTGGATAAGGTCTACTCTACATCACATTGGCTTGTAGAGCCAAGCAGTTACCACACCTGATGCAGTCTGACCACATGTCACTGTTTTTGATTCCTGCATATACCCCCATGAGGAAATCTGAATGTACCACCATCAGAGCCATCACAAGTTGGCCTGATGGTGCCTCTCTGCAGCTGCAAAATTGTTTTGAAAGAACAAACTGGGACATTTCTGAACATACAGACCTGAAATTATTCACTGGTAGCATTCTGTGTTACATCAAGACCCGTACTAAAACTGATCCCGATTCCCAAACAAAAAGGCATGGATGACCAGAGAAGTCCAGCAGCTGCTTAGAGAAAGGAATGCTGATTTCAAGTCTGGGGACAAGGATCACTACCGCTTGGCATGGAGCAACCTAAAGAGAGGGATCAGCATCAACACAGGCTCTCCACAGGGCTGCATGCTGAGCTTTCTGCTCTTCTTGCTGCACACACACTGTTGTGTTTCAGTCCATCAAATTTAACAATGGTAATCTGCCCAGAAGACCATCGGCTGCTCTCATCATATCTAGATGATGTTTAAATTTGTGCTGAAGTCCTTTTTTAGCAGCATTTATGTTTGGTTACATCAACTTGGTGATCTTTCATTTAATCCTTCGCTTTTTATTCATTTGATTTTATTCCTCCTGGCTGATGTTTTATTAGTATGACTGGAAAAACTGTTATCTGCCAAAAAAGGTTAAAGGCTGCTGTTGCCAAAAAGGAACATGGCGATAACATCAAAAGCAGGAGCACTAATTGCTTGGTTAGTTATTTCAGAAATCATCAGAGCAGATAAATCTAATTATCACCATGTCACGAAGCAGGGATTTTTAATCTGTCTCTGAAGGACAACATAACATTCAAACTTATCAAAATAAATGATTTAAAGGCCATTTTATACATTTACTGTAAATAAACTCCTGATTTAGTTTATGTGCCTGTGCTGTGTTGTGTGATTGTTACGTCCACAAAGGGCACAACATATTTGAGGACACGAAGGCAAAATGAGGATTCAAAAAGTCAGGTTTATTTCAAAACTCTCTTGACCTCTTTTCTGAGTTCAGCTTATTTTGATTTTCCTGTGGAGGAAAAGAGAGAATTAAATCCTCAGTTTCCCAAAGAAAACCCAAAGAAAAAAGAAAACAAAAATCCCAAAGTATAAACAGAAAGTTGGACCTGGTGAGCCGATCCAAAAGAACAAAACGGTACAGCAGGGGGCCAACCTTATACAGGGCCATCGAAGCCCCTGCTAGTACTGGACTACAGGAAAAAAAGAAACTACTGCAAAGGAAAAATCGAAAACAGGACAACCGGTCCCACCAGGTCAAAATCACAACGAAAAAACAGCAAACAAACGGCTAGCAAAACTACCGTATGGCAGGCTGGAGACGTGCGCACCGCATCAGAACGCATCCTCGGTGGTTGTTGGGAGGGCGTCGCCTTTACCTGGCGCAACCTATTTATAGGCGGTCCAACAGTGCCACAAATTAACGGCACCAAATTACAAAAAGAAAGAATTATAGAACTCCAAAGTATATTAAACAACAAAAAAAATCATACAACTAAAGTCAATACAAAATTCTCCAAGAGAAAAAATAGACAAAAATAAATACAAAGTGCATCTGTGGGTTTGCTATCCACAGATATCTTTCGATATTCAGTACAGACCAAATGTTTGGACACACCTTCTAATTCAATGGGTTTTCTTTATTTTCATGACTATTTATAAGGCAAGAAATCCCACTTATTAACCTGACAGGACACACCTATGAAGTGAAAACCATTTCAGGTGACGACCTCTTGAAGCTCATCAAGAAAATGCAGAGTGTGTGCAAAGCAGTAATCACAGCAAAAGGTTGCTACTTTGAAGAAACTAGAATATAAGGGGTATTTTTAGTTGTTTTACACTTTTTTGTTTAGTGCATATTTCCACATGTGTTACTCATAGTTTTGATGCCTTCAGTGTGAATCTACAATGTCAATAGTCATGAAAATAAAGGAAGCTCATTGAATTAAAAGGTGTGTCCAAACCTTTGGTCTGTACTGTATAGACTGCTAGATGTTAGCAGTCTATATATGTATACATATAAATATTTATATATACATTTTTCTAACATCATTTTTCACTTTATTTTCCAACGTTTGAGCAGTTTGTCGGATTCCAGTAAAACACATTGAAAAAAGATGCTTTGCCAGCAGGTTTCATTAACATTACCGGCATTGAGATTCCGAAGAAGTTCCAGGATTCTTAAAGCAGCACCAGACCACATTGTCTTCCAAAAACCCTTTTAACTCATGTTAGCTTTGATTCAGTTTACTTTCACATGACATTTGCTTCTTCAGCTTGCTTCTGAAGTTTGTTGGAAACAGCCAGAACGACCTGAGAAATTGTTGAATTGTTGCAAATTTTGCAAAGAAAATAAGAAGTGGCCTGTGCTAAACTGAGCCTCTGTGTCTGTTTTTATTTTTAATTTCTGCAAAACCAGTTGACAGAGGTGCAACTAAAACCTCTCCCCTGAAAATTAGTGACGTCGGACACATCCTAGTAAAAGTCGCCATATCATCAGTGGTCAATATGCCGAGTAATAAAAAGTCACATTTTACCACCTTACATTAACGCAAAATTCCTTGCAAATATTTTTGAAATCCTGGAGGGACTGATTAGCTGTGGTTCCACCGGAAACAGCTCAGATTTACTCTAAACAAGCTGAATTCCCACTTTCAAACCTCCAAACGTCTACTTAAGGAAACCAACATCTACTAACAAAGTAAAACAACTCAACTCGTCATACTGTTTTCCTGAACTGTTCAAGACACAAGATAAAATGTATTTATTCATTTCCAGAGGCACTTACAGTTGGAATCATGTCATTTTTGTGTTGCTTTTTGAGTAATAGCTTCTTCCTCCCTGAGTGTCCTCTCACTCTATTACTGAGCATGGCTTGCTTTGCTGTGCATAAAGACATTATTATCTGTTTTATTGAAAATGGCAGTGACATTTGTGTTGCCTGAGCTAGCTTAGCTTAACTGATATTGGAAAAATGTGCATTCCCAATATCCACAGTCTGACTCCTTTTTTCAAATGGAGAAATTGTGCATTGTGGAAATTGTTTTGGGAAGGAACATGTTTGACGGATAACTTTAAAAAATGGCTGTCTTTCATATCACCTTGCTCAGTCTCTCTTACTCCATTACTGATCACCCTTCACACTTTCTTTTTTCAGTTTCTCCCAACACCTCCCTACTCATTAATTTAGAAAAAAAAATAATTTCTTCACAACAAAAATGTAAATAAAGCTAAGTGCCCCAGTTCTACCATTCTTCGTAGGAGAAATGAATCTTCCAACTATTCCTCAGATGACGTTCCCATTTGGAATGCAGCCTTGAGTAAATGTATTCCACTGAGGGCAAGAGATGTTTTATTTGTCTGAGACTGATTCCCTTCAGTTTTTTTTATTTTATTTTTTCATTCCAATGCAATACATCATAATTCATTAAAGTGCCAGCATGGAAACATGGTGCCACCAGACAGATGACAAAGCCAGTGGAAGAGGCAAATATATGTAGGGGACACCATGGAAACATGTTTCTGTTTCTATGCTTCTTTATGGCTTTTAACAAAAAGGCAGATGCTTCTGCAGCTTCAGAAGTAGGTATTCCAGCCATCCAAAAGTTGCTGGCACAAATCCAATGGATCCTGAGGGAAAGGCATTTACTGATGGGTTGAAATATTCCCACAGTGCTTTGCTTCCTGTTAATACAAAGCATGTCGATCAGTAACCAGGCACTAAAGAGAGAGAGTTAGGATTCTCTTCAGACTCGCTGATACGCAGCCATGTAGCTCTAAAGAGTTGAAACTCTCATAGTTCCAAACATCTCAGTCCTGTCAGTCAGTCTGAAGGGCTTCCGGCACGGCGTAATGCAAATAAACAACTTTTCCTACTTTCTTCCACAACTTTCAGGTAGTTATTGAGCAATAAAGAACTAATTAATTATCTGTTTAATCAATGCGTTTTTAGACGTGGCAGGGACATTTATCAGCGTTATAGATTTTAGAGGGAAACGAGCCCATATGGTAGAATACATATGGGCTACAAACCATATTTGTTAAATAAGTATCTATGCAGTACACTGATTAATATAAGTGAACATCTGGGTCTATAACAGAGATGATTGTGCTTGTAGCCTGACAATTATTATAGAACTTTAATTCACTGATTAAAATGCTTATTTAAATGAAACTCTTTCAAGTAAAAATCATATTAGATGACAAAATAAACATATTTCACCAAGCAAATTATAAAATATGTAAGCTTTATTAAAATAATTTTTATTTATACTGTTTATTACACACACAATTTCACATGAGAAGGACAGAAGAAAAATAATGCAGTCCTACAAATAGTTAATGAAAAAGAAAGTGGGTTGTATTTTCTTTTTTTTCTTTTTACAAAATATTGGCATATAGAATAAGAGAGACATTAGATGGAGCAAATGCACATTGAAACAAGTCATACAACTCAATTTTTCTATGCAAAACAATGATCATGGGCTCAATTGGCTACAAAGAGTTTTCCGCTCCCAAACGTCAGAACCCAGCAAAGATGACCTGCTTCAGCAGGTCAATGTCGGGAGGTGGATGACAGAGATCTATGGAGAGAAAATAGTCTCAAAATACCTGTATGTGTGAAATAGTGGATTTGTAATCAGTGTAATCCTCTTTGCGTAACTTTGGATTGTACTTAACACAAAGAATGTGTCTTTGCTGTTCTCTTGAGTGTTGGAATATTTTTTATTGTGAATGGTGCCAGCCCAAGGCAGGAGCAAACCAAACAGCTGCTTAGGCCCTCCAGAACACCAGAGGGCTCCACACACAGACCATAGATCTGGAAATTTTGCATTTGTTCATTGAGACTGGTTTCAGCATAAATCAATTGAAATATTTTACGCTGCGTAACATTTCAATTTAAGGTTTAAACAAATTGTCAGGGTTACTTTTAAAAAGTGTAAAAAAACACCAATATTTATAATTTGATTGCTGTATTGCCATGGCTATAATGTAATGAGTTTAATCTTTGTGTTTGAGCTCAGTTTGTTCAAAAGTACGTCTCATCAAATAACAACCAATTATCAGTGATTGCTTTTAAGTTCGGCCAGTTAAACCTGCCCCCCTGACCCCAGATTCCAAGAAATTTGTATTGAAACACTGTTAGTGGTGGTGATGTTCTGATGGAGGGGTCCCTAAGTCATATTCTATACAACCTTGGTGAGTCTTTCACATTCATAATGTCTTTTTGTGGAAATGCAGAGCAGAGTTATATGCTATGCCATGCAGATTTTTAACCAAATATCCAGTCAGTTCTATACTGGCAACATTTTGAAATTCTAGAACATTCTGATGAAATCAAATTGTATTTTAATTTATTTTGTTCACAGCTGAATGAAGTAAAACAACAAAAACTTTATTCCTATAATTTGAACTATGGCTTTAAAACCTAACAAACCCTCGTTTTGTGTACCTTTACACTTCTGGCATGCATGCTTTTGCAAGGCAATGTATAGTTAAGATTCAAGACATAAAAGCAACTACTTTTGTAGCTTCTATGATCCTTTCTAAAAGCATCACAGAAGCAGTGGCCTGGAAATAATCGCCAGTCTTAAAGGACAAAAAGTCCTATGACTGAATAATATCTTAACATATTAAGGTGTTGAAGTTTGGTTCATTTCAGCTTAGTGAATCCGAACTTCTCTTTGATTGAATCCACTCTCAGTTAAGCGCGAACTCAGCTTCCTGCTGTCATAGTGCTCTGGTATATAAGGCACTCTATCTCTGCTGGCATCACTCTATAAATACAGTTTTTTTTTTCCCTGAACAGTTTTATCCTTCTGCACTACTCCGTCTGTTTATTGATGCTGGATATCATTTCAGCTGTCTGTCTGTGTCTTATCTAGTCTGCTGAGTCAAAGTGAAACCTTGAGAATGAAATGCTTTGTGCTCTGAAAGTAAATGTGACAAACTGTTCAAAGCACCACTTGTGATCGACATGTTTGTACCTGCTGAGATCCCTCTCAGTACTCAATAATGCTTTTTACCAAAGGAATGATGCCCTGATTGAAGTAATTGTGAGAACATGTGGTGAGCATGGTGGTGGCAGAACGATGCTATGGGACACTTTTTAACCTATAGCTTGCAGTGTTGAGTTTTCTTTTTCAGTGTGGTTTCGGCACAAAAATTTGAAATATGTGCATAGTTTCATATTGTGACATACATGCTAACTCCTGACAAGGACCTTATGCTGACTTTTGTATGTCGGTGCATACAGACACAGACACGGGTTTTGAGCCGTCTGCATCAGCTTCAGCTTATTATGCTGAAACATAATGTATTTGTTTAAAATACACATGCTTTGAGTGGTTACTGGCTTTTCATTTTCATTTCTATATCAACCTCAAATTATAGCATGCTGTATACTGTCCAAGCAGGTTCTATATACAAACAAGAGGGAGACATATAGAAAAGACAAAGCAAAACAAAAGCAAAATGTTACAAGAAAGAAATCTCTAGATTACATTAGCTCAAATAGGTTGTTAATAATAACTACATATAGATCAGGCTCTAAAGTTGTTGTGGGTGGCACTTCAAAGAGCCATTGTGGGTCAATCCTGTGGAGGACATGACTATGATGTGGGCTGCCATGGCACTGCTCCCTCTTCACAGAAGTAGGCCATGAACGCTTCTCTGGCATTTGTTGCTTCACTGGTCGCACAGTTTGCTCCCATCCGCTCCACACCTGGAAGTGGTTCTTTGTGTATTCTAGCTCCTTTATGTAGGTGCCTGCCCATCTGCCCTCATGAAATTGTTGAGAACACAAGATGCCTTCAAACGTTTCTCCACAACTTCTAGGTAGATTTGTAGCTCGCGGTGAAACATCCTCCACCAGCAAGACCAGATGCCGAACGCGTCTTCCACCACCAGTCGAGCCCAGGACAGTCGATAATTAAAGACACGCTGCTCCAGTATTGGCAGCTGTGTCCAGAAAGGGGCTGCATCAAATTTCTGTGGAGTGGAAACGCTTCATCTGCCATGATGACATGTGGCAGGAGTCTTCTGTGGAAAGCTCCAGGAAGGTGATAGTCAGGCAGATGAAGTGTGCAGAGCTGGACCAAAGGTGGAGGTGGCCAAGATCCCACCATCACTCGTTCTGCCATATCCACCAACATCAATCACCCAGAACTTGTAATGGGAATCAACAAGGGATAGAAGAACCAATGAGTAGTCTACCTTGTAATTAAAGAAAAGGGAGTTAATGTTGGAGAGTGCTTTTGTAGAAGAATATAATTATATTAATAGTTAAAAACTATGTTGTTTGGTTGGTTCACACTAAGATATATTTTAACCCAAAAGAAATGTACTGTGTCAAATGGACTGGGTCAAACTGACCTGACACACTCCCTTCCCTTGCTTGCGAAGAACAAAGTTGGACCAAAATATGACTTGGGAAGCAAGCTGTTTGGACAGATAAGGAACAAACAATTTGACTAATAGTTCGTCTGAAATGGAGCAGATGTTGAGGTCAAGACGTCTCTAATTATTCCAGGAGGTCAACTCCTAATTGTTGGAACTTCCAATACACATCCAGTGTAAAATGGAGCCAGAATTGCTAAGCAAATGGAGGAGGGCAACGCCATTGGTCGAGGCTTCCCAATACACACCAGTAGAGCTGGGACTCTATAAAAAACTGATGTCAGAAGTAGAAGTCAAGAGATTTTGGATTTCTGGGACAATGTGAATGTGATGATTTGGTTCCGCAGATGTGCATTAAAATCTCTTCCTGTTCGACTATGAGCAGAAGGAGTTCCAAGTCTCCTGTGTTTCTTTATTTATATATTCCATGAGTTTAGGCACCTTTAGAGTCCTCCATACTTTCAGCTTGACATGTTTCCCATCCAGAGCTCAACAACAGAGAGGGAAGTCCTCAAACTCCTCTGCAATAGACTTCCACTCATCTGATCTTATTTGAGCTTGAAATGATTTTTTTTTTACTTTGAAAAATAAGTTCTAGACTTGAAATCTGCTTTGTAACTATTGATATTCTAGTTGCTAGCATATATTTCCACGTAATAAGTAAAGTAATTAAAGTCGGAGCAAGAAAAATGCTTAAGATATTTTATTACTGGCAAAGATGTTGTTTGGCTAAACTCTTCTCTTAGGGATGGCTGTTCACAGTGCAATCAATTTCCGGTAAGTGTCACAGAGTAGCTTCCTTCACGGTCAAGCGAGCGCAATGCATCAACATTAACGATTGGATAAAATTAAATCCAATAGTTTAAAACTTTAACCGAGTTCACGCCTCCAGCAAGTAAGGCAAGAAACAAGACTGTATGGGAGGGAATTTTGGTCTAGTTGTGAGGTTAAGCTGAAAAACCTAAGATGGGGGTAGGTGCTTACAGGTGAAGCAGCTGCCAAATCCACAGAAGCTGTAGGTTCACCAGGCACCAGTACACGGTTCAATTCCCAACTCTGGTACCTTTGCTGCATTTCTTCCTCCCTTCTCCTTACCCCATTTCCTGACTGATCAGTTGCACATAAAGGCGACTTGTGCCAGAAAAAACTTTAAAGAAATAAATAAATCTAAGCTACAATGGGATTTAATTGAGGTTAAACAATAAAGCAGAAGAACATCAAAGTGGTGCCCCTGAGTACAGAGAAGTCGCAGCCTACAACAACAAAGGCTATCAGCAGCAGGGGGCAACCTCAACAGAGCCAGGTTCTGCAATACACCCCCAGCTGGGCCTTATTACTGAGCCAGACTGAACTCCTTCTGAGTCACACATCACACTAACAATCACATCCCAAAAATAAACCTGCATCACACTGATTTAATGAAATACTCCACTGCAGATTTACTGCTGGTTTAATGACAGGGCAGTGACTTTGACTAAGTTATTATTCATTAACACTGTGGGCAGCATTTTTAGTACATTTTCTTTATGTCTGTGTCCAACAGACAGTAAGGCAGAATTTGGTATGTCTCTACTTCATCATTTGCTTTGTGTCAGATTATTTTGTTTTTGTTCTTTGTTCCCATTTTTATGATTTATGCCTTTTAAATAAGGACGTAAAACTTTATGTATGTAGCACATTTTAAGGTAGCAATGTATAAAAACGGAAGACATTAAGAATATGAGTGTCTCTAACTGGCTTTGAAACATGCCGTGACATACAGTAGGCATGACCTATGTCACGGCTTAACGTTAATAATTGGGTAAAATCAGATCCAATCATAATGAAAACTTCAAAAGAATCCATGCCTCCAGTTTCTCAAAATCCAAGTATCCAGACCCTCCAGAACACAGTCATTCCAAAGCAAAGCGTAGAACAAGGGGCTGTTTCAAAGGGAGGTTAGGGTCAGGAGGTCTGTACTAATAAGTAGCCACAAAAAACTGGTGCCATATAGGTATAAAAAAAAAAAAACACTCCAAGGCAGATCCCAGTACAGCAACCCAGAATGTGGTGGTCCACTGAAAATCAGAAAGTAGAGGTAAAGTCCAACATAAGCAGAATAAGCATTCTGCATTAAAGTCTTTACTCTCAGAAGATCTGCTTCAGTTAAATGGGATTTAGGAAAACCTGACTGAAAGTGGTCAAAACTGCAGCACCGTTACCTAAACATATTCAAAGCCAGAAAAAAACATCCCTGGTCTGCTAAATTTCAACTGTTTTCTCTGAATAACATTGGTAAGTAAAAACTATTTTTTTTGTATATAAAAAGTTAGTTTTGAACATTTGAACTTTAAAAATTAAGAGACATGGGATAACGGAAGTATAGTCATTTTTTACAGTCGTGTACAAAAGAAAACACAACAAAATTTAAAAAAAACAAACTCTTGAAGGCAAGCCAGATAACTGAATGACTTTTGCAAATAGTTATCTCATGAATAAGTTTGTCTCTGGAAACAAGGTGAGGTGGACCATCCTGTTCTTGGACAAACCAGTTTCAGCTAATTCAGAGAGACCCCTCTTCCCCTTATCTTTCAGTTTCTGTTTTATGACTGACCCCCAGCCCGCTTTCAATAAAACCAGACTGCTGCAGGGGGACGAGTTGGTGTTGTCCTGAGGCAACACTGAGACTCTCCCTCTTTGCAAAGGCTGAAGTGACACTAATCTGTGTGTGGTTCTTTATATGTACAGGTTAAAATACCCAACAATAAGTATAACTCAATAAATATAAAAATATAGTAGAAACACAACTAGGATGCTAAGGATAAATAAATAAATAAATAAATAAATAAATAAATAAATAAATAAATGATGATCAGAGTATTCTAATTTTTTTTATTCCTGTTTTTGTGAGTTTTATGAGCTGGAAGCCCAAATTATGTAACAATAAACAAATACTTGAAATTGTTCAAACTGTGGGCCCTGGATCTATAACCTATGAAAGTTGAACTTTTTGAATGGAATTATGGGAATTAAACAACTTTTCCATGATATTCTACTTCTTTGGAAAGGGTCTGTACATACCCTGTGACCATAATCCTCAGCACACAGCCAGCTCCTCCACACACATCTACCAATTACATTCAAACTCATATTAAATTGGAGTCAAAACCTTTGGCGCCTTTGGAATTATCACTTGTGACCAATTAAAAAGCCTCTGTTCAAACCAAAATAAAGTTCAGCTGTTCTAGGAGGCTTTTCCTTACATTTTACATCTTCCAGCACAAGCCATGATCCTCAGAGAGTTTCCAAAACATCAGACGGATGTTATAATTCAAAGATATCAGTCAGGTGAAGGCTGCAAAAAAATTTCCAAGAAATTAAATATATCATGGAACACAGTGAAGACTGTCATCATCAAGTGGAGAAAATATGGGCCAACAGTGACATTACCAAGAACAGGACACCCGTCCAAAATTGTTGATAAGGTGAGAAAGAAATTGGTCAGGGAAGCTGGCAAGAGGCTGACATTAACACTGAAGAAGCTGCAGGAATTTCTGGCAAGTACTGGCTGTGTAAATGTGCATATAAATAAAAATGTGTTTTATACAGATTTTAACTATTATAACTGCCATGGCAGTTGGCTGTTCTTCCACTGTTTTATGTCGTTTGCTCTATTTTGAATGTTTTATGGGGAAATAAAATATTTTTGCTCTGTAAATTGTTTCATAAAAAGAAGAAAAAAATATGTATACAATCACGTAAAGAAAAAAAAAACTATGATGGAGACTGACATGCAACTGACACACACACACACTAGTGGAACGACTGTGTGCTGTAAATATATTTTAAATGAGGAAATATGCAAGGCTGCATGACTATGAAATCACATTTAGATAATAAATATGACATGAAAAGCAACTCAAAAGGCCGACTCCAGCAGGTTTGTGCAGCAAAAGAGACAAAAGAAAACACGTAGAATGAAACATGTTTTTGGTTTTCATAGGTGTTAGACAACTAGTCACTGAAACTATTTAGATCTCTTATGGTGAGAACAATATCCTCAGTCTGGACCTGCTTTGCTTTTTAAAAAGTTCCAGGTTGTTTTAACCAGATCAGTGGAATGGAGATCAAAGAAACCTTTCCAATTACTTTCATAAGTCAATGTAAAATTTCAGTGTAAGCAGTTTGAAGAAGGTGTTCACCGGTCTGCAGCTTTTGTTGTTGTTGCCATGGCTTCGGGCACAGCAGGACAGCTAATATCCATTCATTTGCTGCTTCAGTATAATCTGCTGAAGCACTTTCAGATGCCAAAGCACCTTTTAAATTTGCCGTAACACAAATTTGAGTCAATACTGCGAATCAATTCATGATGTTTTCAAAGCTTTCCGTCGTTTCTAGTCTGTTGTGCATATTTTGACATTTGGGTACAACTAAAAAATGGCTACTTCAAAAGACCGCATACCAGAGTGGGGTCCTAGGAAGTCAGCAAAAGTTATTTAGCAGATTATGGATCAAACAGACTTCTACAAACCACAAAAAGATGCTTTACTCTGCAAATGAAAGCAGCAGCAGGTTTTTTTTAAATCAAGGGAAAATGAAGTCTGCTAGTCTTGCAGAGAACAGTCAGTGTGAGGAGAATGGGAGGATTACATGGACCAAAAATCACTTTAGTGATCAAAGAACAATTTGTGAGCTTCTTCTATATGTTATGGTGTGATTATGAGAGTTTTGCTGAGAAAACTGTGCTGATGGGAACGACTTAGTATTTCAGAAAGTGCAAATGGAACATTTTACAACTAAACAACACAAACTGAAGAGGAGACCAAACTCTGAGTAAACAAAATCTGGTGGGTTAATGCAATGACATTCACAACCGTATTCAATATATTTTCATTTGTGCCATTATCATTTTAAAGATAATGTCCAACAGTATTTAAAACAGATATGTCAGGAAAAAATGCTCTGTGCAGGGATAGTTTGTCACAGTTACAGCTTGAGAGACACAGACCTTGGAAGAAGCTGTGCCACAACTCTGAAGCAATCCAATCCAAAACAGTTTTCTCTGAGTGAATTCCCATCTACTCTGCAACTTCAAGGATAGAAATTCACACCAAAAGCCGTCATTACATTTCAGGAAGGTCCAACGTCTGACACACTTGGGTATTTCGTGATGTTTTGTAAGAGGTCCTCATGCATGTGGGGAATGTATGATGACCTCAGAAAGGAAATAACCACACCTTCAGAAAACATCAGTATCTGCCCTCACGCTGTGCTATACACAAAGGAATAATGAACAGATTTTCAGAAAAAAGTAGTTTTTTATTTTGTGAGTCAGGTGATAAAGCTGTTATTTGAGTTATTGTATAAACTTGAGAGGATAAGATAGAGTAAACTTCACACCTGTTACTATACAAAGGCTTCAACATGTGTTTAAAGTGGGGAAGGACTTTAAACACAAATGGCCCATCTTTCAAAATAAAAGATACTAGCAGTGCTTCCACCTAGCGCTATTTTACCGCTCTGCCTAAAAATAGTGCCCCAGCAACAACCATCAAGACAGACAGACAGAGGAGAACATTCTGGACTGTGCAACTAAAAACATGGTGGAGGAGGTGACCAATCCTGAGTAATAAATTGCTTACATGATTAAGATAGATAAATAGTAAGCATACACACAATTAGGCACAAATATTTTTATACCTCTGGAAAATGTAATACCTCCATCAGCATACTCTACACTACAAAAAAAGTTTTACTAACAAAGTAAGCCAGAGGAAACTTGATATTGTATATATATATATATATATATATATATATATATATATATATATATATATATATAAAGTCAAATGTCAACTCAGGATAAGTCACAAGTTTTCCAACCACTACTGATAAACTTATGATTCTTTGCATCTGCTTAAAATACAATGCACGTTTTCCCTGTAGCCCACATTACATAGCATTAGGTTTTGACAGTATTGCAGAGTAACTGTTTCCCAACAGACCTATTGTTACCAATTGGTATATTTCACAATCCACAGATCACTTAACATATCCATGACCTTTAGATATATTCTTCTTCATAGATAATCAGTATTTCCTTTCAGAAGACTTGGAAATAAAAGCCACATGAAACCCATAAAAAGGTATTACTACGAGCTTTATTGCAGTCATTTTGCTTTGATCTCATTTTATTTATTGTGTTCCTCTGTGTGTGTGCAGTAAACAGCTTCAAAGCATTTGTGTTGTGTATTGTCTGATGATAAAAGGGCCAGAAAGATATGCTCAAAAATATGCAGAAAAAGATGACTGAAAATATCTGATCTGATGCATCCAATATTTATAGTGTTCTGTCACCGAGGGGGGAAAATATTCACTTAAACTTCACATTACAGTTTAGTGAAAAAATTAACTCGGACCTCAATTTATATAACGTTGGCCACCTAAGATCTAGTAGTAACAGCCAAGACTGGTCTGAATGTGAGCTCAAGCAATAAAGATTTAATTATCAGGAGAAAAAGTTGCCATGGAGGAGTAGCTTAGAGATTATAGGCTTGACATACACAAAGCACCAGCAAAAGGCAAAAGTTTTCTTGGGGTGACTCCAAAACTTGGAACGCGGGCGCGACGGCAGCAACAAATGTGTTTTAATTTTCTTTTGCTGGACCGCCGGCCTGCATGTCACTGCATTGTGCAAGTTCCACTGGAAATTAATTGAGTGGGAGCAACGTTGCCCAGGGGTGCCATACTGACCCTTTGCAAGTGACGTCACGCTCTCCAGAACTCCGCCCACTCCACTATGACAAACGTCAAAAGAACCAATGCGCTCCTTTAAAGCTAGGCTAAAAGCAGACATGTGTAACCTACTTAATGTCATTTCTATTTAGTTGATTTCACTTTAAAAATGATCACATTGTGCTGTGTAGCCAACTGCACAAACAGACGAGGATGCAAACCAAACTTGTCATTTTTTTATGTAATTTTTAATGAAGAAAGATATGGTGGGGATGGACAGCAGCTGTCAATCATAAGGACTGTCAGCCCTCGGTGTAATCGCAGATTTGCAGCGAACATTTTTTACAAGGAAAAGATAAAGAAAAAAGAAAAAGAGAGCACACTGCCCTCTACTGAGTGTGTCATGCAACTGAAAACATAGATCCAAACCAAACACTGGTTCCACTCTGGAAACACCCTACATTACTTCAACTTATTTACTGTAACTCAAAACCACCAAATCAACTCAAACTGCACAACTGCCACCAATGGCAGCCGCAGTTCTATTATGCTTGCTTGAGTATAATTTTCAGGTACTCTAACCAATCTTTGTGTATGAAAGCTTAATTGATCAGATCACTGCTTTAAATAAAACATCAGCATAAAATGAGGCATACCACACCACTGCTCCATGAGAGTCAGGCGACACAGAGTCATGTTGGTCATGTTCCTGAGGAGCGGTGGTGGGCATAACATATTTTTTATTGCTGGAAGGTGGCATCCCTACCTAGAAACCAAAAATTAGTCTCCAGGCTAGTGTTCACAGTGTCCAGTCACGGCAGTCATTATGGCAAGTTCCTATTACCAACTTACCTTTCAGAATAGTGTTACTGAGTTACTTCTCAATTTTACAAAACTTCCTGAAAGAGGATGAAAATAAACAATGAAATAGATGTTTTGTTCTGATACAAGAAAAAAAAATCAGAGAGGATAACTGGTAAAAGTCAGGAGTGTAGAAGAACACAAAGGAATGAATGAAGAGAGTAACAAAGACAAAGAAGGTTGTCTCTTAGAATAAATACTTTGGAGCAGAGAAGAGGAGAATGACAACAAGGTTGAGACGAGGCAACACTGACAAATCTCCCAGAATATGATAGCGAGCACAAGTCTAATATTCTATCAACCAGGGACAAGTCTCTAACAAATCACTTAATATGCAAATAGTGCTGCATTTACTCCAATGACAAATCACAGTGTCACACACAGGCGCTAACACACACACACACACACCCCGGCACAAGTGGGTTATTCATCTGTCTCACATATTAAATCCTACAGTGCATAAATATGTCCTGTGTGAAGGAATGATGATGTAGTTCCACCTGCAGTGCTGCTGTTTGTTCAAATTCATATATTTATTGATACACTCATTGAACAAACAATGGAGAAAATATTAAAAACTCGAACATTTCTGAAGAAATTTAAACGGGGCCTGCAAAAGTGTGCCTGTCAGTTGGCACACTTTGTGGGCGTTCTACAGCTACAAATTAGCATCAATGCTAAAGTAAGCTACAATGTACTCAATAGCATGTGGAGAGTCACAAACATGTTGAGTAACATGGACTTATGCCATTCAGTATGTTGAAATTAGTGTACAAGTTAAAATGAGCCAAACTGCTAACATTAGCCAAAATGCTGTCAGTAGCATGTGGAGCATCACTCCATCCATCTGTCGCAGATAAATAAGAATATTTTTCTTATTTATTAGCCTATCCAATAAATAAGAAAAATAGTTAAAAGCTTTTTTTAGGGAAAAGGCTAATGCTAATGGAGGGCAGTGAAATGCTAAGGTTTGTGCTAATGTTAATTCACTGTCTTGCACAGCAGGGCAGTGCAAAAACCTGAGAGAAAAATATAGTACAGGCTAATATTAGTTAGTACTACCCTGAGAGGAATATTTAGGCTTTTATTTTGAAATTCCGTTACAAAACTTAACGCTGTCTTCCTGTCGCTCCCCGTGATTAAACTCATAATTACAATCCTCTGTACTGAACAGCTCTCTGATAGCAGATGGTGTGTCCATAAACAAGTTTACTAAATATTGTACAATAACTGAAAAGAGAGATGTAACTTCTATCATGAATATAGATTAGCTAAAAACCCTCCAAATTACAATGAAATACTGCTACTTCCGGGTCTTACTTCTTTGTAAGATTGAGCCCTCACCTTGTCAAATAATGTTGTTAAAAATAAACAGCAGTAATGCATTATGCTGTATAAGAACATATTCTACCTATATACACTTTTTATATGTTCAATCAGCAATGGTAACAGGTGGAAGGTGGCAATTGTTCACCTTTGATTAGATCCAACAGAATTTATTGGGACGCTGCTCTAATTTCCACTGTAGTTTTACCAAAGCAGTTTCACTAAAAGTTGAAGTTCAGTTTCTGAACTATAAAAAAAAAACCTTGAAGAATAATTCAACATCAAACTACTCGTAAAAATTATACACTTACTGTCAACAAATTTAGATTCAACAAGATTTTACAGCCATTTCTCAAATTATGGCAACTAAATAACTCTGACTAAATAATATCGGTGTTTAACTTCCACGGAGTGGGGAAAGCTAGCAGTTCTTAGTGTGCCTGGAGTCAGGCGTTCTCTCCCGGTATACCGAACCTGGAGCGTTCGGTACATCCACATTTGGTTTTCAACATCCAGTGAGATCTAAAATAGATAACTGTTTTGCACCTATAAATTAATACTTGTTATAAAGAAACAGGAGACTTTACTCCCAGTTGTCGTGAAAAGGCCTCCTCTATGAAGAAGACGTTCTACCTGTGTTTGGATAGGTAAGTATGGATCCCTTGCAGCGTGACGTCAGGTGTGCGGTAGTCGAGCGGGAAAAGAGAGGTGGTCTGTGCTGGTGAGGAGTTGTAAATTGTTTCATCTGCCTAATTGTGAATTGTTAAAGTAGTTAGAAAAATGTTTTGCCTGTCTCGACATGCAGAGTGGCTGGTGACCAACGTGACGTCGACGAATAATCCCTGGCGTTGTTGTTTGTTGCTATGGCAACAAGTCTGCATGTAGCTCCATTTTTATATATATCATATTATATTATATTATTATATTATTTTTATTTTTTATTTCATTCCCTCAATAACAGATATGAATAGTTCAAGTAACAAAATAATAAATATAAACCGAAGATTACTGCAGACTTATTTCGAATACACAAAAAATACACAGCAAAACATCAGCTATTCAGTGACATATCACTTTATCATACTAATTTTCAAAATTCTTTTAAATTCAGTAAGTGATTTAAATAGTTTTATCTCAGTGTCATGATTATTCCATAAACTCACCTTTACTTGAAATGCATCATTTTTATTGTTATAATTTTGAATCTTTAAAAAAAAAATTAGTTTCTTTTAAATTGTATTTGCTTATTGGCTTTTTCATACGCATTGTACAAACATTTTTAAGTACTGTACAATTTGTGAAGTTTCAATAAGTTTAACTGTATACATTTTGGGTTTGTCTTATACACCAAACATATGTTTCCTCTTTGACAAACCGCATCAGGTCAGACTTAGACTATTTTCTTACTATCTGAATTTAACATGCTACCCTGGCACTAAGCAAAGGAGTGAAAACAAATCATTACAGTTGTCATATTTTAAGTTACATATTTTTATTTGTCACTATTTTGTACCAATCAGCTTTCACTTTGACACTACAGAGTTCCTTTTGTACTATATTTGTCAAAAAAGTTTAATTTCACTGATGATTGATTTGTAAAAGAAGCAAAAAGAGTAAAACATCCACGGGGTGAATATCTTTTCTAGCCTCGGAATCTCAGTTTCCTGCCACTATCTTTCTACTTTTTGTGTTTGTTGATGAGGTTTAGTTACTAAAACTTCCATTCGTTTTTCTTTTCATTTCCTCACTTTGTCACCTTGTTAGAGGTAATGTATTCACTACAATGGTGTAGGAATACAGTAGATACATCACTTTAATCCAGCTGCATTTGGCTGTTGTCTTTATTCTGAGTGGTGCTGAACCTTTTCTTACATTTATCCCTGAATGAGGTAAAATAAAATATGTACAAGAGAATCACATTCTGAAGAAGTTGTGCACCTCTGTAGGGGAACTTATTTATTCAACATCATCACTGAACAATGCATTATAGAGCCAGGGCTGCTGTCTGGCTGCTCTGACTGTCTAATGCTCGGCCACATTAGGCATAGCAGTGACATAGTCTTTCAGCACGCATCATTCTAAGATAATATAGAATTTCTATCACATTACTCTAAGAAAGAACATGTGTTTTCCCACACAGAAGTTTATATAGTTGGTCTCACACTCATTGATGGTGTTAAAACATCCTCTCCATGTGACTGGAAAAGAGAAACCCAAACTATTATCTCAACAATCCTGCAAATTTGGACATATGTATATTTAGTATCAATTGTAGAATAACTGAAAAATTCTATCTGTTTTAAACCAACATTTAAAACAGACGAAGCCTTGAAATGTGTTCTTTTTGGTCAACAGTAGGTTTGACCTTGGAACTCTGGCATGACGGATACCATTTTTGCCCTTTTTCTTTTTCATTGTTGAATCTCAAACTCTGAGCTGAGTAAAGAAGTAGAATTACTGAAACTAACGTGTCAACTATATTCTTATTTTTCAAGATGCACCTGTACTGTTCATCTGCTGTAGGAAGCTTCTTTTGTTTCTTTTTTCTTCCCTGGAACTTCTCATTTTTGCTTCCATATGTCCATATTCCTCATTTTCTCCACATGCACCACAATAATCTGTCTTTGTCAGATATGAAGACTGGAGAGACAATGAGTGCAGCCAAAGCCAGAAAAGAAACTGTCAGAAATTCAGGAGCTATTTATCAAGATCACTTTAAAGCATTATAAGAAAGCCTGGTTCCCTGGAAGCAGAATTCTGCAGTATTATTTATCCTTTAAAAGTTTTTTCCAAGTGTTGTTTAGTCCTGGAAAAAAAACTGTCACATTTTATTATGATTCAAAAAAGACCTGTTGACTTTGTTTGATCTAAAAATTAAATACCCACTAGCAAGGAATGACTCAATTACCAATTTTAACCATTAGCATAATAACATTTACTACAGTGACACTGAAACTATTTGGAGAAGTTTGCAGTGAGAAACAGCTCTCAAAGTCTATAGTAAGGTCATCATTTTACATTCCCTGAAGACCACCAGGTATGTAGCTGCATTCGTAATCAGCTTATAGTCCACTAGTCACTTGCAGAATTAAAATTGCAAATCATTTGAAAGATTTCCTAAATTAGTCCACACTGTTGCAGATAAAGACTTAATAATACAATCAGGAATTACGTGTGTTGTCTACAAGTGTTCAAAGGGGCTCGTCCGAGATATGAAACCGGGACCTCTCGCAAGAATCATACCCCTACCAGGGGTGGGCAATCCAGGTCCTTGAGGGCCGGTGTGCTGAAACTCTTCGATGTTTCTCAGGTTCAACACACTTAATCAAATAGTTGAATCACCTCCTACGTGCAGTTAGGTTCTCCAGAGTCCTGCTTATGAACTCATTATTTGATTCAGGTGTGTTGCAGGAACACATGGAACGGTAGCAGGACATCAAACCTCGAGGCCTGGAGTTGCCACACCCTGGCCTAGACAAATGAGCCGCTTAGGCACATAACTTACCACTAGAATGGGGGTGCCAAAAGTCTGTCATCATATGTCAGCATCCTGCATGTTTTAGTTCTCTAACTGGTTTAACACACATGAGTCTAATGATGGCTCATTAGAAGGCCGAAAACAAACATTGACTTGCTGAAAAGGTCGTTACTACCAGCAGAGAGACAACTAAAACATGCAGGATGTTGGCCTTTGAGAACTGACTTTGGGCAAATGAAGACATTTTCAGTAGTAACTCTCTCAATGTGATTTTTAGGTTAAGTTTTCCTAGAGGTACTGTCAAGAACAACACAGGACTCTCTCCCAATCTGTACTGCATGGTATTAAAATGATTTAACGTTCAACAACAAAGAAATGAACAAACAAAATGGCTTCCTACAAACATAAAACCAAATCTCTTGTAATATATTTGCAAGTTTTCCCATACAATTACAGATAGGCACTGCAGGGTTAACTACAAATGGTCCAAGGTGCTCGTCCGGGATTTGAACCCGGGACCTCTCGCACCCTAAGCGAGAATCATACTCCTAGACCAAAAAGCCGCTTGTGTATATAATATTCTACTCAAACGCTGTCTTGTACTATTTGGATTGATAAAAAAGCTAGTCCTACTGTCCCTTCCTAACAAGAAAGTTTAAGCATGTTGGTCTAGGGGTATGATTCTCGCTTTGGGTGCTAGAGGTCCCGGGTTCAAATCCCGGACGAGCCCAATTATCACTTTAAGACAACAATAATGATTTACAAAACATACTCACAATTTGAGATGTTGATGCATTGATTCTGACTTTTACAGTGGACAACGACAGAAATCTCTAGCGCCACATGTAATTCATAGAAAGAAAGTCATTTGATACTTATCAACAAAGAAATGACATTATCATGAGCACTTTCACACACTTGCAATTGCCCCTTCAAAACAGCCCTTTTGTGATTCTTCCCACACAGCCACACTTCTCAGGATAAAGGCTAGTATGTACTCTTCACAATTGGGTGCACTGCTTACAAGTGTTCAAAGGGGCTGTTGGACTAGGTGGCTTCATGATAAAACTGGTTCTACCCTCACAAAGTTACAAGTTGTTCTTTGTGGGTGGCTCGTTGGTCTAGGGCAGGCATGTCCAAAGTCCGGCCCGGGGGCCAATCACGGCCCGCGGTCAGATTTCATACGGCCCGCAGCTTCGGTTTTATAATGTATTATTTATGGCCCGCCTGCACCGTGAAACAGAATAAATAAATCATAAAACTTGAAACTGTAATTCCTCCTTTCACCAAATGGTGGCAGCACCACTTTAATACTATCAGTCTCTGCCTCCGTGCAGCGAACCGCTCTCCACTCATTTCTGCCATGGCCACTGCAAAGAAAACAAGTTTACAGTGAAGGCCGCCGCTTTCAAGAGAGATGGGAATTATAACACTTCTTCACTGAAAATCAAGGCAATTGTGCTTGTCTAATTTGTGAGACGGTTGCCTTGTTTAAGGATTTCAACGTAAAAGGACACTACCAGACTAAACATGCTAACACATACAACAAGCTAACAGGAAGTGACTGTGCTGAAAAACTGAAGCAGCTCCAAGCTGGACTGGCATCACAACAGCGATTCTTCACGCGGGCCTGTGAGTCAAAAGAAAATACCACCAAAGCAAGCTACGAAGTTAATGTTAATAGCTAAACATGGCAAACCTTTCACTGAAGATACATTTATCAAAGACTGTGTTATGAAAATGGTGGAGAACATTTTGCCCTGAGAAGAAGCAAGAATTTGAGAAAAATGTTTGCCTGGCAGTAACAGTGTGGCACTGAGAGTTGAGGACATAAAACTGAGTGTTTTGAACGGCAACGTCTATAACTATCAGCAGTGAAGAGCCAAAAGAACATTTTTGCACCTGGATTTATGGCACTTATTTTTATTAAACTCTTGAGTAAGATTTGGTTATGAACCTGTAGATATAGTAAATGACGAGCAAAATTCACTTGTTTTAAGATTTAATAATAACAGACAACTTTGCATTACTTATAACTCCTGTTTAAAATGTTCTTGAGGCAAAGATATTTTTAAACTCGTAAATTTAAGGTATTTCATACAGTTTGTTCAATGTTATCTGACTCTCCAGATATGAAAGAAAGGCAGAATTTGGGTTTTTAGAGTTGTTCTCATTTGCCTGAGTGGATTATATTTGTTTGTTTTTTTTTGTCATTTGAAAAATAAAGATAATTGTGACAATGAAAATTGTTTTATTACAGTGTGTGAAACTTTTGTAGTTAAAAAATGTCCGAACGAACTATTGGCCCCCGGGCATCTTCACTTGATCAAATCTGGCCCTCTTTGCAAAAAGTTTGGACACCCCTGGTCTAGGGGTATGATTCTCGCTTCGGGTGTGAGAGGTCCCGGGTTCAAATCCCGGACGAGCCCAATTAATCACTTTAAGACAACAATGAGGATTTACAAAACATACTCACAATTTGAGATGTTGATGCGGCGATTCTGCATTTTACAGTGGACAATGACATAGACGTCTGGCGCCACATGTAATTCATAGAAAGAAAATAATTTGATACTTATCATCAAAGAAATGATATTATCATGATGGCTATCACAAACTTGCAATTGCCCCTTCAAAACAGCCCTTGTGTGATACTTCCCAAAAGGGGATAATGAATAATGAATCACTTTAAGACACTTCTCGGGATAAAGGCTAGTATGTACTCTTCGCAATTGGGTGCACTACGTACAAGTGTTCGAAGCGGCTCTTGGACTAGATGGCTTGATGTTAAAAGCGGTTCTACCCTCACAAATTACAAGTTATTCTTTGTGGGTGGCTCGTTGGTCTAGGGGTATGATTCTCGCTTCGGGTGTGAGAGGTCCCGGGTTCAAATCCCGGACGAGCCCAGCAAACTAATAGATGGAGCTGAAATGAAGAAAAGGACGTTTTCCGAAGGAACTCACAATCCGATTTTTTGGTTAAATTTTCCTAGAGGTACTGTCGAGAACAACACAGGACTCTTCCCCAATCTGTACTGCATGGTATTAAAATGATTTAACGTTCAACAACAAAGAAATGAACAAACAAAATGGCTTCCTTCAAACATAAAACCAGATCTCTTGTAATATATTTGCAAGTCTGCCAATACAATTACAGATAGGCACTGCAGGGTTAACTACAAATGGTCCAAAGGGCTCGTCCGGGATTTGAACCCGGGACCTCTCGCACCCTAAGCGAGAATCATACTCCTAGACCAACGAGCCACTTGTGCATATAATATTCTACTCAAACGCTGTCTTGTACTATTTGGATTGATGAAAAAGCTAGTCCTACTGTCTCTTCTTAACAAGTAATTTTTAGCATGTGGCTCGTTGGTCTAGGGGTATGATTCTCGCTTTGGGTGCGAGAGGTCCCGGGTTCAAATCCCGGACGAGCCCAATTAATCACTTTAAGACAACAATGAGGATTTACAAAACATACTCACAATTTGAGATGTTGATGCGGCGATTCTGCATTTTACAGTGGACAATGACATAGACCTCTGGCGCCACATGTAATTCATAGAAAGAAAATAATTTGATATTTATCATCAAAGAAATGATATTATCATGAGGGCTATCACAAACTTGCAATTGCCCCTTCAAAACAGCCCTTTTGTGATACTTCCCAAAAGGGGATAATGAATAATGAATCACTTTAAGACACTGCTTGTGATAAAGGCTAGTATGTACTCTTCGCAATTGGGTGCACTACGTACAAGTGTTCGAAGCGGCTCTTGTACTAGATGGCTTGATGTTAAAAGCGGTTCTACCCTCACAAAGTTACAAGTTATTCTTTGTGGGTGGCTCGTTGGTCTAGGGGTATGATTCTCGCTTCGGGTGTGAGAGGTCCCGGGTTCAAATCCCGGACGAGCCCAGCAAACTAATAGATGGAGCTGAAATGAAGAAAAGGACGTTTTCCGAAAGAACTCACAATCCGACTTTTTGGTTAAATTTTCCTAGAGGTACTGTCGAGAACAACACAGGACTCTTCCCCAATCTGTACTGCATGGTATTAAAATGATTTAACGTTCAACAACAAAGAAATGAACAAACAAAATGGCTTCCTTCAAACATAAAACCAGATCTCTTGTAATATATTTGCAAGTCTTCCAATACAATTACAGATAGGCACAGCAGGGTTAACTACAAATGGTCCAAAGGGCTCGTCCGGGATTTGAACTCGGGACCTCTCGCACCCTAAGCGAGAATCATACTCCTAGACCAACGAGCCACTTTTGTATATAATATTCTACTCAAACGCTGTCTTGTACTATTTGGATTGATGAAAAAGCTAGTCCTACTGTCTCTTCCTAACAAGTAATTTTTAGCATGTGGCTCGTTGGTCTAGGGGTATGATTCTCGCTTTGGGTGCGAGAGGTCCCGGGTTCAAATCCCGGACGAGCCCAATTAATCACTTAAAGACAACAATGAGGATTTACAAAACATACTCACAATTTGAGATGTTGACGCAGTGATTCTGCATTTTACAGTGGACAATGACATAGACCTCTGGCGCCACATGTAATTCATAGAAAGAAAATAATTTGATACTTACCATCAAAGAAATGATATTATCATGAGTGCTATCACAAACTTGCAATTGCCCCTTCAAAACAGCCCTTTTGTGATACTTCCCAAAAGGGGATAATGAATAATGAATCACTTTAAGACACTGCTCGCGATAAAGGCTAGTATGTACTCTTCGCAATTGGGTGCACTACGCACAAGTGTTCGAAGCGGCTCTTGGACTAGATGGCTTGATGTTAAAAGCGGTTCTACCCTCACAAAGTTGCAAGTTATTCTTTGTGGGTGGCTCGTTGGTCTAGGGGTATGATTCTCGCTTTGGGTGTGAGAGGTCCCGGGTTCAAATCCCGGACGAGCCCAGCAAACTAATAGATGGAGCTGAAATGAAGAAAAGGACGTTTTCCGAAAGAATTCACAATCCGACTTTTTGGTTAAATTTTCCTAGAGGTACTGTCGAGAACAACACAGGACTCTTCCCCAATCTGTACTGCATGGTATTAAAATGATTTAACGTTCAACAACAAAGAAATGAACAAACAAAATGGCTTCCTTCAAACATAAAACCAGATCTCTTGTAATATATTTGCAAGTCTTCCAATACAATTACAGATAGGCACTGCAGGGTTAACTACAAATGGTCCAAAGGGCTCGTCCGGGATTTGAACCCGGGACCTCTCGCACCCTAAGCGAGAATCATACTCCTAGACCAACGACCCACTTGTGTATATAATATTCTACTCAAACGCTGTCTTGTACTATTTGGATTGATGAAAAAGCTAGTCCTACTGTCTCTTCCTAACAAGTAATTTTTAGCATGTGGCTCGTTGGTCTAGGGGTATGATTCTCGCTTTGGGTGCGAGAGGTCCCGGGTTCAAATCCCGGACGAGCCCAATTAATCACTTTAAGACAACAATGAGGATTTACAAAACATACTCACAATTTGAGATGTTGATGCGGCGATTCTGCATTTTACAGTGGACAATGACATAGACCTCTGGCGCCACATGTAATTCATAGAAAGAAAATAATTTGATATTTATCATCAAAGAAATGATATTATCATGAGGGCTATCACAAACTTGCAATTGCCCCTTCAAAACAGCCCTTTTGTGATACTTCCCAAAAGGGGATAATGAATAATGAATCACTTTAAGACACTGCTCGTGATAAAGGCTAGTATGTACTCTTCGCAATTGGGTGCACTACGTACAAGTGTTCGAAGCGGCTCTTGGACTAGATGGCTTGATGTTAAAAGCGGTTCTACCCTCACAAAGTTACAAGTTATTCTTTGTGGGTGGCTCGTTGGTCTAGGGGTATGATTCTCGCTTCGGGCGTGAGAGGTCCCGGGTTCAAATCCCGGACGAGCCCAGCAAACTAATAGATGGAGCTGAAATGAAGAAAAGGACGTTTTCCGAAAGAACTCACAATCCGACTTTTTGGTTAAATTTTCCTAGAGGTACTGTCGAGAACAACACAGGACTCTTCCCCAATCTGTACTGCATGGTATTAAAATGATTTAACGTTCAACAACAAAGAAATGAACAAACAAAATGGCTTCCTTCAAACATAAAACCAGATCACTTGTAATATATTTGCAAGTCTTCCAATACAATTACAGATAGGCACTGCAGGGTTAACTACAAATGGTCCAAAGGGCTCGTCCGGGATTTGAACCCGGGACCTCTCGCACCCTAAGCGAGAATCATACTCCTAGACCAACGAGCCACTTGTGTATATAATATTCTACTCAAACGCTGTCTTGTATTATTTGGATTGATGAAAAAGCTAGTCCTACTGTCTCTTCCTAACAAGTAATTTTTAGCATGTGGCTCGTTGGTCTAGGGGTATGATTCTCGCTTTGGGTGCGAGAGGTCCCGGGTTCAAATCCCGGACGAGCCCAATTAATCACTTTAAGACAACAATGAGGATTTACAAAACATACTCACAATTTGAGATGTTGATGCGGCGATTCTGCATTTTACAGTGGACAATGACATAGACCTCTGGCGCCACATGTAATTCATAGAAAGAAAATAATTTGATACTTATCATCAAAGAAATGATATTATCATGAGTGCTATCACAAACTTGCAATTGCCCCTTCAAAACAGCCCTTTTGTGATACTCCCCAAAAGGGGATAATGAATAATGAATCACTTTAAGACACTTCTCGGGATAAAGGCTAGTATGTACTCTTCGCAATTGGGTGCACTACGTACAAGTGTTCGAAGCGGCTCTTGGACTAGATGGCTTGATGTTAAAAGCGGTTCTACCCTCACAAAGTTACAAGTTATTCATTGTGGGTGGCTCGTTGGTCTAGGGGTCTGATTCTCGCTTTGGGTGTGAGAGGTCCCGGGTTCAAATCCCGGACGAGCCCAGCAAACTAATAGATGGAGCTGAAATGAAGAAAAGGACGTTTTCCGAAAGAACTCACAATCCGATTTTTTGGTTAAATTTTCCTAGAGGTACTGTCGAGAACAACACAGGACTCTTCCCCAATCTGTACTGCATGGTATTAAAATGATTTAACGTTCAACAACAAAGAAATGAACAAACAAAATGGCTTCCTTCAAACATAAAACCAGATCTCTTGTAATATATTTGCAAGTCTTCCAATACAATTACAGATAGGCACTGCAGGGTTAACTACAAATGGTCCAAAGGGCTCGTCCGGGATTTGAACCCGGGACCTCTCGCACCCTAAGCGAGAATCATACTCCTAGACCAACGAGCCACTTGTGTATATAATATTCTACTCAAACGCTGTCTTGTACTATTTGGATTGATGAAAAAGCTAGTCCTACTGTCTCTTCCTAACAAGTAATTTTTAGCATGTGGCTCGTTGGTCTAGGGCAGGGGTGGGCAACTCCAGGCCTCGAGGGCCGGACTCCTGCAACTTTTAGATGCATCTCCACTTCAACACACCTGAGTCAAATAATGAGGTCATTAGCAGGACTCTGGAGAACCTGACTGCACTTGGGAGGTGATTCAGCTGCTGGATTCAAGTGTTTTGGACCAGGGAGACTTGCAAGAGTTGCAGGACACCGGCCCTCGAGGACCAGGATTGCCCACCCCTGGTCTAGGGGTATGATTCTCGTTTTGGGTGCGAGAGGTCCCGGGTTCAAATCCCGGACGAGCCCAATTAATCACTTTAAGACAACAATGAGGATTTACAAAACATACTCACAATTTGAGATGTTGATGCAGTGATTCTGCATTTTACAGTGGACAATGACATAGACCTCTGGCGCCACATGTAATTCATAGAAAGAAAATAATTTGATACTTATCATCAAAGAAATGATATTATCATGAGTGCTATCACAAACTTGCAATTGCCCCTTCAAAACAGCCCTTTTGTGATACTTCCCAAAAGGGGATAATGAATAATGAATCACTTTAAGACACTTCTCGGGATAAAGGCTAGTATGTACTCTTCGCAATTGGGTGCACTACGTACAAGTGTTCGAAGCGGCTCTTGGACTAGATGGCTTGATGTTAAAAGCGGTTCTACCCTCACAAAGTTACAAGTTATTCTTTGTGGGTGGCTCGTTGGTCTAGGGGTATGATTCTCGCTTTGGGTGTGAGAGGTCCCGGGTTCAAATCCCGGACGAGCCCAGCAAACTAATAGATGGAGCTGAAATGAAGAAAAGGACGTTTTCCGAAAGAACTCACAATCCGATTTTTTGGTAAAATTTTCCTAGAGGTACTGTCGAGAACAACACAGGACTCTTCCCCAATCTGTACTGCATGGTATTAAAATGATTTAACGTTCAACAACAAAGAAATGAACAAACAAAATGGCTTCCTTCAAACATAAAACCAGATCTCTTGTAATATATTTGCAAGTCTGCCAATACAATTACAGATAGGCACTGCAGGGTTAACTACAAATGGTCCAAAGGGCTCGTCCGGGATTTGAACCCGGGACCTCTCGCACCCTAAGCGAGAATCATACTCCTAGACCAACGAGCCACTTGTGCATATAATATTCTACTCAAACGCTGTCTTGTACTATTTGGATTGATGAAAAAGCTAGTCCTACTGTCTCTTCTTAACAAGTAATTTTTAGCATGTGGCTCGTTGGTCTAGGGGTATGATTCTCGCTTTGGGTGCGAGAGGTCCCCGGTTCAAATCCCGGACGAGCCCAATTAATCACTTTAAGACAACAATGAGGATTTACAAAACATACTCACAATTTGAGATGTTGATGCAGCGATTCTGCATTTTACAGCGGACAATGACATAGACCTCTGGCGCCACATGTAATTCATAGAAAGAAAATATTTTGATACTTATCATCAAAGAAATTATATTATCATGAGTGCTATCACGAACTTGCAATTGCCCCTTCAAAACAGCCCTTTTGTGATGCTTCCCAAAAGGGGATAATGAATAATGAATCACTTTAAGACACTTCTCGGGATAAAGGCTAGTATGTACTCTTCGCAATTGGGTGCACTACGTACAAGTGTTCGAAGCGGCTCTTGGACTAGATGGCTTGATGTTAAAAGCGGTTCTACCCTCACAAAGTTACAAGTTATTCTTTGTGGGTGGCTCGTTGGTCTAGGGGTATGATTCTCGCTTCGGGTGTGAGAGGTCCCGGGTTCAAATCCCGGACGAGCCCAGCAAACTAATAGATGGAGCTGAAATGAAGAAAAGGACGTTTTCCGAAAGAACTCACAATCCGATTTTTTGGTAAAATTTTCCTAGAGGTACTGTCGAGAACAACACAGGACTCTTCCCCAATCTGTACTGCATGGTATTAAAATGATTTAACGTTCAACAACAAAGAAATGAACAAACAAAATGGCTTCCTTCAAACATAAAACCAGATCTCTTGTAATATATTTGCAAGTCTTCCAATACAATTACAGATAGGCACTGCAGGGTTAACTACAAATGGTCCAAAGGGCTCGTCCGGGATTTGAACTCGGGACCTCTCGCACCCTAAGCGAGAATCATACTCCTAGACCAACGAGCCACTTGTGTATATAATATTCTACTCAAACGCTGTCTTGTACTATTTGGATTGATGAAAAAGCTAGTCCTACTGTCTCTTCCTAACAAGTAATTTTTAGCATGTGGCTCGTTGGTCTAGGGGTATGATTCTCGCTTTGGGTGCGAGAGGTCCCGGGTTCAAATCCCGGTCGAGCCCAATTAATCACTTTAAGACAACAATGAGGATTTACAAAACATACTCACAATTTGAGATGTTGATGCAGTGATTCTGCATTTTACAGTGGACAATGACATAGACCTCTGGCGCCACATGTAATTCATAGAAAGAAAATAATTTGATACTTATCATCAAAGAAATGATATTATCATGAGTGCTATCACAAACTTGCAATTGCCCCTTCAAAACAGCCCTTTTGTGATACTTCCCAAAAGGGGATAATGAATAATGAATCACTTTAAGACACTTCTCGGGATAAAGGCTAGTATGTACTCTTCGCAATTGGGTGCACTACGTACAAGTGTTCGAAGCGGCTCTTGGACTAGATGGCTTGATGTTAAAAGCGGTTTTACCCTCACAAAGTTACAAGTTATTCTTTGTGGGTGGCTCGTTGGTCTAGGGGTATGATTCTCCCTTCGGGTGTGAGAGGTCCCGGGTTCAAATCCCGGACGAGCCCACAAACTAATAGATGGAGCTGAAATGAAGAAAAGGACGTTTTCCGAAAGAACTCACAATCCGACTTTTTGGTTAAATTTTCCTAGAGGTACTGTCGAGAACAACACAGGACTCTTCCCCAATCTGTACTGCATGGTATTAAAATGATTTAACGTTCAACAACAAAGAAATGAACAAACAAAATGGCTTCCTTCAAACATAAAACCAGATCTCTTGTAATATATTTGCAAGTCTTCCAATACAATTACAGATAGGCACTGCAGGGTTAACTACAAATGGTCCAAAGGGCTCGTCCGGGATTTGAACCCGGGACCTCTCGCACCCTAAGCGAGAATCATACTCCTAGACCAACGAGCCACTTGTGTATATAATATTCTACTCAAACGCTGTCTTGTACTATTTGGATTGATGAAAAAGCTAGTCCTACTGTCTCTTCCTAACAAGTAATTTTTAGCATGTGGCTCGTTGGTCTAGGGGTATGATTCTCGCTTTGGGTGCGAGAGGTCCCGGGTTCAAATCCCGGACGAGCCCAATTAATCACTTTAAGACAACAATGAGGATTTACAAAACATACTCACAATTTGAGATGTTGATGCGGCGATTCTGCATTTTACAGTGGACAATGACATAGACCTCTGGCGCCACATGTAATTCATAGAAAGAAAATAATTTGATATTTATCATCAAAGAAATGATATTATCATGAGTGCTATCACAAACTTGCAATTGCCCCTTCAAAACAGCCCTTTTGTGATACTTCCCAAAAGGGGATAATGAATAATGAATCACTTTAAGACACTGCTCGTGATAAAGGCTAGTATGTACTCTTCGCAATTGGGTGCACTACGTACAAGTGTTCGAAGCGGCTCTTGGACTAGATGGCTTGATGTTAAAAGCGGTTCTACCCTCACAAAGTTACAAGTTATTCTTTGTGGGTGGCTCGTTGGTCTAGGGGTATGATTCTCGCTTCGGGCGTGAGAGGTCCCGGGTTCAAATCCCGGACGAGCCCAGCAAACTAATAGATGGAGCTGAAATGAAGAAAAGGACGTTTTCCGAAAGAACTCACAATCCGACTTTTTGGTTAAATTTTCCTAGAGGTACTGTCGAGAACAACACAGGACTCTTCCCCAATCTGTACTGCATGGTATTAAAATGATTTAACGTTCAACAACAAAGAAATGAACAAACAAAATGGCTTCCTCCAAACATAAAACCAGATCTCTTGTAATATATTTGCAAGTCTTCCAATACAATTACAGATAGGCACTGCAGGGTTAACTACAAATGGTCCAAAGGGCTCGTCCGGGATTTGAACCCGGGACCTCTCGCACCCTAAGCGAGAATCATACTCCTAGACCAACGAGCCACTTGTGTATATAATATTCTACTCAAACGCTGTCTTGTACTATTTGGATTGATGAAAAAGCTAGTCCTACTGTCTCTTCCTAACAAGTAATTTTTAGCATGTGGCTCGTTGGTCTAGGGGTATGATTCTCGCTTTGGGTGCGAGAGGTCCCGGGTTCAAATCCCGGACGAGCCCAATTAATCACTTTAAGACAACAATGAGGATTTACAAAACATACTCACAATTTGAGATGTTGATGCGGCGATTCTGCATTTTACAGTGGACAATGACATAGACCTCTGGCGCCACATGTAATTCATAGAAAGAAAATAATTTGATACTTATCATCAAAGAAATGATATTATCATGAGTGCTATCACAAACTTGCAATTGCCCCTTCAAAACAGCCCTTTTGTGATACTCCCCAAAAGGGGATAATGAATAATGAATCACTTTAAGACACTTCTCGGGATAAAGGCTAGTATGTACTCTTCGCAATTGGGTGCACTACGTACAAGTGTTCGAAGCGGCTCTTGGACTAGATGGCTTGATGTTAAAAGCGGTTCTACCCTCACAAAGTTACAAGTTATTCATTGTGGGTGGCTCGTTGGTCTAGGGGTCTGATTCTCGCTTTGGGTGTGAGAGGTCCCGGGTTCAAATCCCGGACGAGCCCAGCAAACTAATAGATGGAGCTGAAATGAAGAAAAGGACGTTTTCCGAAAGAACTCACAATCCGATTTTTTGGTTAAATTTTCCTAGAGGTACTGTCGAGAACAACACAGGACTCTTCCCCAATCTGTACTGCATGGTATTAAAATGATTTAACGTTCAACAACAAAGAAATGAACAAACAAAATGGCTTCCTTCAAACATAAAACCAGATCTCTTGTAATATATTTGCAAGTCTTCCAATACAATTACAGATAGGCACTGCAGGGTTAACTACAAATGGTCCAAAGGGCTCGTCCGGGATTTGAACCCGGGACCTCTCGCACCCTAAGCGAGAATCATACTCCTAGACCAACGAGCCACTTGTGTATATAATATTCTACTCAAACGCTGTCTTGTACTATTTGGATTGATGAAAAAGCTAGTCCTACTGTCTCTTCCTAACAAGTAATTTTTAGCATGTGGCTCGTTGGTCTAGGGCAGGGGTGGGCAACTCCAGGCCTCGAGGGCCGGACTCCTGCAACTTTTTGATGCATCTCCACTTCAACACACCTGAGTCAAATAATGAGGTCATTAGCAGGACTCTGGAGAACCTGACTGCACTTGGGAGGTGATTCAGCTGCTGGATTCAAGTGTGTTGGACCAGGGAGACTTGCAAGAGTTGCAGGACACCGGCCCTCGAGGACCAGGATTGCCCACAACTGGTCTAGGGGTATGATTCTCGTTTTGGGTGCGAGAGGTCCCGGGTTCAAATCCCGGACGAGCCCAATTAATCACTTTAAGACAACAATGAGGATTTACAAAACATACTCACAATTTGAGATGTTGATGCAGTGATTCTGCATTTTACAGTGGACAATGACATAGACCTCTGGCGCCACATGTAATTCATAGAAAGAAAATAATTTGATACTTATCATCAAAGAAATGATATTATCATGAGTGCTATCACAAACTTGCAATTGCCCCTTCAAAACAGCCCTTTTGTGATACTTCCCAAAAGGGGATAATGAATAATGAATCACTTTAAGACACTTCTCGGGATAAAGGCTAGTATGTACTCTTCGCAATTGGGTGCACTACGTACAAGTGTTCGAAGCGGCTCTTGGACTAGATGGCTTGATGTTAAAAGCGGTTCTACCCTCACAAAGTTACAAGTTATTCTTTGTGGGTGGCTCGTTGGTCTAGGGGTATGATTCTCGCTTCGGGTGTGAGAGGTCCCGGGTTCAAATCCCGGACGAGCCCAGCAAACTAATAGATGGAGCTGAAATGAAGAAAAGGACGTTTTCCGAAAGAACTCACAATCCGATTTTTTGGTTAAATTTTCCTAGAGGTACTGTCGAGAACAACACAGGACTCTTCCCCCATCTGTACTGCATGGTATTAAAATGATTTAACGTTCAACAACAAAGAAATGAACAAACAAAATGGCTTCCTTCAAACATAAAACCAGATCTCTTGTAATATATTTGCAAGTCTTCCAATACAATTACAGATAGGCACTGCAGGGTTAACTACAAATGGTCCAAAGGGCTCGTCCGGGATTTGAACTCGGGACCTCTCGCACCCTAAGCGAAAATCATACTCCTAGACCAACGAGCCACTTGTGTATATAATATTCTACTCAAACGCTGTCTTGTACTATTTGGATTGATGAAAAAGCTAGTCCTACTGTCTCTTCCTAACAAGTAATTTTTAGCATGTGGCTCGTTGGTCTAGGGGTATGATTCTCGCTTTGGGTGCGAGAGGTCCCGGGTTCAAATCCCGGACGAGCCCAATTAATCACTTAAAGACAACAATGAGGATTTACAAAACATACTCACAATTTGAGATGTTGACGCAGTGATTCTGCATTTTACAGTGGACAATGACATAGACCTCTGGCGCCACATGTAATTCATAGAAAGAAAATAATTTGATACTTACCATCAAAGAAATGATATTATCATGAGTGCTGTCACAAACTTGCAATTGCCCCTTCAAAACAGCCCTTTTGTGATACTTCCCAAAAGGGGATAATGAATAATGAATCACTTTAAGACACTGCTTGTGATAAAGGCTAGTATGTACTCTTCGCAATTGGGTGCACTACGTACAAGTGTTCGAAGCGGCTCTTGGACTAGATGGCTTGATGTTAAAAGCGGTTCTACCCTCACAAAGTTGCAAGTTATTCTTTGTGGGTGGCTCGTTGGTCTAGGGGTATGATTCTCGCTTTGGGTGTGAGAGGTCCCGGGTTCAAATCCCGGACGAGCCCAGCAAACTAATAGATGGAGCTGAAATGAAGAAAAGGACGTTTTCCGAAAGAACTCACAATCCGATTTTTTGGTAAAATTTTCCTAGAGGTACTGTCGAGAACAACACAGGACTCTTCCCCAATCTGTACTGCATGGTATTAAAATGATTTAAAGTTCAACAACAAAGAAATGAACAAACAAAATGGCTTCCTTCAAACATAAAACCAGATCTCTTGTAATATATTTGCAAGTCTTCCAATACAATTACAGATAGGCACTGCAGGGTTAACTACAAATGGTCCAAAGGGCTCGTCCGGGATTTGAACTCGGGACCTCTCGCACCCTAAGCGAGAATCATACTCCTAGACCAACGAGCCACTTTTGTATATAATATTCTACTCAAACGCTGTCTTGTACTATTTGGATTGATGAAAAAGCTAGTCCTACTGTCTCTTCCTAACAAGTAATTTTTAGCATGTGGCTCGTTGGTCTAGGGGTATGATTCTCGCTTTGGGTGCGAGAGGTCCCGGGTTCAAATCCCGGACGAGCCCAATTAATCACTTAAAGACAACAATGAGGATTTACAAAACATACTCACAATTTGAGATGTTGACGCAGTGATTCTGCATTTTACAGTGGACAATGACATAGACCTCTGGCACCACATGTAATTCATAGAAAGAAAATAATTTGATACTTACCATCAAAGAAATGATATTATCATGAGTGCTATCACAAACTTGCAATTGCCCCTTCAAAACAGCCCTTTTGTGATACTTCCCAAAAGGGGATAATGAATAATGAATCACTTTAAGACACTGCTCGCGATAAAGGCTAGTATGTACTCTTCGCAATTGGGTGCACTACGTACAAGTGTTCGAAGCGGCTCTTGGACTAGATGGCTTGATGTTAAAAGCGGTTCTACCCTCACAAAGTTGCAAGTTATTCTTTGTGGGTGGCTCGTTGGTCTAGGGGTATGATTCTCGCTTTGGGTGTGAGAGGTCCCGGGTTCAAATCCCGGACGAGCCCAGCAAACTAATAGATGGAGCTGAAATGAAGAAAAGGACGTTTTCCGAAAGAACTCACAATCCGATTTTTTGGTTAAATTTTCCTAGAGGTACTGTCGAGAACAACACAGGACTCTTCCCCAATCTGTACTGCATGGTATTAAAATGATTTAACGTTCAACAACAAAGAAATGAACAAACAAAATGGCTTCCTTCAAACATAAAACCAGATCTCTTGTAATATATTTGCAAGTCTTCCAATACAATTACAGATAGGCACTGCAGGGTTAACTACAAATGGTCCAAAGGGCTCGTCCGGGATTTGAACTCGGGACCTCTCGCACCCTAAGCGAGAATCATACTCCTAGACCAACGAGCCACTTGTGTATATAATATTCTACTCAAACGCTGTCTTGTACTATTTGGATTGATGAAAAAGCTAGTCCTACTGTCTCTTCCTAACAAGTAATTTTTAGCATGTGGCTCGTTGGTCTAGGGGTATGATTCTCGCTTTGGGTGCGAGAGGTCCCGGGTTCAAATCCTGGACGAGCCCAATTAATCACTTAAAGACAACAATGAGGATTTACAAAACATACTCACAATTTGAGATGTTGACGCAGTGATTCTGCATTTTACAGTGGACAATGACATAGACCTCTGGCGCCACATGTAATTCATAGAAAGAAAATAATTTGATACTTACCATCAAAGAAATGATATTATCATGAGTGCTATCACAAACTTGCAATTGCCCCTTCAAAACAGCCCTTTTGTGATACTTCCCAAAAGGGGATAATGAATAATGAATCACTTTAAGACACTGCTCGCGATAAAGGCTAGTATGTACTCTTCGCAATTGGGTGCACTACGTACAAGTGTTCGAAGCGGCTCTTGGACTAGATGGCTTGATGTTAAAAGCGGTTCTACCCTCACAAAGTTGCAAGTTATTCTTTGTGGGTGGCTCGTTGGTCTAGGGGTATGATTCTCGCTTTGGGTGTGAGAGGTCCCGGGTTCAAATCCCGGACGAGCCCAGCAAACTAATAGATGGAGCTGAAATGAAGAAAAGGACGTTTTCCGAAAGAACTCACAATCCGATTTTTTGGTAAAATTTTCCTAGAGGTACTGTCGAGAACAACACAGGACTCTTCCCCAATCTGTACTGCATGGTATTAAAATGATTTAACGTTCAACAACAAAGAAATGAACAAACAAAATGGCTTCCTTCAAACATAAAACCAGATCTCTTGTAATATATTTGCAAGTCTTCCAATACAATTACAGATAGGCACTGCAGGGTTAACTACAAATGGTCCAAAGGGCTCGTCCGGGATTTGAACCCGGGACCTCTCGCACCCTAAGCGAGAATCATACTCCTAGACCAACGAGCCACTTGTGCATATAATATTCTACTCAAACGCTGTCTTGTACTATTTGGATTGATGAAAAAGCTAGTCCTACTGTCTCTTCTTAACAAGTAATTTTTAGCATGTGGCTCGTTGGTCTAGGGGTATGATTCTCGCTTTGGGTGCGAGAGGTCCCCGGTTCAAATCCCGGACGAGCCCAATTAATCACTTTAAGACAACAATGAGGATTTACAAAACATACTCACAATTTGAGATGTTGATGCAGCGATTCTGCATTTTACAGCGGACAATGACATAGACCTCTGGCGCCACATGTAATTCATAGAAAGAAAATAATTTGATACTTATCATCAAAGAAATTATATTATCATGAGTGCTATCACGAACTTGCAATTGCCCCTTCAAAACAGCCCTTTTGTGATGCTTCCCAAAAGGGGATAATGAATAATGAATCACTTTAAGACACTTCTCGGGATAAAGGCTAGTATGTACTCTTCGCAATTGGGTGCACTACGTACAAGTGTTCGAAGCGGCTCTTGGACTAGATGGCTTGATGTTAAAAGCGGTTCTACCCTCACAAAGTTACAAGTTATTCTTTGTGGGTGGCTCGTTGGTCTAGGGGTATGATTCTCGCTTCGGGTGTGAGAGGTCCCGGGTTCAAATCCCGGACGAGCCCAGCAAACTAATAGATGGAGCTGAAATGAAGAAAAGGACGTTTTCCGAAAGAACTCACAATCCGATTTTTTGGTAAAATTTTCCTAGAGGTACTGTCGAGAACAACACAGGACTCTTCCCCAATCTGTACTGCATGGTATTAAAATGATTTAACGTTCAACAACAAAGAAATGAACAAACAAAATGGCTTCCTTCAAACATAAAACCAGATCTCTTGTAATATATTTGCAAGTCTTCCAATACAACTACAGATAGGCACTGCAGGGTTAACTACAAATGGTCCAAAGGGCTCGTCCGGGATTTGAACTCGGGACCTCTCGCACCCTAAGCGAGAATCATACTCCTAGACCAACGAGCCACTTGTGTATATAATATTCTACTCAAACGCTGTCTTGTACTATTTGGATTGATGAAAAAGCTAGTCCTACAGTCTCTTCCTAACAAGTAATTTTTAGCATGTGGCTCGTTGGTCTAGGGGTATGATTCTCGCTTTGGGTGCGAGAGGTCCCGGGTTCAAATCCCGGACGAGCCCAATTAATCACTTAAAGACAACAATGAGGATTTACAAAACATACTCACAATTTGAGATGTTGATGCAGTGATTCTGCATTTTACAGTGGACAATGACATAGACCTCTGGCGCCACATGTAATTCATAGAAAGAAAATAATTTGATACTTACCATCAAAGAAATGATATTATCATGAGTGCTATCACAAACTTGCAATTGCCCCTTCAAAACAGCCCTTTTGTGATACTTCCCAAAAGGGGATAATGAATAATGAATCACTTTAAGACACTGCTCGCGATAAAGGCTAGTATGTACTCTTCGCAATTGGGTGCACTACGTACAAGTGTTCGAAGCGGCTCTTGGACTAGATGGCTTGATGTTAAAAGCGGTTCTACCCTCACAAAGTTGCAAGTTATTCTTTGTGGGTGGCTCGTTGGTCTAGGGGTATGATTCTCGCTTCGGGTGTGAGAGGTCCCGGGTTCAAATCCCGGACGAGCCCAGCAAACTAATAGATGGAGCTGAAATGAAGAAAAGGACGTTTTCCGAAAGAACTCACAATCCGATTTTTTGGTAAAATTTTCCTAGAGGTACTGTCGAGAACAACACAGGACTCTTCCCCAATCTGTACTGCATGGTATTAAAATGATTTAACGTTCAACAACAAAGAAATGAACAAACAAAATGGCTTCCTTCAAACATAAAACCAGATCTCTTGTAATATATTTGCAAGTCTTCCAATACAATTACAGATAGGCACTGCAGGGTTAACTACAAATGGTCCAAAGGGCTCGTCCGGGATTTGAACCCGGGACCTCTCGCACCCTAAGCGAGAATCATACTCCTAGACCAACGAGCCACTTGTGCATATAATATTCTACTCAAACGCTGTCTTGTACTATTTGGATTGATGAAAAAGCTAGTCCTACTGTCTCTTCTTAACAAGTAATTTTTAGCATGTTGGTCTAGGGGTATGATTCTCGCTTTGGGTGCGAGAGGTCCCGGGTTCAAATCCCGGACGAGCCCAATTAATCACTTAAAGACAACAATGAGGATTTACAAAACATACTCACAATTTGAGATGTTGACGCAGTGATTCTGCATTTTACAGTGGACAATGACATAGACCTCTGGCGCCACATGTAATTCATAGAAAGAAAATAATTTGATACTTATCATCAAAGAAATTATATTATCATGAGTGCTATCACAAACTTGCAATTGCCCCTTCAAAACAGCCCTTTTGTGATACTTCCCAAAAGGGGATAATGAATAATGAATCACTTTAAGACACTGCTCGCGATAAAGGCTAGTATGTACTCTTCGCAATTGGGTGCACTACGTACAAGTGTTCGAAGCGGCTCTTGGACTAGATGGCTTGATGTTAAAAGCGGTTCTACCCTCACAAAGTTGCAAGTTATTCTTTGTGGGTGGCTCGTTGGTCTAGGGGTATGATTCTCGCTTTGGGTGTGAGAGGTCCCGGGTTCAAATCCCGGACGAGCCCAGCAAACTAATAGATGGAGCTGAAATGAAGAAAAGGACGTTTTCCGAAAGAACTCACAATCCGATTTTTTGGTAAAATTTTCCTAGAGGTACTGTCGAGAACAACACAGGACTCTTCCCCAATCTGTACTGCATGGTATTAAAATGATTTAACGTTCAACAACAAAGAAATGAACAAACAAAATGGCTTCCTTCAAACATAAAACCAGATCTCTTGTAATATATTTGCAAGTCTTCCAATACAATTACAGATAGGCACTGCAGGGTTAACTACAAATGGTCCAAAGGGCTCGTCCGGGATTTGAACCCGGGACCTCTCGCACCCTAAGCGAGAATCATACTCCTAGACCAACGAGCCACTTGTGCATATAATATTCTACTCAAACGCTGTCTTGTACTATTTGGATTGATGAAAAAGCTAGTCCTACTGTCTCTTCTTAACAAGTAATTTTTAGCATGTTGGTCTAGGGGTATGATTCTCGCTTTGGGTGCGAGAGGTCCCCGGTTCAAATCCCGGACGAGCCCAATTAATCACTTTAAGACAACAATGAGGATTTACAAAACATACTCACAATTTGAGATGTTGATGCAGCGATTCTGCATTTTACAGCGGACAATGACATAGACCTCTGGCGCCACATGTAATTCATAGAAAGAAAATAATTTGATACTTATCATCAAAGAAATTATATTATCATGAGTGCTATCACGAACTTGCAATTGCCCCTTCAAAACAGCCCTTTTGTGATGCTTCCCAAAAGGGGATAATGAATAATGAATCACTTTAAGACACTTCTCGGGATAAAGGCTAGTATGTACTCTTCGCAATTGGGTGCACTACGTACAAGTGTTCGAAGCGGCTCTTGGACTAGATGGCTTGATGTTAAAAGCGGTTCTACCCTCACAAAGTTACAAGTTATTCTTTGTGGGTGGCTCGTTGGTCTAGGGGTATGATTCTCGCTTCGGGTGTGAGAGGTCCCGGGTTCAAATCCCGGACGAGCCCAGCAAACTAATAGATGGAGCTGAAATGAAGAAAAGGACGTTTTCCGAAAGAACTCACAATCCGATTTTTTGGTAAAATTTTCCTAGAGGTACTGTCGAGAACAACACAGGACTCTTCCCCAATCTGTACTGCATGGTATTAAAATGATTTAACGTTCAACAACAAAGAAATGAACAAACAAAATGGCTTCCTTCAAACATAAAACCAGATCTCTTGTAATATATTTGCAAGTCTTCCAATACAACTACAGATAGGCACTGCAGGGTTAACTACAAATGGTCCAAAGGGCTCGTCCGGGATTTGAACTCGGGACCTCTCGCACCCTAAGCGAGAATCATACTCCTAGACCAACGAGCCACTTGTGTATATAATATTCTACTCAAACGCTGTCTTGTACTATTTGGATTGATGAAAAAGCTAGTCCTACAGTCTCTTCCTAACAAGTAATTTTTAGCATGTGGCTCGTTGGTCTAGGGGTATGATTCTCGCTTTGGGTGCGAGAGGTCCCGGGTTCAAATCCCGGACGAGCCCAATTAATCACTTAAAGACAACAATGAGGATTTACAAAACATACTCACAATTTGAGATGTTGATGCAGTGATTCTGCATTTTACAGTGGACAATGACATAGACCTCTGGCGCCACATGTAATTCATAGAAAGAAAATAATTTGATACTTACCATCAAAGAAATGATATTATCATGAGTGCTATCACAAACTTGCAATTGCCCCTTCAAAACAGCCCTTTTGTGATACTTCCCAAAAGGGGATAATGAATAATGAATCACTTTAAGACACTGCTCGCGATAAAGGCTAGTATGTACTCTTCGCAATTGGGTGCACTACGTACAAGTGTTCGAAGCGGCTCTTGGACTAGATGGCTTGATGTTAAAAGCGGTTCTACCCTCACAAAGTTGCAAGTTATTCTTTGTGGGTGGCTCGTTGGTCTAGGGGTATGATTCTCGCTTCGGGTGTGAGAGGTCCCGGGTTCAAATCCCGGACGAGCCCAGCAAACTAATAGATGGAGCTGAAATGAAGAAAAGGACGTTTTCCGAAAGAACTCACAATCCGATTTTTTGGTAAAATTTTCCTAGAGGTACTGTCGAGAACAACACAGGACTCTTCCCCAATCTGTACTGCATGGTATTAAAATGATTTAACGTTCAACAACAAAGAAATGAACAAACAAAATGGCTTCCTTCAAACATAAAACCAGATCTCTTGTAATATATTTGCAAGTCTTCCAATACAATTACAGATAGGCACTGCAGGGTTAACTACAAATGGTCCAAAGGGCTCGTCCGGGATTTGAACCCGGGACCTCTCGCACCCTAAGCGAGAATCATACTCCTAGACCAACGAGCCACTTGTGCATATAATATTCTACTCAAACGCTGTCTTGTACTATTTGGATTGATGAAAAAGCTAGTCCTACTGTCTCTTCTTAACAAGTAATTTTTAGCATGTTGGTCTAGGGGTATGATTCTCGCTTTGGGTGCGAGAGGTCCCGGGTTCAAATCCCGGACGAGCCCAATTAATCACTTTAAGACAACAATGAGGATTTACAAAACATACTCACAATTTGAGATGTTGATGCAGTGATTCTGCATTTTACAGTGGACAATGACATAGACCTCTGGCGCCACATGTAATTCATAGAAAGAAAATAATTTGATACTTATCATCAAAGAAATGATATTATCATGAGTGCTATCACAAACTTGCAATTGCCCCTTCAAAACAGCCCTTTTGTGATACTTCCCAAAAGGGGATAATGAATAATGAATCACTTTAAGACACTGCTCGCGATAAAGGCTAGTTTGTACTCTTCGAACACGTACAAGTGTTCGAAGCGGCTCTTGGACTAGATGGCTTGATGTTAAAAGCGGTTCTACCCTCACAAAGTTACAAGTTATTCTTTGTGGGTGGCTCGTTGGTCTAGGGGAATGATTCTCGCTTCGGGCGTGAGAGGTCCCGGGTTCAAATCCCGGACGAGCCCAGCAAACTAATAGATGGAGCTGAAATGAAGAAAAGGATGTTTTCCGAAAGAATTCACAATCCGATTTTTTGGTTAAATTTTCCTAGAGGTACTTTCGAGAACAACACAGGACTCTTCCCCAATCTGTACTGCATGGTATTAAAATGATTTAACGTTCAACAACAAAGAAATGAACAAACAAAATGGCTTCCTTCAAACATAAAACCAGATATCTTGTAATATATTTGCAAGTCTTCCAATACAATTACAGATAGGCACTGCAGGGTTAACTACAAATGGTCCAAAGGGCTCGTCCGGGATCTCTCGCACCCTAAGCGAGAATCATACTCCTAGACCAACGAGCCGCTTGTGTATGTAACATTCTACTCAAACGCTGTCTTGTACTATTTGGATTGATGAAAAAGCTACTCTTACTGTCTCTTCCTAACAAGTAATTTTAAGCATGTGGCTCGTTGGTCTAGGGGTATGATTCTTGCTTCGGGTGTGAAAGGTTCTGGGTACAAATATCGGACGAGCCCAATTAACTACTTGAAGACAATAAAAATGATTTACAAACATACTCACAATTTGAGTTGTTGATGCTGTGATTTTGCCTTTTACTGTAGACAACAACAGAAACCTCCTGTTATCACAGTCTGACTCATTTTTGAACAGTATAAAATCATGGATGTAGAGTAGAGAGAGAAAGAGGAAAGTCAAATTATCTCTTCCATTCTGGCTTTCTAACCGTACAGCCAGTCTGTGATTTAGAAAGGAGTGGCAAAAGCAGATGAAGTGGATTAGCAGATTATATACAGTATGTATATATATATATATATATATATATATATTTCTGCTGCCATGATAGTCTTCAAACATTAGCTATGTTTCCATCTTGAGGAAACTCTTAAATTGTCTCAAAGAAGAAAATTTGAACCAGGCGTGTTTTCATTTACTGGTTTGGAATAAATCAACCATTCGAATCAAAGCAGGATTTTGTCATGTGTTGACGCTGCATTTGGTTGTAATAAAGAGGAAGTAGAGGATCACACATCTCAGAAAAATGGAGACCTCCTCGTCCATGATGGAGGTTTTTATTTTTTGGGGGGGTTTCATTTCTCTAACAAGGCACCAGCTGACTGGAGGGCGAGAAAGTTTGCTACATCAGAACTTATTCAGTAAACATGTTTCCATCTCCGCTTTTTCCGAAATGCCAAAACTAGCTCAAGCGAGAGTAAAAAGTTTGTTGAAACATTTTAGGGATTTATATGGAGTTTTTCCATTTTCGTTGACAGTTTCTAATGCTATGTTTCAAAGTCTGCATTAAAAAAATGCTGATGGAAACCCATCATGTCTTACAGGAACAGTTTTCAGTCAGAGGCTCCTTCAGATTTGTTGGAAGGCTGACTGCTACTGCATATGCTTCCTGCCCACAGCATCACCATCTACAACATCTCAGGGTTCTTGGAAGATATGTGCTATGTTATTTATTTTCACTTTTGGATGAGGTATTCAAAAACACCTCATCTAAAAGTTTTTGGAATTATTACTTACTTAATTCCAAATGATTACTTTCTGACTTCTGGATTAACTGTTAGTTAAATAACTTAAGCAATTTGTTAAAACTGCCACAAATGTGCAGACAATAAAATCATAAAAATGTTTCATAGAACTGCAAGCCAAACCCATGCGAGACGCTGAGAGCTCCCCACAAATTGCTACTTAATGCATCTTTTTCAGAACTAATGAATGTTCTGAGTGGTTGGGAGCGTGCTAGGATTCTCTCTGCGCCTGTTCACACTCACCCACGAGCGCCTCCTTTCTGGCGCAGCCACTTAATCGGTGTTCATGTTGTGATACGCTTTTTAAAAATCACCTGTAGTGATTTGCTGCCTAATTTAGTGCTTTCCACGCCCCGTAAAAACTCAGTGCCATTATCGGCCCCGCAGAGGTGAGGAGCTGCTTAATTTAGCATCGCAGAGTGTGATTGGTACCAACTGTACACTCTCAGGAACCGTTATATAAAGAACGTGAAGACCCTCTGTATTCACTGCATTATTGCTGCCAGAGGACGTTGATGTACTGAGAGCAGCTTGCCACAGGCCTGATCTATAGCTCCAGCTGTCGCCGCTCCTTCCCCAACCTCTGATTCATTTCAGAAACAAGCTAAGTATACGATGTTCATAAAAAAAGCAGCTTTTTTTTTCAAAATGCTGCAACCGATCTGTATGTTTTCCAGCTTATTAAGAGCCAAGTCTGTCAGCTGTGAAGAGAGTGAACTGGGGTGAATGATCAACTGTTAACCACCACTGCTACTTCACTGATTACACGGCAGACCCTCCATCTGTCTCGCCCCGTTCCAAGCCCTCCCCCAGGATAAACAAACAATTCCCTCTCTAGATATTTGTCTCTCAGTCTGCCCAACCCTCTCCTCCGTCTCTCTCTGACCTACAAATCCCTTCACACATGCTGTCTATCCCCGAGAATTAGTCTCAATCTCCACTTCTCTCCTCGTCCGCTTCATTTCCATGAGAGTTCATGGTAGAGGCACTTCCACACTGAGAGCGGAGGAAGGAGGGAGCGGGCACCGAAGGCTTTGGCAGTGTGTGTACTATCAGAGTCAAGGAGATGGGGGGTGAAGGGGCTTTAAGAGGCCTCTGTACATCCATTCGTCTGCTCCACAAGACAGCTCTTGTGGAGAAGGAGGACTTTTCCTGTAGAAATCGACCCGTGCTCATTGATTTGTCTGCCGTTGTTGCTTGGAGGGAAGGGGGCTGGTTGTTCCCTCAGACAGTGTGACGTGGCCCCGCCATGTCATGGGGAGGGCGGGCTCTTGGTAATTGGCTTGTTTCTGTTTAGGCTCTGAATGAGCTGTGCTGTTCGGTTGATGGCACTGGTGGGAGTAAGAGGAGGTTAGTTCAACGTTTTCGATTTTCTTTTTTTTTTTTCCCGAAGAGTTTTTGCGGCGCTATATTTTTTTCGACAGTAGGCAGACAGGAAGGAGGGTGAGGAGAGGGGGGAAGACATGCGGCAAGGGTCGTCGGGACCGGGAGTCGAACCCGCGACGTCCGCGTCGAGGACTAAGGCCTCCAAACGTGGGGCGTGCTAACCCCCTGCGCCACCACAGCACGCCCCCAACATTTTCGATTTTCAATCGATTTTATGATGCATATTTTTGAGAAGTTCAATGATGCAGTGAAATTCATGCATAGGAAATGTGTGTCAGCATCCCTACGCTTACTTGGATCAATATCTCTCATATGTGTTTTCACCAAAACATAATACACACAGAAATATGATAATAACTTATCATGATACCAGGAGTAAAATACAATCAGATCCAATAAATGAAAATATGCACTCTGATGAAGCTCATTTGTAAAATTTAAAAAATTTAAGATGGTATTAAATATACTTTTACAACATGTCCACATTTTTGCATTAAAAGTATATAGTTTTTTTATTGGTCTGATTTTGTATTTTTATGTTAAAAGCCATGTTTTTTTAATTGTAAGCAGAAAATCACCATAATTACCACAAAAAAAGACCTAAAACATTCCTCCATGTTTCACTTTGTGATAAAGTTCCTGAAATAAATGAACTTCTCAATAATGTTCTAATTCATTGAATAGGCCTGTATAATAAGCACCATCCTGTTTTTTATCATAAGACTAAATAATAGTACATTTTAATTGAATTGCCTTTGTCATTTTGAGATCTCAAAGGGAAGAAGATTTTATTGATGCAACCTCACTGATGACAAATCCTTTGTTTGATGGCTTTTAGTGGAGAGTTGATTGGGCAGTCTTAGCTATGTTAGAGATTCAAGAGGTTCTCAAGCATGCATGATAGGATCAAAGTAACTCTGAATTTGTGTTTATTGAAGCAACTACATTTTAACGTAACATAAAGCTCAAACAAGTCAATTTTGCATAATGGCTCTCTTGATACTATAATCCTAATACCATAGATCACCAATCAATTACTGAAAAACAGCTCAAAACATTGTTACCAGGAAGTACCCAACAACATGTCGATGAAATCTGTGATGCTGATGAACTTCTGAACTTCTAGGTTAAGCAATATAAACCGAAATTTTACAGTCTGGATGCAAAAAGAACATGCTCATATTTACACTGTGGTTTATTTCAATATCAACTGGCACTAAGTGCCAGTGAATAGTTCATGCCAACAACTTTCACGACAGACCATCTTTGCTTGACGATCTTCAACTTTCCCAGTTGGAATTCAAATTCTAGCTAAAATAGGTCATGCTGTCAGTTGCACTTTCACTTTTAAACGTCTTGCATCCCGAGGTTCAAGAGTCTTAATCTGTACAAAAAGGCAGTTTGAATAGTGTGGAATGAATTACTTTACTAATAAATAGTTTAACAAATTAATTAAAGGCTCATTACATGCAATAAAATGACAAAGAAAAGAATATAAATTTAAATGTTCCAGTTGTACTTTGAAATATAGAATACTGATTCTTTGTTTTCCCAATAACTCTCTCTACATATACATGTGGCGCATGGACTTCACCTTCACAGCGGCCAGATCTGGATTATTACAATAACATTATTCATAAAACCCTGCTGAGGTGTTAACTTTAAAGTTCCAATGAAATATGAATCAAAGTTATTTAATGGCATTTTCATAAGCTAAACTCTTAATCAGGACAGCAACCATCCTTAAATGTAATTTTACTTTAAAAAGACTAGAATGCTATGCTATATACAGTGCTACTTGAAAGTTTGTGAACTAGTTGAGTAGTTTAGATTTTTCTTATTTTTAACCATGATTTTCTTATTTTCTCATTACCAGTTTTTGTATATGAAATGTCAGGTTTATGTTCATCGATTCCATTTGCTTGTTTTGAGGGAAATGTATGAATTGCAAGCAGACTAAATGAAACATGGAATCAGAGCATCTGCAAAAGTAAATGAACCACAGCTGCACTGGTAAAGACAATCCGGTAAAAGACTCAGGTGAAACACATGTGAGTGCTCAAGCAATCAACTAAGCAGACCAATCAAATGAGACATCCTTGGGAAAAGTTTTGAGGTGCACAGGTTAAATGGGAGAGGAAACCAACCAAACCACTGTTGTGTCAAGGCATAAAGACCAGATCAACAATGCCGAGAGGAAAGGAGACATCTGAGGACATCAGAAAGAAGGTAGTAACAGCCCATCAGTCTGGGGAAAGCTATAAGACCATCTCCAAAAGATTCCAGCTTCATCCATCCACTGTGAGACAAATCACTTACAAGTGGAGGGCACTAGGCATCACCGCAACTCTGCCCAGAAGTGGACGGCCGTCAAAACTCACACAAAGAAGCACCAGAAAAATAATAATGCAGGTAAAGGCCAACCCACGCATCACCTCCAGAGAGTTGCAGACCTCTCTGTCAGCATCTGGGATAAATGTACATGCGTCTACAATCAGGCAAAATATCAATAGACATGGCATTAATGGGAGAGTTGCTAGAAGGAAGCCTCTGCTTTCAAAAAAGAACAAAGCCACCCATTTAAACTTTGCCAGAGAGCAGAGGCTTTCTGGAAGTCCATTCTCTGGATGGATGAGTACAAAATTGAATTATTTGGCCACAATCACAGGCGCCATGTTTGGAGAAAAGTAAACACTGCATTTAAAGAAAAGAACGTCCTCCCAACAGTGAAGCATGGTGGTGGGAATGTGAAAGTCTGGGCCTGCTTTTCTGCCTTCGGACCTGGACGACTCCATATAATCCAGGGAACCATCAATTCCCAGGACTATCAACAAATTCTTGACCAGAATCTCCTGCCATCAGTCAGGGAATTGATGCTGGGATGGAAATGGATTATGCAACAAGACAATGACCCAAAGCATTCCAGCAAAAGTACCAAAGATTGGCTTAAGAGAAAGGAGATTCACACTCTGGATTGGCCCAGTCAAAGTCCAGATCTTAATCCCATAGAAATGCTGTGCCAAGATCTGAAACGGACAGTACATGCCAGATGTCCCTCCAACCTCACTCAACTGCCAGAGTTCTGCAAGGACGAGTGGACAGAAATCCCAAATAGCAGATGTGAGACACTCGTTTGTGGTTACAGAAGACGTTTAGTTGAAGTAATGGCTGCAAAAGGAGGAGCTACAAGGTACTAACTGAAAGAGTTCACATACTTTTGCACTTGGCAGATTTTCATTTTTTTGACAGATAAAATACTTTTGTTGAATAAATAATGAAAACATGTATCCTTTGTTCTTTGTTTCCCTTATTTGGAAGGTTTGCTTTACAATTTGAGATTTGGATGTTCATTTCACATGATTATTATAATTTTTCTTTAGAAAATAATGACCATGTTCAGGTGGTTCACAAACTTTCAAGCAGCACTGTATATTGGCAATAATTATCTGTCTTTTTTCTTGAAAAATGTAAATGAATATCTTCAGGAAGAATTACTAGAAAGATCTAAAGATGCTAAATTAATGTTGAAGTTCTTAAAATAAGAAAATAAGAATGCCATACCATTTTTGACATTGTCCCTTCAGTACGCCATCACAATCAGGAGGCTGTTTACAGCAGATTAGCAGTTTGTCCAGGTGTTTGCTAATTGCTGCTGCTAGTCTGGAGGAGCTGGAAAACTGAGGCACGGGGGAGGGTTGCTCGATTGAGGACTTCAGCTCCGAGGTGGAGCTTTGGATAAATCAGCAGGGCATTGAACAAGCGTTTTGGCATCCCTGAGTGGTTGCCACGGGAGATTGGAGGATTTCATGCATGCATGCATGAAAGACTCAAAGCAACACTTCAGGTATGTTTTAATGAGAGAATAACATCATGGCATGATATAAAGCTCAAAAAAGTTTGATTTTACATGATAGCCCTCTTTCAAGTACTGGCTGTGGCTTTTCCATCTCATCTACTTTTCCTCCATAGCTGAGCTAAACTCATAAAGGTTAAACCCATAAAGTCTTGCAATTAAACCAGCAATCGGAAATTTTATTAAAACTTGTGGCTGACTAACAAGTTAAAGTTGTGTTGTTTGTACATGTGTGCCAAGCTTGTGAGGCTATTGGTGCATTTCAGTGTACTGTAGTGGTGCGGAATTATCACATTTGTAATTCAGTACAAAAAAATGGTGTCAGTTCAGCACTGTTTTCCTGTATCGGTATTGGAAGTGAAGAAGGTGGATCGGTGCATCCCCTGGTTTCAGTGGGTTGGCTTGAGCCAAAGTTTATAAAAAAGACCCTTGAAGTTTATTTTCCAAGCTTCTACAATGAATCCAGGCTGGACAAATCCTTCTCGACTCTGGTGCAAGCAGATTCCCTGTAGGTCCGGTTCCACAGGCCCGGCAGTCCGGACCCCTTAAACCAGGGGTGCCCAAAGTGGGTCCTGGAGGGCTGGCATCCTGCATGTTTTAGTTCTCTCCCTGGTTTAACGCACCTGGATCAAATGATGGCTCGTTAGAAGCCCTAAGGAGAAATTTGACCTTCTGAAAAGGTTGTTACTACCGCTGGGGAGGGAACTAAAATATGCAGGATGCTGGCCCTCCAGGACCCACTTTGATCACCCCTGCCTTAAACAGAGAGCTGGACATACATTTGTATTAAGACACATTTTATAAAGATCTCAACAGGAAGTTCCAATTTCATAACAGGACTCATTGCACATTTATATTGACTCTTATAGCACAAGTCTGAGTATACTGAATTCCTGAGACAGAACTATTCTTTCAGAAATGTTTGCAGAAGCACTGTGCATGCCTTGATTTTTGATTTAATACAACCCATACCATGGAAGTGATTGGAACACATAAAGTCAAAGAAGTGGAAGTGTTTCTCTTTAGTTTTAGCAATATAGTGGACACCTCAGTGAAAACCCAAGGCTTATTGGAATCATTATACTGAAAGGCTGGTTTGGGCCAAAAATGGAGAACTCAGTGTAAATTGTTGTCTTTGTTCCAAGGATGGATTGATGGATTTTGTTTGTATATGTTCCAGAACCTAACTGTACTGAGTGTACCACTTCAAAAAACTGTAACTATTTTATATCCAACATTTTGTTAAGAATGAAAGCACAATTGTCCAAGTGCAGCTATCTTCAAAACATTTTTCTTTTTATAGATGAATAAAGTGTTTAAGGAGAGAAAAAAAGAGATTCTCCTTAAAGGCGAAAGAACATAAAAGAAACAGGTCTCAGAGAACAAATAGGTTTTCTTGTGTCACCGAGCCCTGGACACACTGGGTTTATTTCCCCAGAGACTTTAGAAAAGGGCTCCAGTGGCAGGTAGAAGCAATTCTTAAGTTTGGTCTCAGATAGTGTGTATCTGACAATGGAGGCACAAACACACCCCGTCACGCTCAACACCTCTGTTGACTGCAAGGAGGCATGCTGAGCCGCATTTAGAACGTCGTCAGACAGGAAGGAAGCTCCACGTGCAGCACTGACCAAAGCGTTGGCAGGAGGGTTCCTGCTGTCAGCAGAGAGAGAGAGCTGCCGTAACATGACAAGGACCAATAAACATCGTTTGACTTCGAGATTGTATGCTTTCTTCCCCAGAGATTGAGAATGAATATTTGTTATTGTTGAATTTTCACTCACTTCTGCTGATGGACAGGAAAAACGTATGATCCTTGGCAGAAAAATAAAATCACTGTTCGTGGAGAATATTCAGCCAAATCTGGCTGAATGCTTCTTTTTTTTTTTTTTATATCAATGCTTCTGATACAAAACCCCAAAACATGTAACTATGAGGATTCCAATAATGATCCTGATTCCAATTGATACAGAGTCAGTCAGATACTCAAAGCTATTAAATCAGTGCTTGAAAACTAGCTCCACAGTACAATATAATAATCACAAGTAGTCTGTATTGCTATTCCGTGTATGATTTGGTCATTGCTTTTTCCATTTCAAATATTATAGTTTTTAGTTTTAAAACTAAAGTAGGAAAAGCAACAGTCACAACACTAAAGGAAAGCTCTGTTTTTTCATATTGTGATTTTAATTGTAAAAGCAAAGACAAGCTTTACATTTTGCTACTGCAACATTTGTGACCTTCTGGCGCAAATGAAATCCCGACCTGTGCTATGTTTTAACTTAGCACTTTGGAAACAGCCCCAGTCTCTTCCTGTTTGTCCTGTTTGACTCGTCTCATTGAGAGCTGATGACCTTACCATGAACAAACTTCTTCTTCTTTGGCCACTTCCGTCATGTTCGGTATCTCCACAACAACCGTGTATTTTATTTTGGACTGAGAGCGAAAATCAAACATTTGAGTTTTAATTAATTTGATTTTACATTTTTACATTTAACTTTTGAAAGTCGAAAAACAAGAAACCACATGTTTTTTGGTTGGTTTCTTTGTGATTTTGCTTTGAAACAGAAAAGCCAAAGAACGAGTCACACATGAATTATTTCTACAGTTCTTTCTTTCCTTTTTTATTGACAATTTGTTTAGTTTGTGAAACAGAAAAACAGGAAACGTTGTCCTCTAGTTATTGATACATTCTCTTTCATTTTTAAGTCACATCATAATTGCACACTTTTTGGGTTAATAAATGTATTTGAAAAGGAAAAGGTGCAATTAAAAAAATTAAAAGTGGAAAAATTGGAATCTGGTCAAAATAAATGAATAAATAAGATGGAATTTGGGAAATAATAAAGTCCTATGTAGGCAGTTATCAGGCCATAGCTCTGGCTACAGAAATCCAGCAGAGCTAATTAAAGATGAAACAACAGCAGCAATTTGTTTTTCGTATGTGGTCAGATTGGTTTGGATAAGTTATTTTTCCCTTAATAAAAGAAATCATCAATTGAGCTTCTCTGTAGCCGTCTGGGCAGAGGTGTGTGTGTCACAGGTCTTTCTGTCTCTTTGGGGTTGAGGAACTGAGGGGCAGATGGATGGATCATCCCGGAGTGTAAGCTGCAATCCACCCAGTCAGGGTTAGAGCGTGATTCAGCCTCCTGCGAATCCCTGAAGGATTTAACGAGCACAGAGATGTACAGAGTAAGACGATGGATGGTTTCTGAAAGCTTCAGAAAAACCCTGTCTTTGTACAATACTGTATTTGTTTTCATGTCCTTCCTTACTCTGATGTTCTATCTTTGTTACATTGTGTCCTCCTGGGTTTGTCTACTGTCTGCCTTGTACTTTTTTTTTTTTTTTTACTTTGTCCTGTTATTGTTAAATTCCCACAGAGTTGTATGAAGAATAGTATTAAACTATATTCTGGACTTTGAAAAGTTACAGGGAAGAAGGTAAAATATGACCCCATCCTAGAACATTTCTGCTCTCACTGCCACATTTCACATCAAACCCAGCTTTCTTTTCAGCCTGTTATTTAGAAGAGTTTGACATTTTCGGATTTCTATTCCGTGTGATCCCAACAGCGTCCAGGAGGATATCAGATGTTCCCCGACCTGGAGCGTCTCATTAGGGCTGACACATGCAGACATCTGCTCATGCACTCTGAAAATCAACTTCATTACAGCTTGTGCACATCTGCATATGCGCGCAACCCGTGGAAAATGCATGCATGAATGCATGTTATTACTGGGACGTCTGCACACTTAACTTGCAGGAGGAAACTTGTTGTGCACACATATCCTAGGCCTTTTAATGATTCATTTTAACTGTCCTTTTTCCAGACAGAAATTAAATGGTATGTATTGCATGAATTTCAAAAGCAATAATTTGAGGACAAGTTTGTATTTATACAAAAATTCTTTACTTAATAAAATATTATTTCCACTGACAGATTTTTTCTACTTATATAATTATCCTCCTGAGACCCAGCAATACATTTTTGTCCTCTGTGGAGGACATAGGTTTTTTTGTTCATAACTCTGAAACCATACATGCCACTGTGTTAAATCCTGTTGGTCCTTAGAGAGGACATCCTGGGCCTCGAAATGTGTTCAAATTTGCCACAAGAGAGTCCCGATGTCCTCTCCAAAGGACATACTGTAAAAAATAAATAAAAACATGTATTGAAACTTTTTCAATTGTAGTGATGTTTTTTCACTCCAAAGAGTCATGTAGTGAAAAAAAAAAAAATTTCAAAAACTTTTTTTTTTCTGGGTCTCAGGAGGTATTTTCCCCATGATTTACTTAAAAAAATCTGCCAGTGGAACTAGTTCTTTTTAACCTACATGCAAGAATTATTGACTTAAAACAAGCTCCTATATCTTGCTATAAAGTTACTTGTGAGTTAGTTTTGTCTCATCTTAAGTGTGAAATAGAAACTAGACTAAACATTGCCCATTTACCTTAAGGTGCGAACTGTGTTTCGACCTCATGCTTTGTGTGCCATCATTAAGCTTCTGGCATGATTTTACTCCAACATTTAGCCTCCCTTTTTCACAAAATATGTACAATTGATTTAAATTAGAATTAGTCATAATCCATGCACAGACTCAGCTTTCAAGTATGGTCCACTAATTTTAATAAGGTATCAGACAGGCTATGGGGTAAGTCACCCCAGAACCCAAGCGAAGACCAAAATCACAACCAAGACCAATTGTGATGTGTGTTAGGGGTCCTTGTCTTGTATGGATGTAACAATTTCTCGAATGATTCAAGAATCTCGATTTTTAAAATTTCTGGAGGAAAGATTACTTGTCTCAAAGTTTTGTTAAATTCTATTATTTTATTTACCATGCTGTGTTCTGGCCGGATGATTATTTGTGTTACGCAACACTCTCACGTCCACCGATGAGCTGTTGACGAACGCCAAGTGCTGTTAGTGGAGGATGATGATGATACACACGTTTTGTCTCTTTCTCACCAAGAAAGAGACAAAAAGTGTGGATTGCTTTAAACTAAATAGAAAAGATAAAAGCGCAGTGTGTGTATTGCAAAACAATGGCACGTCCTCAAACCCCTCAGCAGGAAACATCCACTACATGCATCAAACTTGTTCGTGGAGCCTATATAGGATTATGTTTTTTGTTTCCTTTCAAAGGTTTTATCTGTGAGTGTTACTGCAGATTCTGGCATGTCATACATGTGCAAGGAAATGCATTTTGGCTAACATTAAAAGTACTTGTTGATCAGGAAAAGTAACAAGAAAAAGAAAAAGCTCTTCCAGAGAAAACAGAGGGAAAGGTAACTGATAATGGTAATGTCCTTCAAATGCTCTGCAACCAATAGTAATTTTAAATGTCTATTTATCAAAATGTTTTGGCCTAATATAACTGCTCGAATGGCTTCCAACAGACCCCCTTCCAATCCTAGTGATGCCTCTGCCTAATCCCCAACCTTTCGTTTCAAGCCTAGGATAAAATATGGCATTTTCTAAGACCTAAAAACTCAATGGCTGCCTCACATACACATAAATATGAACACATCCATATTAGTCTAGTGAGTCCACAGTCCCACACATGTTTAAAAAGATATTGATTCGGTTGTTTATTCAAGGTATTAGCCCTAAGTCCTACCAGACCCTCAGAATGTTTTTTCCATAGCTGTTTAAACCTAATTAGATTCCCAAAAAGGAGAAAACATACAGCAAACGAGGCGAGTGAACGAAGAGGCATACATGAAAGGGGAACACTAGGAGTACCGGAGAAAGGCAACTCACTGGAGTTTACAACACAACAAACTAGTATTCTGGCACGCAGAGAGACAATGGGATGTCACAGAGTCCCCGTGTCTGATTAAGTTTTCTGCAAAGCATCAGGAATCCTCTACATAGACTGACTGATGAGTCACAAAGCAGGCCGCAGTTGACTTCATTTGGACTGGAGCTGCTTTCAATTACTGCAAGTGTCACGCTGGCTCTTGGCCTGTTGCGGGCCTTTGGGGAAAACAGGACTTCCTATTGTTGAAGAGCCAAGACTGCAGACTGTAGAGGAACTCAAGTTTGATCTATTTCGGTTCTGTGTCAATGTCATTAAGAACTGTGTTGGTTTAGGTTGGCCTTAGGTGCAGGCTGAATAATGAAGCTTAGGGCAAGGATTCTTTGACTCAAGAGTTGCACTATGACCGTTGTGTGGTTCCATACATCTTTGAGTTTTGAATTCCAGAAGTGAATGTTAATTTTGCAAGTTAGTGAGCAGATTCAAAATGAAAATTTAATGAGTTCCAAACTTTTGGCATACAAGAGTATTTTGAGGTAAAAACTAAAGAAATTAAGAATTTAAACATAAAAATATGTGAGAAACTTAAAATGCATGCTCAAAAGAAGTTTGAGTATGCAAACTATTTCTCAACTATTATTGAGAAACGATTGCTTACTGGAGGGGTGGACTGTTGAAGTTTGAAAGATTTTAACCCAATAGATTCACCTTCATAAGTGGAGCATTACAGTTTTCGGTATGATGCTCAAGGAGATGGAAAAAAATGAGAAAGAAATTGAGAAAGGTCAGAAGAAGGTTTTTGAGGAGATAAGACTAGAGGATAGGAAAGAAGGATAGAGAGAACACAAGACAACACCCCAGAAGTCTGCTTTTACACCTGCAGAAAAGGAGAAAAAAAAAAAACTGGCCCAAGAAACCACACAAACAACATATGCATATATAAAGTAGTAAATAGAACATCACTGAAAAGTACAAAGTACAAGTTAATACAAGATGTATTTAGCGTCAACCAACATAGACAATATGAACATTATAATAAATATGAATATTGAGTTTTTTGCATGAAAGGGGAGAAATATGTGGAGATGCACTTCAAGTTGTCTGTTATGTATATGGTAGACGACCAGTGATGCTGTGGGCCTGTTTCTGTTCCAAAGGCAAAGGAAACCCCATTAGAGTTAATGGTATCAGGAACTATTAGTCGTCCCAAAGGATCTGAGAGAAGATCTTGCCGTTCTTATTTGAAAACTGAGAGTAGATCATTACTCTTCAAGCTAGTAATAGGTCTAGAAAAAACAGCAGGAAAAACACAAATTGCAAAAATCAACCTTCTTCCATGGCCGACTCAGTCCTCAGACTTAACACTGAATAAACGGCCTTAGGTTATCTGGAGAACTAATGATCTACACAATCAATAATTTGATCCAGGATTTTACAATCTCCCAAAACTACACATGAAGTTCTCTTTTTGTGAACTTCTCAACATTTTGTGCTGGATTGAAACTCTTGACCCCGCCTGAACTAAACTATTTTCTTTTGCCTTTTGTGACTCTGAGGAGAGCAGCAACAATCAGATGATTAGAATAATCAGGACTGCTGGAGTAGTTTTTAAAGTTATTAACATAAAGACCTCTGAGCTCTCTAAGAAACTAGCTGATTTCTCTATTGGGCTGTTAAAAACTGAGGTTAATGGCAACTGAATATTTGAATAGAATGCTGAATAATAGCAGCTATGGAACATAAAAGTGTGGAAGTTGAGTGTGGCCAAAGAATAAGAACGAAGACTTTATTATTATTATTATTTCCAAACCACGCTAGTATACTGTTAGTATTGACAGTCACAAACTGTCAATACTAACAGGGCATACATACAGGAAGGGTAAGACACAATACATAACTTCCTGTTCAGGCAATGTAAAGTCAAGGATGTTTAAAATCCCAATTTCTTTGGAGATTAAACATAAATGTTCGCTGTCAATAAAATCAAAGGGAAAATATTGAAGCCTAAATTTACAGAATGAAATTTAATTAATGAACTTTACCTGTTGGTGTTGTTTTTCTGTGGAATGTGACTCCAAATCATGCATGGAAAATCTGCTTATGTGAGTATTGCATGTTCTATTATGACCTTTTTATGGTTTACACAATCTTAGGGAAAATTTGGCAGTTTTCCAACTGGCAGTGATCGACATCCTCCACGAGGGTAAGACATAAAAAGACATGGCTAAAGAAGCTGGCTATTCACAGAGTGCTGCATCCAAGTGTATTAATAGAAGGTTGAGTTTTAGAAAAAATGTTTGGTACACAACAAGGTACACAAGCAGTAGCGACAACCAGAGCCTTCAGCGGATTGTGAACCAATCCTTGATTCTGCACTTTCAAGGATTTGAGGGAGATGCACAAGGGGGAGGACTGCAGCTGGAGTCAGCCCTTCTACAGCTATTATGAACAGGAATGGCAAGAAGGTGATCAACAAAAATGGAACAATACAAAAATGGAGGGAAATGCTCAAGAAGCAAAAGGTACCTTGGAGTGCTGTGGTGGCGCAAGGGTAAAGCACAACCCACAAATGGAGGCCTTGATCCATCACAGGTTTGAGTTTCGGTCAGATGACCTTTACCGCATGTCTTCCCACTCTCTCATTACCTACTTTCCTCAAATAAAGACTGCTAGAGCCAACATAACCTTTCAGCAAAAGGAACCTTAAGTATACAAGCACACCTTTGGGGGTTCTTCAAGCAAAATTCTTTCCAGAATTTTGAGGATCACAAGAATGGAGGATGGACTCAGCACATCAAGAGCCTCCACGCACAGGCATGGGATGCAAATATCTTTCCTGGGCTAAGGAGAAAAAAAACATAAGTGGACTGTTATTCAGTGGTCCACTGCCCTTTATTGGGATTAAAATTAAAGATTCTATCTCATGTGAAAATTAAGTTTCCAGAGTCTGAAGGAAGAGTAGAGCAGAACAGAATCCACATTTCTTTAAGTCCAGTGTGTAGTGTCCACAATCAGTTGGATTTTCTTAAGTGCACAGTGAATGCAGCTGTCTAGCAGGAAATATTAATGCTTCCTTCATACAAGCTGCAGCATACATGAATGGATATGCTGATTTAATTTTCCAGCATGGACTTGGTGCCGGCCCACACTGCTAAAAAAAACAACAACTGATTTTCTACTTTATTGTGCTGCTCATTTATTTACGGAAGAACACCAGTTTTTCTTTAGAGAAAAAACATCTTTCATCAGGGCTGTAATGAACTTGTAGCAGAGATTACTCTTTCACTGCTGGTGGCCTGTCTTCCTGACCTTGTTGTCAAACCTGCGGGAGACATAGTCTTTGCCAGGCAAACTGCCAGTATGGCAGGCTGTTTCAACATTGGCTCAACTTCACCACCAACCTCATTCCGGCTGTGGATAGAATTTCATCTTCAGCACTGCTCTCCCAGAAACAGTGGCAATGCCAAGCACACATCAAGATGATGGCAAACAGTCCTGAAGTCTACCAGTGGCTAGATTCACCTGACTTCTCTTTGAGAGCCTATCAAAACTAAGCCAGTAGCTAGAGGGATGGCAGCAGGGTTTCTTCAACCAATGCCACCAAAACAGTTGGTGTGTCCAACCCTGGCATCCTTCCTCTCCTTATGTCTGTTCTTCTTCTTGCCTTTAGGTGGCATCAAGGTTCCACCCATGCTTGAGGTCTAACTGGCTAATAATTTGATATTTTTTCTTGAGCTTCACAAATATGCACTTGATTGTCTTGTCCTTTCTATAATGTTCTGTCAGTAATACTGAGTAGAGTTGGATCTCTAGTGGTCATATTTTGTATATTTAGTGTTCCTGTAGGTAGTTTTAAACTTTAAGTGGAAACTGAACAGCAACAGTTTTCTTTCTTTGCATTGTATGGTCAGGCCAGGAAAATACTCAAGCAAGGAAAGCACTCTGTCAATTTTGAGAAGGCTGGAATTGATGGTAAAATGATGATTTACTAAAGCCGTCCATGCAAATCATCAGCCACTGTAAGAACTAGACAAAAACAAGTAAAAATTACAATCGTTTTCATCACTCTTTAAGCATAGCTTGTTATAGCAGTACTAATGCATTTTATTAATGTTTGAGAATGCTGACCGTTAGCATCTACATGGGTTTTTCATTTACATTGTTTGTTCTTACAGTTTTACAGTGTGCCTTATGTAAAGCTTCGGAAACAATCCCAATGTGCTGCTTTTCTTTTGAAGAAAACTGTTGAGCTCACCTGTACAAATAAACAGAATACATTTCCCATAAAAATCCCAAGAAAATACACAGAAGACAATTGTCACAAAATTACAGCATGTGGAAAAGTTCCAGGGGTTAGAGCTCATAAAGCAAATATATATGCATATTTCTAGCTTTTTTCATGCAAACACCTTAAATAAAGGATTCCTGCTGCCAAACTGCTGCAATGCTGTGGTTAGTAACTTTAAACAGGCCAGACAGATCTTTGGAACTCTTTGTACATATTGCCATTAACTTGAAATAGCTGCACATTCAAGCAAAGGACAAGTTCAGACATTAGAACTATGTAAATACAGACTGGTAACGAGCAGCATTTGGGTTGTGTTTAGGAGGGGTTATTAAAGTGCCAGTAACCCTGGAAACTCCGTCTAATATTTACTCGTTTATGAGCACTTTGGCTATGATTCAATTATCCATCAGTGACAGCAAAATGGCTGCTGTAGATAGTGTGGAAATACATGAGATCAATGACATATCATAGGGTGTGAAGATTTAAGAGCTGCCATGGAGGTTCATTTGATTTTCATTTATTATTCTTATAATCAGCTTTTTCTAATGGGCTTGTTTGTACTGGTGACAAATGTGAGTCCCAGTGATTCAATTGTTTGTTTTCAGCTCCATTCATCTGCATTAACTCAAGCTAACATAATTAGGCAGGTTGATGAAAGATTAGCCAATGTGTGTGTGGGGGTGTGTGAGTGTGTGTACTGGTTTAGATATCCTATTTAGGACCATTTTTGGCATATTTATCAACCCTCTCAAGACCAATAAACCTTATAGGGACCAAAGCTGGGTCATACTACTGTTAACCCCCTTATGTAGGATTAACCCTGGTTAAGGTTATATCTGGGAAATGACATTAGTCAATTCCCAACTAATGTTGGGATATTGTTTTCATGTTTATTTTCTCCACCATAAGTGATGATGCTCATTCTGGTCAAACAGTTCAGTTTTAATTTCATCAGACAAGAGGACATGTCTTCAAAAGTTTTTTTGCCTGAAATCTTGCTTTTTTTTTTTCTAAGTTTAAACATGGGTACATGTACAGGTTCCACTGCGGGAAGTGACTCTGCTACTAGTTTCCAGCAGGAATTTCACAAGATCTTTTGTTGTTGCTTTGGAGTTAATTCACACGCTGACACTGTCTTTTATGGACAGTGTGATGTCTGCACATTCTTCTGATATTTATATTTCTGTATAATCGATTGAACAGATGAACCTTCAGGAATCTGAAATATGGTCCCAGGGATGAAAGAGACTTGTGGGGGTCCACAGTTCTCTTTTCACCATATTTTCCACCAACTTCTTTTAATTTGCCTTTGATGTCGCATAAATAAGCGGTTTGATGCTCAAACACATGAACAGCTGTGCCTCTATATAGCTCAAATATTCAGAAGTTCACAAAGGCATAAAATCATCATCTGGTCTTCCTGTCATTGCCTAAAGGCATAATAATGCCAGTGTGTGTCACTCATTATTCTGGCATTTAGCAAATGAAAATAATGATAGAAATCCTAAGTGACCTAAAACAGAAAAAAGCTCAATCTGAACTCAAGTCAGAAAGTAAGCAAAAAAAAGAGCTTCTATTTGTACAGCGTCTGTAAATTTCTGGCTTTCGCTCATGTACGACAGAGACAACTGATTAGTCATTATTTTTAAAAAAAAAGAATATTTTCATGTTCTATTTAGATTTTGATGGCGATTCCTCCTTGTCGAATTAAAGTCTGCTTGCATGATTTCACATTTGTATGAGCTCTCAGTTCACCCACTCAAATGTCAGCAGTGCCACAGTTTTCCCACAGTACATCAAAGTGGGAAGATTAAAACGTCAGCTGCACCCTGCGCCTCGCTGTATATCTGTGTATGTGACCACAGCAAAGACAGCAGTGATGATCCAACCCTCACAGCTGAGTGGCTGGTACATATTGAGCTGTAAAAAACAGCCAGCGGGCATGTCCTTGGATCAAAGCCCCACCTCATACACTTAACGACATATATGCCCTCTTTGCGTTATGCGTTTGTGACCGTGTGTATCTCAATGGTACCTATTATGAAACGAGGACAAGAGAGATATGCAGAAGCACATAGAGGTTGTCTTTATTAGCTACAGAAATTGACAGAATATAACAGGTTAGTTATAATGAGGCATTGTTATGATTTGTTGAGAATCAGACAAGGACAAATATTTCGGACATTACATTCAGCCAAAGAAAGGTTGTCAGTAGCTGCGTTTTAATTGACCATGTAATTGTGCAAAGTAGAATTACGGAAATAAATTGACTTAATGGAAACATGCCAATTTCAAAGAAACTCTGGGGCTTTGATAAAAAGTTTTTTGTGGTATAATGAGGTGGATTTTTGGTTGTATCGAAATTAGTGTCACAAAGCTGCAGTGGGAACAATTTTTTCGCTTCCCAAAGGTCATGGGATCATGACTGGCAAAAAAGACGAAGATGATGACAGGAAGTGGCAGGATGACTGACTTCTTCATGTGTGATTTTAATTGTGTTTCATATATATCGGAAACACCACAATTGAAAAATACTTTTCTTTTTTTCTGTTTTTCTTTTTTTTTTAAATCAGCGGATCATCAACATTTCCAATGGAAACGTGGCTAACATTGCAGTTCTTTCTCCAACACCACTCCCCTCACGCCTGCAACCTGTTAGCCAATCAGCTCCGGTCTTTTGCTCCAGCATTCTCTCTCCCAGCATTTATCCTCTCCTCTTTCACTGACCCCTCGCTTATTTCTCCTGTTAATCTCCCTTTGCTTCATGTTCCTGGACTTTGTTCCCTGCGGACTCCAAACAGTTTTTGTATTCTCAATTAAAACGTTTTTTTCCTTGTTATCGCCTGGTTGCCAGCTTGCATTTTGTTCCCCTTCCTGCACACCCATCATGACAACATCCTATTTTCTAATTTCATAATTTCTCACCCAACAGGCTTAAAAGCTTTTTTACTAAACATGTTTCTCAGTTTTTATAGGCATCAAGACAATGTGCACTGAGCTGTAGTAGATGCATTTGAACAATTCTTGTTAAGTTGTCAAACATCTAAATTATTCCTCAGAAATAATTTTAGTTCCACGCCAAACTGAGCCTGTCTGCTCTGTTAAAGATCTGCAGTGAGAACATGGGTTGCTACCATAAGTCAGAAAATACATTATTCACTTCTTCAAATGGATTCCTCTTGACTTCACCTTATTAAAATCAACTCTGATTTGGTCATCAGAGGACACCAAATCAAAACTGACCTGTCTTTGATTCTCAATGCATGCTTTCAGGAAATGTAGTTTTTCTGCAGTAAAAAAACAAAACTTTTTTCACTAAATATTAAAAGGTTGGTGAACACTACATGTGCTAATGTCTGTCATGTTGAATGGAGTCTTACTGAAACTGTTGTGCAGTTGAAAGCAGCAGAAAAGCTGAGAGTGGAAAGGAATTTGTAAAGGAATTCATTTATTTATTATAAAGAAATAAAGTAGCTACAGAGAGAAAAAAATAAAAAAACAGAATCTCAATTAGCTTTTTAAGTGCTAAACTAGTACTGGATTTCCTCCTACTGTCATGTTGGGTTTCTTTACCCACATGTAGAACAACCAGAGGAGAACAGGAATCAGTTAAATGATGCTTATTTAAACAATATGAACAGATTAGTTGAGAGAATATGATCCCTGGGACAGGCTCACGGAGTCGTCTGCACACTAGGGGACAGCAGAAGGAGATGGTGAGTTTGCGGTATTTGGAAATGGGAACTGCAAGATGAATTGGACTGATCTTACTTGTTCTGATGATAATTTCCTTCAAGGAGAGGGGAGACTGCGGGTTCAGGGTCTTGGGGACTTTGTGCGTGTCTTCGAGGTGATCCAGGTTCCAGAGGGTGGGCTTGGTTGAGCTGGTTCCGGGTGAATATGTGGAGGCTGCGGTGGAGGGCGAGCAGGTAAGTTCAGGTGTGGAGGAAGACAGAGGAGCGGTCCGACTGCCAGCTGGAGAATCCAGGAACTGCTTGTGATCAAACTGAGGGGAAGATGGAACTCGGGCAACCAATGGGTAACGATTAGTGATGGCAACACCGATGCGTCGACGCATGCGTCAATCCCATAGACAAAACCCCGTGTCGGTGAGCGTATTGTCAAAAGAATTCTTGATCTTTTATGGTACAGCGTCAACTATGGAGCCTCAAGGCAAAGGAAAGGTTTCGTAGTTTGGGACCATTTTGATCTTACGTCAGAAAATAAGGTATTGGTTATCACTTCGTTGTTTCATCCAGTTCTTTTCAATTTCTACTTGATCTATCTGAATCCAAATTCAGCTGAAATTGACTCTTAGTTTACTTTCATATTATGTTCTGCAGGTTAAGTGTTGCATATGTTTGATAGAACTGCCTTATTTAAATAAATCCACCTCCTCAATGCTGAGGCATTATAGAGCCAGACTATCAGAATGAAGTTCCAGATACACCTAGGATGAACTCAGGTATACATTTGTAGCCATTCTACAAATTATAAATGATTTCATATAAATGTACCGTTTACTTCATTTTTTTCTACAGCAGGAGAAGTTGTGTCAAAAGAAGCATAACAAACAAAATTTCCAAATGTTGGAAAAATTTATGTTTTTCAATGAAAATTTGAGGGGAAAAAGAAAGAAAAAAAAATCAGTCCGCAAGCATCCTCATTCCAAACATGTTCACTTAAAGGTACATGTTCACATTATTTATTGACTGCATCTAATAATATCAAATATATTTTGAATTTAACTGAAGATATGACATAATACACTATATAATATACAATAAAATACAATGACTTAAATCTTATTGTATAGACTAGGTCATCAAATCAGTTTGTCAACTATGTTGCCTGTAGGGATTTTTAATGTCCAGCAGGTGTCAGTATTCAGTGACACAGTATCAACACAGTATCAATACAGTTTCGCTATGGGTCGAAACGCTTCATGAAGCCTCATTTACCCTTAACTAGTAGCGATCCACGGCGTTACTAGGGGAGAGAATCCAGATAGGCAGAACAAGGTCTTCACAGGGAGTATCCACGGCATCACAAGGAAACTGAGAGAAGGGAGGCAACCAGAATAAATTACCAAGAGTCGCTTCTTGGGAAAACACAGAGAGTTACCTCAGGGGGGCTCAGAGTACCATTAATGGCAAACACTCAGGCGCTGAAGTGCTGGCAGTTTGCTCCTCTTAAGCTCCAGGATAATGAGATGATGAAACACAGGTGCGCTGAACAGCGGGCACGCCCCACCAGGAGAGCAGCCTCTGTCACCATCTAGTGGATAAAGGAAGAAGCAGGAGGCAAACAGGAAAACACAAAGAAGACCAAGAACCCCGGTTTCCAACATCTACAAATGTAAGTGGACATGATGGTACTCTGTTTTTTTTTCTTTTTTTTTCTTCAATTTTGCTCCCCTATTTTACAACATAGTCAGGTTCTGATGCTCTAATTTCTGCTGCAGCACCAGCTACTTTCTCTGAAAATCATCAACAGTTGATGCTTTTACAGTGCAGCTAATAACACCATGATTCAAGCCAACACCAGGCAGATGAAGGCAGAAAACAGTTAAATCTCTTAGCAGTCAGAAAAAGAAGATCTTATAATATCTAAGGTATATGAGCTCAAGCTGCGCTCAGTTCTTTTCTGGCAAATTCCGTAACTACTTATGTGTAAATCTCTACCCAGGGAGAACAATCAAACAGAAAAACACAAGCAGGAGAAATGACAGCTGTATCAGTTAAAACTGCCAGCATCTTTCTTGCGATATTTAGAAAAGGTTTACTTAAAATTTGCTTGACAGTTTGATGGAAACAGAACCTTGCTCTGGTGTGTTTCTTTCCTTGCACCAATTTGAACAAACTGGTTATCCTCCATTGTGGGGATTGTATGGTAACATCTGGTGTCAAACTGGATGTTTTAACTATAGAATCACTTTAACCTGTTGCAGGTCAAATTGACCCGTTTTAAAGTTTAAGATTTTTAAAAAAATACTTGGAAGTATTTTTTTTGCATGAAACTTTTTCTGTGTGTCTTAATAGGTGCACTCTACATATAAATTGAAAATGTATTCATTTTACACATTTGCACCCCCCTAGCCCCCCGGGTCTACTTTTTACATAGATACTGATTTGACTGCTGGGTCAAATTGACCCGACAGTCAAATTGAAGGGTAAAAAAGATTTTAAAAAATGTCCAATTCCATATGTTTCCTTGTAGCTATGAACCATATTTCACCACACACACACACAAACACACTACACAACACGCCTACATGCGCATGTGCACCCCCACAAGCCCACTTTTTCACTATTCTCTTTACTTCACTAGGAAACTGCGAGAAAGCAGGTATTCATACAACTTTTGACGGGAACATTTTCTGGAGAAACTCCACCCACACTGAGTGACAGCAGAAGTGAAGGAAAACATAAATACTCTCTGCATGACTCATTTGTCTTGATTTTAATCAGCGGGTCAATTTGACCCAGAACAGTATGTGTGTCTCAAGTTCAATTATAAAGATCACCCATTGAAAAGAAAATCAAAATGTAATATAAACATTTTTTCAAAAGATCAATTTCAAGGAAATTATTGTTTTTTGTGTGTCTAGGTTTTTTCCAGTGGACATAAAAAAATGTAAATTCGATTTTTTATGTCCAAATGAGTAAATGAGTAGGTTGTCGTCATTTTTATTTCTCCCTTTATTTGTGAGAAATAAAAAAAAACATAGTTGCACAAATATTGATTGAAATGGTTAGTATTGGAATTAATAATCAGATACAAAAATGCTTTTGAGGAATTTTTTGGTTTCTGACACTATTGCATGATTAGACACTCCCCGGGTCAAATTGACCCACAAACATTATTGCTGTAGCTACCTCAGAAACGAACATAACAGGAGGGTTAAGTTTCAATTTCCATACCTGAGGGGCCAGAGATGGCAACATAACCCGTTTACACTAAATTATCAATACCAGCCATTTTATTTGAAAATGTTCAGATGTTTACTGTACCAGGTTAGAAATTTAGTTTTAGCCTTGATCTCACTATCTATCTATCTTTCAACCGTCTTCATTGTTGCTTGATTTCCTCTTCTCTGTCATCTTCTCTGCCTCCCATTCCTCTCCCTTTAACTGCCTCTTGCATCATTGCCTTTCTTACTGCTTGTATTGCATTGGTAATTTTTCAGGGCTTTCTTGTCTCCCTCTTATCTCCTTTTTCATTTCTTTTCCAATAACTTCTCTGTGTTGTCTCGTGCCATTTGTCTTGAGTTGCATTGATGTAGATGAGCCTCCGCCCTCCAATGACATACACTTTTTTGTTGAAGGTGGCCTCTGCAGGAAACAATGGGGCAAGAGAATGTTTCACGTGGTTACATCACATTAAACCCAAATTTAAGAACGCTATCTTGAACGAATCTTCTACAGAGGTCAGCATGCACTTTGTCAGAGTAGATGAAAAAGTTGAGAGTGTTTTAAAAGTGTGTCTAAGGCCGTTATTGGTTTAAGTAGAGAAACTCCCTGGACGCACACAACAGTTTCTTTGTACTGTCAGTACACAGAAGTTTGCTATATAGGCTTTGTAGTGTGCAGTGCTGTTTGTAAAGTTACACTGTAAAGAATTAACAGAAACGACTTGGGTTATTTTGCCTGTCTTAACAGACAAAAATGTGGAGTTTTAAAAGTCATATACTCACCATTCTTTTATAAATGTCACTATTTACTGAATATTAAGTTAGCAAATTTACAAACATATTTAGTTAAGCTAAATATTTAGCTCCAATATCCTGTATACACACACACCCACCCACCCACACCCCTTATATATATTTATATACGTATATATATATATATATATATAGCAAGCTACATACTTAACTCCAAACTAAATATATAAGTAGCACTGATCTTATATTTACCATGAATATTTAGCTTTAAGGTAAATTTCTTAGTTTAGAGCCAAACTAAATATTTAAGGTGCATTGATATTTATCTTTAAATATTTAGATTTTAGCTGAATATTTGGCATGGAAACTAAATATTTAACTTGCTAACTAAATATTTAGTTAGAAGAAAAACATGTAATTACAAACTAAATATTTATCTTGCTAAATAAATAGTAGGTCTGGAACTAAATATTAAGTTTGAAGCTATATATTTAGTTAGAAAAACAAATATTTAGGTTGCTACGTAAATATTTAGTTTGAAACGGGGACATTTATACGTGAATGAATAACAACCTGAAAATATGATTTTGAAAAACGAACGCACTTTTTTTCTTATGACAAGTTCAATATCCCAAAATATGGCTGTTAATTGTGGACTGTGTAAGTATAGAAATGGCACCCCATCATTTTATGTTGCCCACTTATATATATATTTTTTAAGATTTAATACATTTTAGTTATTTTTTACATTATTTAATAAAAAATTTTAAATGCACATCCATGGTGGATTTGTACTATATAAATTTAGGTAATTTGTGTGTAATTTGTTTTTACTACAAACTAAACCACAAACAGTTGCAATGCAAAAAAAAGTGGTTGCTATTAATTTTTTAAAAAACATACAATATTTTTACGTGTTGTATGTTAAAAAAACGGACAGGTAAATAATTATTTTTAAATGCAAATGAATGTCAGTATTCTAGCACATAGTTTGTGCATATTTGTGTTTTTGCATGTATGTTTAAGTCAGTTGTCTTTCATATCAACTTATTAAACCATTTGTGTGTTTCTCTGTGTGGCCTGGCCAATACAAAATGATAGTTATAATATTGTTTAAATATTAATATTAATATTAGGAGAGATGATAAATTGCAGTAAGTAGGGAGATGTAACCCTGTAAACCAGAACAGATGAGATTCCTGTCACCATATCAGATCAGCCACGGTTAATCATTTTCTACTTATTCACTGATGACAGTGATGTTGGTCTGATCTCCATAGGCTGCATATTAATCTTAATCTAATATAATTAAATGTCAACATTGACAATTTTTCACAGTTTGTTTAATTAGTTTCATTTAGTGACCTAAAGTCTTAAGCATGCACCTCATTTTACCTGTAATGAGGTGGGAGTTGTTTTATTTTAAGCTTTATTCGAATCATAGATCTATTTTCACAGAAAAGAAGGACAATCACATCTACCCCCTGTGTTTTAAATATGGAAAAATATTTCTTTGTCCTCAGCTGATTGCAAATAAAGCTCTTTCTTTTTGTCTGCGTCCCGATCTCAATCCAGCTCTCCTTCATCCGGTAATTGGCTCTGACAGCATGGAGGGCCCCCGTGTCGCGCCGAGCGCTCGCATTACTGAACTGAAAATAATAATCATCATTTCTCTGCCTGAGAATTACCGTACATACTGTCTAAGGTGGTGTGTCAGGTTTGAAGCTGCATCTTTGGCCTATTCTTCTGTTGCTATGGAGATGGCGCAGTTGTAAAGCTCCACATTTCAGTCGGCCTCGGAGAAACGAATGCTGTGAATATAGCTGAATTGCTGATCTCGTCCTGTGTTGTGTGAGTTTTCAAGGTTTCAGGACGTTTCGGAACTTTTTCACTGACAGGTCCTCGGATTCAGCCGAGTGTTACCGAGGTGCCTTTATGGCCCCACAGGCTGACAGAAGACAGAATTAGAATGTTTACTTTCACAGACAGGGGAACCACTGTCCTTTTCTCAGACTGCTGGGAACACTTGGCAAAACTTCAAAAGCACCAATTTATCTTTCTTGAATCCAACATATGGAAATATCTCAGACGTAAGCAAAATCATTTCATCTAAATGGATGGGTGTTTTTGTACAACCTTTATACTTTTTTATTCATTCCAGTTTTCTGTCTAATCCTATTTATGTCCCACCTTTGAATGACCCCGGTAATGATTGTGTTTCCTTCCTGATTGCAGTCATGGACATTAAAGCACCTTTGTCCTCAATTTCAGCAGCAACATAATCACATATGATGTGTGAATGCCTATGAAGGCTTTAAAGCACAAAAGCAATCATTTTATCTAACCTCAGCACAGAAAAAAGGAGGAGAAATTAAGTAGCTTGAGAACGCTGCCAAGTTTACTGAATAAAAATGTTAAATTGAAATTACAGTCACTGATAAAACAGGTGAGGACATTTGAATGACATCTAGTCCATTTGTAATTTTAACCAATTCAATTTCTCTTTAGGTGGCATTTTTAGGTCGCGCACTAGGGGGCAGTATCAATCACATCTGAACTGACACTGGTAAAACTGCGAGTGAAGATCATGAAAGAATATCTCATGTATATGAGTTATTCATATACATGAGATATTCACCTTTTTTCACTCCAGAAGGTGATAGAGGACGTCTTTCACCTTCTGGAGCAAATAATCATATCACAAAAGGCAAAAAACAAAATGTGTTTGTTCGACTGGGTGTTGGTTTTAATAATGCTTCTTGGTAATAAATAGAAAGTGTTTAAAAGCTTGTCTGGTTCAGGACTTGTTATGTATTTTTCAGGCACAAAATTGTCATATTATAGCTCAATAAAGTAACTATGTTATCTTCAGTTATTTGTAATTTAACACCTTGAAATTAGGCTTCTGTCTCTTTAAGAAGCTCCTGCTCTTTCTGAAACTCCGCCTTCAGGAAGTCATCACAACATGGCTCCTCTATTAACCCTTTAACGACAGTTTTACCAGCGTTTCACTGAGAAGTAGCTCCTATAATGAGCAGTTCCACCAAATGTTTGCTAACTGCAGCTGGCTAGTCTGACTTATCGAGTGAACAAAATTACTTGTGTGATTTTAATTGCGTTTGTTATTTAATGGAAACACCGCAAATAGGAAACTGTTTTTGTTTTTCAGCATTAGCGGAATACCAATGTTTTGCACACATTTGCAATGGAATCTCAGCCTAAATGCATCACATACATCTGCTGCTCTTGCTACAGCCCATTTTTGTGTGTCTAAGCAGATAGGTTGTTACAATTTATGTTTAAAATTCAAAAAGCAGAGAGTGACAGAGAGTGTTGTAGTAAGTGGATGAGTGAACATTTTCATTTTTGGAATCTTATTTTGAATCTAGAATCTTGGCCCTGTAGGTGTGCTGCGTTAAAACTGAGGGAACTGAGGACACGCAGGGTGGTGAAAATGGCTCCTGCGGTCGAAGCACATCTTATATAACCGCTTTTAATGCATTTATGTATAACTGAACTCATAAGCACTGAGCCTTTTCTCTTCATTGCTGCCTGTGACCAGCTTTTGTCCAAAAAAAGCCCTAAACAGCACTCTCCTTCCTTCCCATTCTTCTCCACAGGGATGGGCTCTATGGGTGGGAAGCAATCCCTTTGCACTTTTATAACATTTCCTTCAATGATAAATCAATTTCTCAGAAACGGAAAACACGGTAACCCCTTCCACCCCCAAATTGGGTTTCTTTATCATTCTGAGAGTCAGATAAAAATAATTTCAAAAAATAATAAGTACCGAGGGATTGGAGACCATTAGCTGGTGAAATCAGGCTGAGCACATTCGATCAGGCTGCTTATCTGCTGTTAATTACCATTGTAATGGAGCAGAGTGCTAGATCCGCTCTCGTCCCCGTTTCTTCTCTCCCTGCATGCGCCCGCCTCTTTATCGGCCTCTTTGCGTGTTGAGAAATGCTAATAAGCTCCGAGTTCCTTCAAATCTTGTTCGTCCTTTCCCGGTCACACTCAGATATACATCAGCTTGTTACCCTTTTCAGATGAGTCACCGTCTGTCTTCTCTGTGCATCATAATAAGGAGCTTAGTCACTTCTGGAGTCCCAGATCTGCAGGAGCATCATTTAGGGAACATTAGAAAACAACACTTACTCAGCTTTGTTTCTGCTTGATGTTTTCAGGGTTAAAGAGAATCCCGGCCTACTGTCAACTGCATCATGAGTTGACAGTAGGCCGGGACCACTGAGAGTCCAGTGCTGCCATCTGTTTCCAATTCCTTTCAGCTCGGAGGACTTTACAGCACTTGCTTGGGGTGCTATTGCAACATGCTCCTCTGCCTTTCTCTGTCAGATCATTCCTTTGTGTTGATTTTCTTAGTTCTTTTTGGTGTTGTGCTGTTTGTGTTTTTGATTTGTACCAACGATTTAAAACTGAAAAATGCTGTTTAGCATCTCAAGGCTTCTAACAGTAACTGATCTACAATCCCAAATCGCAAAGCTGTTGATAAGGAGGCTTCATGGATGCAAAGCACAAAGAAAAAGGAAAAACCGTACAACTTTAAAGGGGCATTATCATGTATTTTTCAGGCACTTTGCACTGTTATCACTACATGTTGGATACACTGTGTTTGTTAATGCAGATCAACAGCAGGCCAAACTCAATTTTCATGAGCCAGGAAACAGAGCTTCTTGCTCCTTTATTACAGTCTTCTTGACAGCTTACAATTCTTTGCAATTGTTGCTTGAATAGCTCGATGAAAGGGTTGAGTGAAACTATAAAACAAACAGAAACAATATGCATCAGTTTTCTTATGTGAAATAAATGCACCAAATAACACTGCTAGTGCCAGAACCATACATTAGAATTAACCTTATCTGTTACTAGTAATAAACAGTCATTTTAGAGATCTTTTCATATGTTAATTAGATCATTAGCATCATTGCTATGCAACAAAGCTCTTGGGCAATTTCTGGAATAAACACATCCACAAAACAATCTCTAAATAAGCTTGTTATAAAACACATTTCAAACAGAACAAAGATTGGACTTACAGCCGTTGCTTTCGAAGGTGTAAATAAAGATTTAGGACACAGGAAGCGAAGTTTGCACATAGATATACAGGCTTTCTCTGTAAAAGTGTCTTAACTGACTACTGCTTCTGTTAACCATAATGCAATGCGACCTCAGAATTCATCTTCATAATAAAATGCATACAATAGGTGTGTAGAAGCTTTTTTTTAAATTAAATTACCATCTTTTAAACATAAATTGTTATAAATGATAAAAAATTTGATCACTAAATCTTTATGAACTATTTCTAACTTTTAACCTTGGGCAGAACGCACATATAGCACAATCAAGGGGCTATGTTATCTTTAGTGCATAAAATATGCTTTACGTATCAAACAGTATTTAAGAGACATATGACCTTGTAATATAAGGCCTTGAAATTGTACTTTTGTCTCTTTAAGAATTCCTACTCGTTCTGAACGTCTGTCTTCAGGACAGCAAAAAGTCCAGTGTTGATTCAAATCCCAGAGTTGATTTTAACACTTTTCAGGGTTTATATTTGCCCACACTGTTCAGAGTTAAATTAACACTTTCAAAATGGTCACATTTTTAACAGTGAATCAGAGTGGAATGCAATGGTTAACACTAATAAAATAACAAAAATTAACTACTTTGTTAGTGTTAATTTAACACTTTCGGGGGTTTGGTATTTACTCCAAAACATGTTACTTTACGATTCTGGTTAAAATTAGTTATAATTTTTTTAAAAAACTAGAACAAGTAAATCAATTTTAAACACTTGTTTTATTTTTGCAGCTGTGTTTTCAACATTTTTAGCTGTTGTACAATGAAAAAACATTCATTAGCAATCCATATAGGTTTTGAATATCAAAATACTTTTAGATCTGGCAATTTTACAAGATCTTTCACTATAAATAGCCTTTAAAGCATTAAAATGAACAAAGGTCTCTGAATAGCTGAAATAAATAATTGTCAACTAAAAATAAATAACTTATCTTGCTCTTAAGTCCCTAACTCTGGGTGATTCCTTCATTTTGCAAACATCAATGTCATACACTCCAAAACATTTATAAAAATTCATTAATGCAGCATCATAAAAGACATAAAACACAAAATGTCTTTTGAATAACTCAAATTAGTGAAAAATGTTTGACTTAACATAAATTTAAAAATGTAAAAACACACCCATTTATGTCTATTAATCTTGTGAGCCACCAGTATGTTCATTTCTCTTCTTGTGGCATCACTGAGGGTTTCTGTTGTTCCACACTCTTGCAGAACTTCTTCACCACCAGACATCTTTTATATTACATTTTCAACTGGCAATGAAATTAAGAATAATTACAGAAAAGAAAATAGATGGAGACATTTCGATTACCCACACATGGCACAAGAGGTTTAAAGAGTTTAGGGACACAGTGAAATCATGTTACCTTTTTAGCAGACACTCCAATATCAGCATTGTCACCTTTTTGCTTCTTGCACAATATCTCACCTGTGATAGTATTGAAATTGATATATTTAAGATGAAGTTTGAGAAAGGCAGAGAAGCAGATGAACATTCTGAGAACTCTGAAGGAGAAGCCAAAACATCCTTTTCTAAAATCTTTTTGATGCTTGTTTTTATTTGCTTTTATATCTCGCCATCATGGCAGAAAACGTTCAGCATAACATCAACTTGTCTACTGAGGGCACTGAATGTTTCTCCATCAACTTCAGCATCTGTTGCATTCTTGGATGCACTCTGTTTCCAGCCATCTCACGGCAACACTCAAGAGAACCAATTCGAGTTCCATGGTGTATTGTTTTGCTCCCGAAATCCAGCCATTAGAGTCCAAAATGTACTCAGATGAGAACCTTTCAAATGGACTGAGTTTCTGTAGTGTAGTGGTTATCACGTTTGCTTTACACGCAAAAGGTCTCTGGTTCGACACCAGACAGAAACATAATTTGTAAGTTATGCTTCACTTCACTTTGGTTCGTGTAGGTTCTATTGTGTAATGGTGGCACTCTGGACTCTGTTTCCAGCCATCTCATGGCAACACTCAAGAGAACCTTCATACTTTAATCTCACATCTTCAATGTTGAAACCTCAAACTGAAACACCGCCTAACAGATCAGTTTCCGTAGTGTAGTGGTTATCACGTTTGCTTCACACGCAAAAGGTCTCTGGTTCGACACCAGACAGAAACAGTTTTGTCATGTACTGTTCATGACAGGTGGTTGAAGGTCAAGTAGAGATCCATGGTGTAATGTTTTGCTCCCGATATCCAGCCATTAGAGTCCAAAATGTACTCAGATGAGAACCTTTCAAATGGACTGAGTTTCTGTAGTGTAGTGGTTATCACGTTTGCTTTACACGCGAAAGTTCTCTGGTTCGACACCAGACAGAAACAGATTTTGTAAGTTATGCTTCACTTCACTTTGTTTCGTGTAGGTTCTATTGTGTAATGGTGGCACTCTGGACTCTGTTTCCAGCCATCTCATGGCAACACTCAAGAGAACCTTCGTACTTTAATCTCACATCTTCAATTTTGGAACCTCAAACTGAAACATTGCCTAACAGATCAGTTTCTGTAGTGTAGTGGTTATCACGTTTGCTTAACAAGCAAAAGGACTCTGGTTTGAAACCAGACAGAAACAACTTTTGTAATGTTTTGCTTTTCAGAGGGTGTAGTGAGACAACAAGTATCTTCCCCTTTGGTAATGGTTCTTATCCCATCAACTTCAATGCAGGGATCTTTGAAATCTAGGCTACTTCAATAGTGTTTAAACATGGTGGTTCTATGGTGTAATGGTTAGCACTCTGGACTCTGAATCCAGCAATCTGAGTTCAAGTCTCAGTAGGACCTTTTCTCTCTTCTCCTCAATTCTTCATTTTAATTTTTGATTTCAGTGTTAGTTTTTTACTATCATGTGAAAATAGGAAGAAGTATAAGTCTGTCCGTTTGTTCACCAAGTTACTGTGTGTCCTCCGAGAGGATCTGTGGTATAACTATTTGACATTTGTAAGCAAGGGTTCCATGGTGTAATGGTGGCACTCTGGATCCAGCCATCTCAGTGCATGCCTAAGGAGAAGCTTCATACTTTAATCTTACATCTTCAATTTTGGAACATGAAAATAAAACATTGCATATCAGTTTCTGTAGTGTAGTGGTTATCACGTTTGCTTCACACGCAAAAGGTCTCTGGTTCGACACCAGACAGAAACAGTTTTGTCATGTACTGTTCATGACAGGTGGTTGAAGGTCAAGTACAGTTCCATGGTGTAATGTTTTGCTCCCGAAATCCAGCCATTAGAGTCCAAAATGTACTCAGATTAGAACCCTTCAAAAGGACTGAGTTTCTGTAGTGTATTGGTTATCACGTTTGCTTCACACGCAAAAGGTCTCTGGTTCGACACCAGACAGAAACAGTTTTGTCATGTGCTGTTCATGACAGGTGGTTGAAGGTCAAGTAGAGTTCCATGGTGTAATGTTTTCCTCCCGATATCCAGCCATTAGAGTCCAAAATGTACTCAGATGAGAACCTTTCAAATGGACTGAGTTTCTGTAGTGTAGTGGTTATCACGTTTGCTTTACACGCAAAAGGTCTCTGGTTTGACACAAGACAGAAACAGATTTTGTAAGTTATGCTTCACTTCACTTTGGTTCGTGTAGGTTCTATTGTGTAATGGTGGCACTCTGGACTCTGTTTCCAGCCATCTCATGGCAACACTCAAGAGAACCTTCATACTTTAATCTCACATCTTCAATTTTGAAACCTCAAACTGAAACATTGCCTAACATATCAGTTTCTGTAGTGTAGTGGTTATCACGTTTGCTTCACACGCAAAAGGTCTCTGGTTCGACACCAGACAGAAACAGTTTTGTCATGTACTGTTCATGACAGGTGGTTGAAGGTCAAGTAGAGTTCCATGTTGTAATGTTTTGCTCCCGATATCCAGCCATTAGAGTCCAAAATGTACTCAGATGAGAACCTTTCAAATGGACTGAGTTTCTGTAGTGTAGTGGTTATCACGTTTGCTTTACACGCAAAAGTTCTCTGGTTCGACACCAGACAGAAACAGATTTTGTAAGTTACGCTTCACTTCACTTTGTTTCGTGTAGGTTCTATTGTGTAATGGTGGCACTCTGGACTCTGTTTCCAGCCATCTCATGGCAACACTGAAGAGAACCTTCGTACTTTAATCTCACATCTTCAATTTTGGAACCTCAAACTGAAACATTGCCTAACAGATCAGTTTCTGTAGTGTAGTGGTTATCACGTTTGCTTAACACGCAAACGGACTCTGGTTCGAAACCAGACAGAAACAACTTTTGTAATGTTTTGCTTTTCAGAGGGTGTAGTGAGACAACAAGTATCTTCCCCTTTGGTAATGGTTCTTATCCCATCAACTTCAATGCAGGGATCTTTGAAATCAAGGCTACTTCAATAGTGTTTGAACATTGTGGTTCTATGGTGTAATGGTTAGCACTCTAGACTCTTAATCCAGCAATCTGAGTTCAAGTCTCAGTAGGACGTCTTCTCCTCAATTCTTCATTTTAATTTTTGATTTCAGTGTTAGTTTTTTACTATCATGTGAAAATAGGAAGAAGTATAAGTCTGTCCGTTTGTTCACCAAGTTACTGTGTGTCCTCCGAGAGGATCTGTGGTATAACTATTTGACATTTGTCAACAAGGGTTCCATGGTGTAATGGTGGCACTCTGGATCCAGCCATCTCAGTGCATGCCTAAGGAGAAGCTTCATATTTTAATCTTACATCTTCAATTTTGGAACATGAAAATAAAACATTGCATATCAGTTTCTGTAGTGTAGTGGTTATCACGTTTGCTTCACACGCAAAAGGTCTCTGGTTCGACACCAGACAGAAACAGTTTTGTCATGTACTGTTCATGACAGGTGGTTGAAGGTCAAGTACAGTTCCATGGTGTAATGTTTTGCTCCCGAAATCCAGCCATTAGAGACCAAAATGTACTCAGATGAGAACCCTTCAAAAGGACTGAGTTTCTGTAGTGTATTGGTTATCACGTTTGCTTCACACGCAAAAGGTCTCTGGTTCGACAGAAACAGATTTTGTAAGTTATGCTTCACTTCACTTTGTTTTGTGTAGGTTCTATTGTGTAATGGTGGCACTCTGGACTCTGTTTCCAGCCATCTCATGGCAACACTCAAGAGAACCTTCATACTTTAATCTCACATCTTCAATTTTGGAACCTCAAACTGAAACATTGCCTAACAGATCAGTTTCTGTAGTGTAGTGGTTATCACGTTTGCTTAACACGCAAAAGGACTCTGGTTCGAAACCAGACAGAAACAACTTTTGTAATGTTTTGCTTTTCAGAGGGTGTAGTGAGACAACAAGTATCTTCCCCTTTGGTAATGGTTCTTATCCCATCAACTTCAATGCAGGGATCTTTGAAATCAAGGCTACTTCAATAGTGTTTGAACATTGTGGTTCTATGGTGTAATGGTTAGCACTCTAGACTCTGAATCCAGCAATCTGAGTTCAAGTCTCAGTAGGACGTCTTCTCCTCAATTCTTCATTTTAATTTTTGATTTCAGTGTTAGTTTTTTACTATCATGTGAAAATAGGAAGAAGTATAAGTCTGTCCGTTTGTTCACCAAGTTACTGTGTGTCCTCCGAGAGGATCTGTGGTATAACTATTTGACATTTGTCAACAAGGGTTCCATGGTGTAATGGTGGCACTCTGGATCCAGCCATCTCAGTGCATGCCTAAGGAGAAGCTTCATATTTTAATCTTACATCTTCAATTTTGGAACATGAAAATAAAACATTGCATATCAGTTTCTGTAGTGTAGTGGTTATCACGTTTGCTTCACACGCAAAAGGTCTCTGGTTCGACACCAGACAGAAACAGTTTTGTCATGTACTGTTCATGACAGGTGGTTGAAGGTCAAGTACAGTTCCATGGTGTAATGTTTTGCTCCCGAAATCCAGCCATTAGAGACCAAAATGTACTCAGATGAGAACCTTTCAAATGGACTGAGTTTCTGTAGTGTAGTGGTTATCACGTTTGCTTTACACGCAAAAGGTCTCTGGTTTGACACAAGACAGAAACAGATTTTGTAAGTTATGCTTCACTTCACTTTGGTTCGTGTAGGTTCTATTGTGTAATGGTGGCACTCTGGACTCTGTTTCCAGCCATCTCATGGCAACACTCAAGAGAACCTTCATACTTTAATCTCACATCTTCAATTTTGAAACCTCAAACTGAAACATTGCCTAACATATCAGTTTCTGTAGTGTAGTGGTTATCACGTTTGCTTCACACGCAAAAGGTCTCTGGTTCGACACCAGACAGAAACAGTTTTGTCATGTACTGTTCATGACAGGTGGTTGAAGGTCAAGTAGAGTTCCATGGTGTAATGTTTTGCTCCCGATATCCAGCCATTAGAGTCCAAAATGTACTCAGATGAGAACCTTTCAAATGGACTGAGTTTCTGTAGTGTAGTGGTTATCACGTTTGCTTTACACGCAAAAGTTCTCTGGTTCGACACCAGACAGAAACAGATTTTGTAAGTTACGCTTCACTTCACTTTGTTTCGTGTAGGTTCTATTGTGTAATGGTGGCACTCTGGACTCTGTTTCCAGCCATCTCATGGCAACACTGAAGAGAACCTTCGTACTTTAATCTCACATCTTCAATTTTGGAACCTCAAACTGAAACATTGCCTAACAGATCAGTTTCTGTAGTGTAGTGGTTATCACGTTTGCTTAACACGCAAACGGACTCTGGTTCGAAACCAGACAGAAACAACTTTTGTAATGTTTTGCTTTTCAGAGGGTGTAGTGAGACAACAAGTATCTTCCCCTTTGGTAATGGTTCTTATCCCATCAACTTCAATGCAGGGATCTTTGAAATCAAGGCTACTTCAATAGTGTTTGAACATTGTGGTTCTATGGTGTAATGGTTAGCACCCTAGACTCTGAATCCAGCAATCTGAGTTCAAGTCTCAGTAGGACGTCTTCTCCTCAATTCTTCATTTTATTTTTTGATTTCAGTGTTAGTTTTTTACTATCATGTGAAAATAGGAAGAAGTATAAGTCTGTCCGTTTGTTCACCAAGTTACTGTGTGTCCTCCGAGAGGATCTGTGGTATAACTATTTGACATTTGTCAACAAGGGTTCCATGGTGTAATGGTGGCACTCTGGATCCAGCCATGCCCTGCGACAGACTGGCGACCTGTCCAGGGCGTACCCCGCCTCCCGCCTGGAACGTAGCTGGAGATGGGCACCAGCAACCCTCCCGACCCCATTAGGGACAAGGGTGAACAGACAATGGATGGATGGATGGATGGATCCAGCCATCTCAGTGCATGCCTAAGGAGAAGCTTCATATTTTAATCTTACATCTTCAATTTTGGAACATGAAAATAAAACATTGCATATCAGTTTCTGTAGTGTAGTGGTTATCACGTTTGCTTCACACGCAAAAGGTCTCTGGTTCGACACCAGACAGAAACAGTTTTGTCATGTACTGTTCATGACAGGTGGTTGAAGGTCAAGTAGAGTTCCATGGTGTAATGTTTTGCTCCCGATATCCAGCCATTAGAGTCCAAAATGTACTCAGATGAGAACCTTTCAAATGGACTGAGTTTCTGTAGTGTAGTGGTTATCACGTTTGCTTTACACGCAAAAGGTCTCTGGTTCGACACCAGACAGAAACAGATTTTGTAAGTTATGCTTCACTTCACTTTGTTTCGTATAGGTTCTATTGTGTAATGGTGGCACTCTGGACTCTGTTTCCAGCCATCTCATGGCAACACTCAAGAGAACCTTCATACTTTAATCTCACATCTTCAATTTTGAAACCTCAAACTGAAACATTGCCTAACATATCAGTTTCTGTAGTGTAGTGGTTATCACGTTTGCTTCACACGCAAAAGGTCTCTGGTTCGACACCAGACAGAAACAGTTTTGTCATGTACTGTTCATGACAGGTGGTTGAAGGTCAAGTAGAGTTCCATGGTGTAATGTTTTGCTCCCGATATCCAGCCATTAGAGTCCAAAATGTACTCAGATGAGAACCTTTCAAATGGACTGAGTTTCTGTAGTGTAGTGGTTATCACGTTTGCTTTACACGCAAAAGTTCTCTGGTTCGACACCAGACAGAAACAGATTTTGTAAGTTACGCTTCACTTCACTTTGTTTCGTGTAGGTTCTATTGTGTAATGGTGGCACTCTGGACTCTGTTTCCAGCCATCTCATGGCAACACTGAAGCGAACCCTCGTACTTTAATCTCACATCTTCAATTTTGGAACCTCAAACTGAAACATTGCCTAACAGATCAGTTTCTGTAGTGTAGTGGTTATCACGTTTGCTTAACACGCAAAAGGACTCTGGTTCGAAACCAGACAGAAACAACTTTTGTAATGTTTTGCTTTTCAGAGGGTGTAGTGAGACAACAAGTATCTTCCCCTTTGGTAATGGTTCTTATCCCATCAACTTCAATGCAGGGATCTTTGAAATCAAGGCTACTTCAATAGTGTTTGAACATTGTGGTTCTATGGTGTAATGGTTAGCACTCTAGACTCTGAATCCAGCAATCTGAGTTCAAGTCTCAGTAGGACGTCTTCTCCTCAATTCTTCATTTTAATTTTTGATTTCAGTGTTAGTTTTTTACTATCATGTGAAAATAGGAAGAAGTATAAGTCTGTCCATTTGTTCACCAAGTTACTGTGTGTCCTCCGAGAGGATCTGTGGTATAACTATTTGACATTTGTCAACAAGGGTTCCATGGTGTAATGGTGGCACTCTGGATCCAGCCATCTCAGTGCATGCCTAAGGAGAAGCTTCATATTTTAATCTTACATCTTCAATTTTGGAACATGAAAATAAAACATTGCATATCAGTTTCTGTAGTGTAGTGGTTATCACGTTTGCTTCACACGCAAAAGGTCTCTGGTTCGACACCAGACAGAAACAGTTTTGTCATGTACTGTTCATGACAGGTGGTTGAAGGTCAAGTAGAGTTCCATGGTGTAATGTTTTGCTCCCGATATCCAGCCATTAGAGTCCAAAATGTACTCAGATGAGAACCTTTCAAATGGACTGAGTTTCTGTAGTGTAGTGGTTATCAAGTTTGCTTTACACGCAAAAGGTCTCTGGTTTGACACAAGACAGAAACAGATTTTGTAAGTTATGCTTCACTTCACTTTGTTTCGTGTAGGTTCTATTGTGTAATGGTGGCACTCTGGACTCTGTTTCCAGCCATCTCATGGCAACACTCAAGAGAACCTTGGTACTTTAATCTCACATCTTCAATTTTGGAACCTCAAACTGAAACATTGTTTAACAGATCAGTTTCTGTAGTGTAGTGGTTATCACGTTTGCTTAACACGCAAAAGGACTCTGTTTCGAAACCAGACAGAAACAACTTTTGTAATGTTTTGCTTTTCAGAGGGTGTAGTGAGACAACAAGTATCTTCCCCTTTGGTAATGGTTCTTATCCCATCAACTTCAATGCAGGGATCTTTGAAATCTAGGCTACTTCAATAGTGTTTAAACATGGTGGTTCTATGGTGTAATGGTTAGCACTCTGGACTCTGAATCCAGCAATCTGAGTTCAAGTCTCAGTAGGACCTCTTCTCCTCAATTCTTCATTTAAATTTTTGATTTCAGTGTTAGTTTTTTACTATCATGTGAAAATAGGAAGAAGTATAAGTCTGTCCGTTTGTTCACCAAGTTACTGTGTGTCCTCCGAGAGGATCTGTGGTATAACTATTTGACATTTGTCAACAAGGGTTCCATGGTGTAATGGTGGCACTCTGGATCCAGCCATCTCAGTGCATGCCTAAGGAGAAGCTTCATACTTTAATCTTACATCTTCAATGTTGAAACCTCAAACTGAAACACCGCCTAACAGATCAGTTTCTGTAGTGTAGTGGTTATCACGTTTGCTTCACACGCAAAAGGTCTCTGGTTCGACACCAGACAGAAACAGTTTTGTCATGTACTGTTCATGACAGGTGGTTGAAGGTCAAGTAGAGTTCCATGGTGTAATGTTTTGCTCCCGATATCCAGCCATTAGAGTCCAAAATGTACTCAGATGAGAACCTTTCAAATGGACTGAGTTTCTGTAGTGTAGTGGTTATCACGTTTGCTTTACACGCAAAAGGTCTCTGGTTCGACACAAGACAGAAACAGATTTTGTAAGTTATGCTTCACTTCACTTTGTTTCGTGTAGGTTCTATTGTGTAATGGTGGAACTCTGGACTCTGTTTCCAGCCATCTCATGGCAACACTCAAGAGAACCTTCATACTTTAATCTCACATCTTCAATTTTGAAACCTAAAACTGAAACATTGCCTAACATATCAGTTTCTGTAGTGTAGTGGTTATCACGTTTGCTTCACACGCAAAAGGTCTCTGGTTCGACACCAGACAGAAACAGTTTTGTCATGTACTGTTCATGACAGGTGGTTGAAGGTCAAGTAGAGTTCCATGGTGTAATGTTTTGCTCCCGATATCCAGACATTAGAGTCCAAAATGTACTCAGATGAGAACCTTTCAAATGGACTGAGTTTCTGTAGTGTAGTGGTTATCACGTTTGCTTTACACGCAAAAGGTCTCTGGTTCGACACCAGACAGAAACAGATTTTGTAAGTTATGCTTCACTTCACTTTGGTTCGTGTAGGTTCTATTGTGTAATGGTGGCACTCTGCACTCTGTTTCCAGCCATCTCATGGCAACACTCAAGAGAACCTTCATACTTTAATCTCACATCTTCAATTTTGAAACCTAAAACTGAAACATTGCCTAACAGATCAGTTTCTGTAGTGTAGTGGTTATCACGTTTGCTTAACAAGCAAAAGGACTCTGTTTCGAAACCAGACAGAAACAACTTTTGTAATGTTTTGCTTTTCAGAGGGTGTAGTGAGACAACAAGTATCTTCCCCTTTGGTAATGGTTCTTATCCCATCGACTTCAATGCAGGGATCTTTGAAATCAAGGCTACTTCAATAGTGTTTGAACATTGTGGTTCTATGGTGTAATGGTTAGCACTCTGGACTCTGAATCCAGCAATCTGAGTTCAAGTCTCAGTAGGACCTCTTCTCTTCAATTCTTCATTTTAATTTTTGATTTCAGTGTTAGTTTTTTACTATCATGTGAAAATAGGAAGAAGTATAAGTCTGTCCGTTTGTTCACCAAGTTACTGTGTGTCCTCCGAGAGGATCTGTGGTATAACTATTTGACATTTGTCAACAAGGGTTCCATGGTGTAATGGTGGCACTCTGGATCCAGCCATCTCAGTGCATGCCTAAGGAGAAGCTTCATACTTTAATCTTACATCTTCAATGTTGAAACCTCAAACTGAAACACCGCCTAACATATCAGTTTCTGTAGTGTAGTGGTTATCACGTTTGCTTCACACGCAAAAGGTCTCTGGTTCGACACCAGACAGAAACAGTTTTGTCATGTACTGTTCATGACAGGTGGTTGAAGGTCAAGTAGAGTTCCATGGTGTAATGTTTTGCTCCCGATATCCAGACATTAGAGTCCAAAATGTACTCAGATGAGAACCTTTCAAATGGACTGAGTTTCTGTAGTGTAGTGGTTATCACGTTTGCTTTACACGCAAAAGGTCTCTGGTTCGACACCAGACAGAAACAGATTTTGTAAGTTATGCTTCACTTCACTTTGGTTCGTGTAGGTTCTATTGTGTAATGGTGGCACTCTGCACTCTGTTTCCAGCCATCTCATGGCAACACTCAAGAGAACCTTCATACTTTAATCTCACATCTTCAATTTTGAAACCTAAAACTGAAACATTGCCTAACAGATCAGTTTCTGTAGTGTAGTGGTTATCACGTTTGCTTAACAAGCAAAAGGACTCTGTTTCGAAACCAGACAGAAACAACTTTTGTAATGTTTTGCTTTTCAGAGGGTGTAGTGAGACAACAAGTATCTTCCCCTTTGGTAATGGTTCTTATCCCATCGACTTCAATGCAGGGATCTTTGAAATCAAGGCTACTTCAATAGTGTTTGAACATTGTGGTTCTATGGTGTAATGGTTAGCACTCTGGACTCTGAATCCAGCAATCTGAGTTCAAGTCTCAGTAGGACCTCTTCTCTTCAATTCTTCATTTTAATTTTTGATTTCAGTGTTAGTTTTTTACTATCATGTGAAAATAGGAAGAAGTATAAGTCTGTCCGTTTGTTCACCAAGTTACTGTGTGTCCTCCGAGAGGATCTGTGGTATAACTATTTGACATTTGTCAACAAGGGTTCCATGGTGTAATGGTGGCACTCTGGATCCAGCCATCTCAGTGCATGCCTAAGGAGAAGCTTCATATTTTAATCTTACATCTTCAATTTTGGAACATGAAAATAAAACATTGCATATCAGTTTCTGCAGTGTAGTGGTTATCACGTTTGCTTCACACGCAAAAGGTCTCTGGTTCGACACCAGACAGAAACAGTTTTGTCATGTACTGTTCATGACAGGTGGTTGAAGGTCAAGTAAAGTTCCATGGTGTAATGTTTTGCTCCCGATATCCAGCCATTAGAGTCCAAAATGTACTCAGATGAGAACCTTTCAAATGGACTGAGTTTCTGTAGTGTAGTGGTTATCACGTTTGCTTTACACGCAAAAGGTCTCTGGTTCGACACCAGACAGAAACAGATTTTGTAAGTTATGCTTCACTTCACTTTGTTTCGTGTAGGTTCTATTGTGTAATGGTGGCACTCTGCACTCTGTTTCCAGCCATCTCATGGCAACACTCAAGAGAACCTTCATACTTTAATCTCACATCTTCAATTTTGAAACCTCAAACTGAAACATTGCCTAACAGATCAGTTTCTGTAGTGTAGTGGTTATCACGTTTGCTTAACACGCAAAAGGACTCTGTTTCGAAACCAGACAGAAACATCTTTTGTAATGTTTTGCTTTTCAGAGGGTGTAGTGAGACAACAAGTATCTTCCCCTTTGGTAATGGTTCTTATCCCATCAACTTCAATGCAGGGATCTTTGAAATCTAGGCTACTTCAATAGTGTTTAAACATGGTGGTTCTATGGTGTAATGGTTAGCACTCTGGACTCTGAATCCAGCAATCTGAGTTCAAGTCTCAGTAGGACCTCTTCTCTTCAATTCTTCATTTTAATTTTTGATTTCAGTGTTAGTTTTTTACTATCATGTGAAAATAGGAAGAAGTATAAGTCTGTCCGTTTGTTCACCAAGTTACTGTGTGTCCTCCGAGAGGATCTGTGGTATAACTATTTGACATTTGTCAACAAGGGTTCCATGGTGTAATGGTGGCACTCTGGATCCAGCCATCTCAGTGCATGCCTAAGGAGAAGCTTCATACTTTAATCTTACATCTTCAATGTTGAAACCTCAAACTGAAACACCGCCTAACAGATCAGTTTCTGTAGTGTAGTGGTTATCACGTTTGCTTCACACGCAAAAGGTCTCTGGTTCGACACCAGACAGAAACAGTTTTGTCATATACTGTTCATGACAGGTGGTTGAAGGTCAAGTAGAGTTCCATGGTGTAATGTTTTGCTCCCGAAATCCAGCCATTAGAGTCCAAAATGTACTCAGATTAGAACCCTTCAAAAGGACAGAGTTTCTGTAGTGTAGTGGTTATCACGTTAGCTTCACACGCAAAAGGTCTCTGGTTCGACACCGGACAGAAACAGTTTAGTCATGTACTGTTCATGACAGGTGGTTGAAGGTCAATTAGAGTTCCATGGTGGAATGTTTTGCTCCTGATATCCAGCCATTAGATTCCAAAATATACTCAGATTAGAACCCTTCAAAGGGATTGAGTTTCTGTAGTGTACCTGTTATCCCGTTTGCTTTACACGCAAAAGGTCTCTGGTTAGACAGAAACAGATTTTGTAAGTTATGCTTCACTTCACTTTGGTTCGTGTAGGTTCTATTGTGTAATGGTGGCACTCTGGACTCTGTTTCCAGCCATCTCATGGCAACACTCAAGAGAACCTTCATACTTTAATCTCACATCTTCAATTTTGAAACCTCAAACTGAATCATTGCCTCACAGATATTAATGCCTATCCAGGATTAATACCAAGGATAGGCATTTTCTCTTGAACATTTCAGAATTATTAGCATTTGAATCGCTATGTGACAGCAGTTCTGATTGAATCTAAGTAAGTATGCAAGCAACTAGTGTTTGTCATTGCATATGAGTACATTGTTACATTTGCAGTCATGAAATAATAATTATCAGCATCTGTACCTTGGCGCCTGTTGACAGTCACATCTCCATTAGATCCAGCCGGAGCTGTTAGCAGACCCAGGAAACAGATCATGGCAGCTGTTGGGGAAACACGCCTTGTTTTGCTGGCGACATAAAATGCTGCTGCTGACATCACTGCCTCTGCAACCACACACCTACTCGGGAGTTTTAAGTATTTCCATTTGTACTTAATAACAGGATTCAATGGAACTCTTAAGGGACCAAGCAAAATCCACGAGCAAAGGCTATCTTCCGCAGATCAGCCTTTCTGAGCTGTCACAGCAGCCTCCCTCTGGCTCCTAAATAACTGCAATATACAGTACCTCTGTCTTCTTATTAAGAACAGCTTCAGCTCTGCAGTTTATTGTTAGAGCTTTTATCTGGTGCATATCTCACACCTTCAGTTTACCAAAGCAGAGAGGAAGTGAACCTTGTTTGACAAAACACTAGAAAGGATACAGTCCATAGCACAGAGTGGGACTATCAAACCTTTGTGGATCTGGACATGTTTTTAAGAGTTGAATACAGGATATGCAACATTAGAAAATAACACGAAAAGTTCCACAATAGCTCTAATGAGTGGTCACATGCTGTGATGGAGCAAGGTTTCAGATAATATCTGCTTTACTTTGTATGGGAAATAGATGAACTGATGGATATAAGAACAATTCCAGTGTAACAAAATGGCTTAAAAAGGTGCGCATGAAAGGGGCAACCGTAATTTTATTCTTAAGGAGATATTTGAAAGCCAAGCTAAACTTAAAGGAGCAGTGTCATCTATTTGTCTTCTATTGTGCCATTTTACAGCACAACTAAGGAACTGTTGCTTTCAGTAGCAAAGTTATAGTAACAAATATTTAAAAGAAATTTAACTTTGTAATTTAATGCCTTGAAATTGGGCCTCTATCACTTTAAAAATTCTTGCTCTTTCTGAAACGCCGCCTTCAGGAAGTCATCACAACACCACTTCTCTAATAACACTTTATCAACGTTTTTACCAACGTTGCACAGACAGAGAAGTAGCTCCTATGATGAGCTCAGCAGATGTGCAGTTCCACCAGGTGATTGTTAATTGCTGCTGGCTAGTCTGAAGGATATGAGTGGGGAGTTGCGGGGAAGGGCAGTTCTGTGAGGCGAAAGCTTAGAGGTTTGAAAACTGCAGCTCTGATGAGCTGCGCCTCAAAGGCTGTGCTTGGTCTCGCCAGACAAGCATCGCCTTTGCCATGGAGATTAAAGGATTTCTGAGACATGAATGAAATAATCAAGGCAACAATCCAGGTATATTTTGATGAGGAAATAATATTATGATATTGCGTAAAGCTCAAAAATGTCAACTTTAAATAAAACAGACCCTGTAAAGTGTTTTATAGGCAGCTAATAAACTTTAAAAGCACTCATGATCATACTTCTGCTAATCTGCTAAGAGTGGATTATTAGCAATAAAAGTTTTGACCCTGTTGAGTGTTGTAACACATTTCATTGACACTTAGCAGGTATCAGTATGGTTGAATTTAGCTCATAGCACTTCATCATTAGCTTCTGTTAAATACCATGTATTATAGCGTGATAGTTAGCGAAATATTGTTTTGATTAGTGCTTTACAGTTAGCAGTTAGCGCAACAAACCAGTGTCCACCACTGATAAAATTTATTTTAACGCATTGTAATGAATGAAAACATTTAAAAATGTTTTCATTCTTTACACAGCTTAAAGGAGTGAATCCTGTAAGCTGCAGTTGTTTCCGCTATAAGTGATGACAACAGATCTAACACTCCTCAGATCATTCCTCAGGATTACAGCCACAATACCATACCATGTTCATCTTCTGCTTGGAGGTAAAAATATGGATAAATCAAATAGCAGAACCATAACAAGGTCGTCTAGCAGTATAGAGGGGAACCATAGTACTACAGTTTGCTGTAAGCAGTGAACAATCAGAGTACAGATCCATTTCAAGAGGCAAAGGATTAGCCTCCAGTGGAGTCTGTCATTGTGTGATTGTCAGAGGCGGACTGATACAAGCTTCCACAATTATGCGATGTGACAGAACATTTGTCTGAAGCCCATCTGCAATAGACTGCCGTCACCACAGAGGCTTGCATAATTTGCAATCATAGTAGAGGTCATATGCGATTTTCATCTGATGCATCCATATCTATAATTTCTACCACAAATTACCTATCATATTATTCCAAACAAAGAGACTCTACTGCAATATTACCATCTGGCACCGCCATGATTTGGGCTAAAGGTTGTTGTTCTCTTTTAGTTTTTCTTCTTTTATCCTCATAGGCTCATTGAGGATACAGGCAAAATGCTGAAAGAAAGTCTGGTCGCTGTCAGAGCAGGAAGACCTGAGAAAAGGCAGAGGTTTGGAGGCTGGGTGTCACAGGCCTGTGCTAGGCATTAATGACAGAAGGAAAAGTCGCTATTCAAGAATTATTAAATTGATAAATTTTGTTATATTTTCATGAAAGGTAAAAGAAAAGGGAAAAAATATTTTAGTATCTCTTTTCACAACAGCAGACCTGTACATATGTACAGTATGTTTGACTTCAGACTTTATTATCACACCTGGTCTCTAAGCTGCACATTCAAGAAACCCCTTCAAATGTCTAACAAACTAAAGTGAGGAGGGGAGTGAACCGTCTCAGACTGATGTCAGTGAGTGGTAAACGGCTCCAAGACATTTATCACTACAGTTATTTCAGCCTCAAAGGAGTAAAGCTAGCTGCTGGAAGGAAAGGTGTGCCAACATTTCCTCGGTTGTAGAGGTGCACCGATTGCAGTGTTCTGGTAGATCACGTCTTGCTGATTCTGATTTTGGCCTGTAATTTTTTGTCTGAAAAGTTGCTAAATGTAGCAATGAAGTTGCTAAATTTGCAACAGTGGGCGACTATTGTTAACAGGAGCTGGTGGGCGGGTCTGTTCTCAGTATGGTATCAGCAGCTGATAAGACTGGTGGATAAGATCGGTTTCTCATGTTAGTCTCAGCCAATCGTCGATCTACCTAAATCAAGGAAATTTGGCCGATTGTATGAGCCAGTCATATTAATCTCTAACTTTCTTTTTCAGATAGTACTTTCTATATGGTATCTGATAAGCTCTTTAGCTCATTTGCAGTTTTTCTGCCAGCCGATATCTTTCAGCCTAGACCCCGGCTTTAGAATTTCTGTAAACCTTCAATAGTACAAGAAAAAAACTTGAGCAAATGCACCTTTACTCTAGCCTAGCTCGTATGATCCAAATAGGTGATGGTTTAAGTTAGTGATGCTGTGTCATGAACTTGTCTACGACACGATGCTAGAAAGTCACACTCTGCAGAGGCACAAAACCGTCCGATTATGCCAAGAGGAAGATCAGGGGACGCATTCTGCCTAAATGTCACTTTGCACCAACAGCTATAATGGACACGTTTTGCTTAAGGTTGCAGTTAACTGAGCGTGCATGACTCTCGTTGCTCACGCAAACACTGAAGTTTTAATGAGGCGATGACAGCGGACTCACACAGGGTCTGCTGCTCATGCTGAGCAAGCGTCCAGGTCTGGCGACTGAATACACGAACAATATGCTGAAGAGACGTCAGACCACGCAATTATGTAACAAGCAGTCTACTATGAATGATGAGCTCACTCAAGACATACTGAGAACTGAACCCAGTGCTGCTCCAGCACCAAACTTCATTAACAGTTGAGTTGGTCATTCGAAATTGTCGGACCCACAGCCCTTCAGGAAAATTGCAGACTACAATTGGCCAAAAACACAGCATAGCAGTCGCTCCAGCATCTCCTCTGATGGCTGATAATGAGCTCTACAGCCATGGCATGCTGTGTAACCACCGACTAATGGATGCCATGCTGGAAAGAAAAACAGTGTGATTCAAATGGATCACCTTTCAGTAGTCATAATTTTACGGCTGATTAATTTATGTCAATACAATGTCACAGGGCAGCGTAGCACATTTCATATTGCATGAGCCTTTTCTTTAGAGAATGTCTGATAAATAGCTGAAGCCTTCCTAAATTCGTCTCTTATCCCCGAACCACTTAGTCATGGTCCAGTCTCTCTGCTCTCTGCCTCTATGTGCAAATGGAGAACATTTGTGGCTCCTGATCCATATTTATTCCCACTTATTGGCTAAAAAGTGAATATGGAAAAAGAAAGCAGCGTTTATTGTGTCAGCTAGAATCTTTAATTCAGGAACTCCATTTGAAACTGAAAGGCTTTCTGTTTTCATGACATCGTCACAGTGACTGTACATCACTCCTGTGTTTTCACTCTCAGTCATATAAGAACTTCAGTCTCATGTGGATTTGATGTAAAATATATGGAATTACTTGTGTATGGATCCATAGTTCAAAGTACAAATGTGCATTAGCCATACTAGGCATGTCAGTGTGAAACTAGTTTATGTTCATTATGTTCAGCCATGTTCAGCTAGTGAGTGATAAAATCAAAATAAATCGGACCATTTCTATAGAACATAGAAAAATGCATGGCTGAAGAAACAGTTTTATTACACAAAGCATCTCAAAACATATTCAGGAGAATGTCTCACAGGCATTCAAGTTTTCTTCAAATATCTTAATGCAATTCAGCTGGAACATGAAAGTCAAGAAAATAAAGTCTGATTTGCATGTTTGCCTCACAGTGGAAACTGCTACAAAATAGCCGTGAACATTTATCAAAACTGTTGTGAAGAACATGAAGACATATTTTAAGGATTAATAAAGATTCAAAAGTTTCTCAAATTTGTTCCCCACACAAAAATGCACCAAATGCAACGTCTATGAGAGAAGAATGATTAGATGTAGCCTAATCATGCACGTTTTTAATGCCAGTTTTTCACTTGGGTTAATGACATTCAGTCACATTTATTTTGAAGAAGAAGAAAAACACCTGTTGGCTGTTAAAACGATTGATAAAAAAAACAATAACAATGAAATATAGAATCTTCCCTGTCTGTTCCAGCCAAAGTACAAAGACTGAGCAGTAACTGAACCAGAGGCAACTTGTCATGCTTTACAATGTGAATTGATGCTCTTTTGACTGCGTCCATATTGTTTCCACCGCCTGCTGTTATCACTGAAAGCAGGTGTTCTCAGCTTCCTCTGAGTGACGATAAGCTGCAAGCCATTGATTAAAGAGGACCACAGCATTTCCATCGGATTTCAGCCGACAGACTATTAGCATGACTTATACCTGTAATTACCATTTGTTAAACACACCGCACACAAAGATCTCACTGCAATATACAATATAGTCCCTTACTGAAACATATCTACATTTTCCACTTTGTAATGGATACAGAAGTATTTCTATTTATGTCAGATTACTGACTCATCACTACAAGTTTTTATTTTTTTGTAGTAATATTCAGAACATATTGTTCCATTTCAATATGATGCTGTTAAACAGCAACAGCAAGATTGAATTCATACCAAGGAGAGTCGATTTACATCCTAATGAGTAATTTTCTTTTGAAGATTGAACACCACAGCTGTTCTGCTTCTTGAATGTTGCTTGGAGAGAAAATTATGTCATTTAATTTAGAGACCTCTGCAAATGCATAAGGCTTATGGAATTAAAAAAAGAAAATAATTACAATTCAAAAAACGAGGGCCGACTCTTGACTAGTTTATGATTATACAAACAACAAAAATGAAATCATCTATATGGGGGAATTTTTCTACCATAATCCAAGAGCACGCATTTTCACTCTGAAAAACAGGATTTCAAGTCTTTTGTTCTCCAAACTTTTAATACTTTTGCTTACATTATGAAAGTAGGATTTCATGTCTTTCTTCTCAAGACTTGTAACACTTGTACTCAAAACTTCTTCTCGCACTCGCAGTATCTGCTCGGACTCTCTGAAAACACCTTTTGGCACAGTGTTGTACTTTCATTCTACAAGGTGGGCCATAAGTTTCCATACATAGAAAAAAATAAAGATTTTATATTGGACAACCGTTTTTATTTTTGTGGGACTCTGTGTAATCGCTGCACTTCTTGGACCACTTCGTGGTTGATCTACAAAATTTCCAGTGTTTTGAAACTTGCAAATAAGTTTTGCCACAGTATGGTGTGTGATGCTCGTTCCATGTTTTCTGTTAAAGTTTCGCGCAACCATGCGACTGCTTCCCGATCCAGCCATCAGTATCATTTCAATTCTTTGCTCTTTAGTCAAACACATCTTATTGGGTATCTGAAATATAAAAGAAATATACATTTGACTTTCTCCTATGTATGGAAACTTATGGACTTATGGCCCTCCCTGTATATAGTATTTAGATAGATAGATAGATAGATAGATAGATAGATAGATAGATAGATAGATAGATAGATAGATAGATAGATAGATAGATAGATAGATAGATAGATAGATAGATAGATAGATAGATAGATAGGAGTATAAGCGTTACAAGTTTTGAGAAGAAAGACATGAAGTCCTGCTTTCAAAATCTGGGAAATAGAGAAGATTCTGAGTATTTAACCCCTTCCAGTTCTGGAATAAATTTGTTAAAATGTTGATCCATTACATTCCAGGAGGTTTAAAATAGGAAGTATATTGATAATGAAATGTAAAAGTGGAAAATAATAAAACTTGAGAAAGTTGGTCGGATTGTTAGTTTAAATCTTATCTCTATGATGATGGAGAAGTTGGATTACCTAACTGTGTTTCCTGAACTTAAAAAAACAAACATCTTCTGAAATTAATATTTTACCTGGAGAGTTTCTCAAAATATGCAATATACAGTATATATACGTATATACAGTGTATCTCCCTGCATTTTTGACACCATGACAAGATGACCACACCACCTACATTGCTTCTCTGCTTCAGTTAAACACATCACAGTCTGCTACATCTCTATCACTGTCCCAAGACCTGACTGAACAAATAGCCAACAACCTTAACCCATGCCCCTTCTGACCCCATTGCAAAACAGCAACAGGATGAAAATAAATACTGTTTATATATTTCAGCCAGTTTTACTTATCGAACTGATACAATATGTTAACACATAACCATCATCAGCTGATGACGATGTTGATGGCGATATATAATGCATCCCTAGTGCAGAGTTATGCTGTATCAAAACGTCAGTGCTGAACGTAATTTCTCATCTACTGTTCTTTTAGTACCAAACATCAGGCAACAACTGAGACTATAACAACTTGCCTTTTATTTTCTGACAGTCAGGTATTGTCAAATTTGGTAATTTTGACCAAAATGACTAATTTTGTTAACAGCTGCGTTTGGTACTTAATACTTATCCATAACCAAACCTGTTGTTGCACAAACCGATGACAAGAATGAGAAGCTTTCCCAACAATAAACAGGTATACCAAACAAAGACTGCCAGTCCATCATCAGACAAAGACACACTTTCATATCAAAGGTCAATTTAGACTTTTTTAATGCAAAATCAAAAACACAACAAAATCCATAAGGAAAGTTAAGATTCAAACTTGTGACATTCTTGCTGTGAGATTAACTGTTTTTTACTAGAGCTTGAGATCTGTGATCATATACTATATTTCCCCAATACTTTTGTAAACTGCATTTCATCTAGTATTACAAATGCCCTGATACATCTCCCATGCTACAGCATGCTGACTGAAACCATTTATTGTTATATTTGCACTAACATAATGCTCAACAAGGCTCACCTTTAGCAGATCTTCAGTGACTCAGAGCATACAACATCATTAATCACAGTGTCAAAGCTTATTCCCCTGACAAGGTCAGTCTCACTGGCTGGCTACAGAAAACAGACAGATACTTCTTCATTTTACTCTGACTCAGAAAGCTCTTTGCTTAGATTTATGAAAGAATTGGCAAAGTCGGCTTCCACCATTTGGAGGATGTACTTACTTTACAGCAAGCTCAGTGATGCAACTTTCAGCTGCCGGTAAGTCACAAACAACATCTTCATAGAACCTCACATAACCTTTTAAGAGCTCTTTGTTTTGAGAGATCTGTTTGAAAACATCATACGCAATATGAATTTAATGTCTCAATATATATAAGAGATTTATTAGGCCTGAACAGCGAAAGCGTTGCTAAGGCCTATTAGAATTCAAATGTTTATTACTTTTCTCTTTCAAAAAGAAGAGCCATTTTGGGAGGCAGCAAAATCTCAGATTTGGGTTATCCCATGCAAATGCAAATACATAAAAAGCCGATGTAGAGGAGTAATTTATTTATCACATTGTGTTACATTTTTACCATGGAAAGCATTTAGAACTGCCTTGGTGAAATGTGCCATACAAAATAACTTGACTTCTCTTTTTGCTTTTCCATCACGTCACAAAGGTGTTACTCATTTTTTTTCATCAGATACCCTTTTTCAAGTGTATTACATTAAATCATTTGTATTTGCTTGGTTTTCTTTGATTGCTAATAAAATTCAAAATCTTTCAGTGTGCCAAATAGCAGAACAAATCTGTAATGTGACAAGGGACGGACTTTGGTTCCGCTATGCTCTCAACGAAGACGTTTAAAAAATAAATATAAACAATAAAGTATAAAGAAAATGTGGTTCTTTGTTATTTTACAAATGAGGACGACCAGGATGACTTAGTGTTAAAATGCACGTCAGTCTCGGCACTCTGACTATTTAAGAGAGCCCTGGGGGAAAACACCAACTTCTAGTGGTTGATTTTTAACCATTAGTGAAGGAACTGAGTTGCCATGGCAATTGAAGAGGGGTTTACTCCCTCTTTTAGAGGTTAATATTCCTCCTAGAATAGGCGTACCATACAATAAGCAAACAGTTTGAAACACACAAAGAAATAGATGCAATACTAACAGAATTTGTAAACACTCATTAGCATATGGTGTAGCATAGCCACCGTCGCTGGCTGGCCAACACATCCTGGAACCTTCATTCCACAGAGTGCATTGGAACCAGTCCGGCAGATAAACACAGTCTCCATGTTTGCTGGGCTCCTCAGCCAGGGAAAGATTGTTCCCTATAGAGGAAGATTAACAGAAACGATTCAGTGTCCAAACATATTTCAGTCCTCTGGGAAATGAATTGAAAACCGGAACCTTGATGATCTGAATGCCAGCAAAAGAAAGGACCAACATTCTTGTAAACATAGGTGTTCTTCTAGATGTTCTATTTTAAATAAATGTTACTTGCATAGTATTTTTTTCCTCATTTTGAACCCCTACCCCTCCTCCTCCCTCAGCCCACCCCCTAACATTTTGGCATGTAATCTCCGCAGTTTGCCCATCGTCTTTTAGTTTCAGCATTTAGAAATAGCCTTCATTGTCCAACGGGAGGGGAAATTCAGGATATTTACTGTTGATGACATAATCCCAGCGGTATGCAAACGTTAAAGCTTAAATTCAAAAGCAGCAGATTGTTCTCTCTTCCCTGAGTGTGGTGCAAACACTGAAGCGTACCTGAAGAGCACAACAGCAGAATACCCTGGGGAGCAGACAACAGCATTCCCAAGCATTTGTCATCTTAAACAGCACCGTTGTGGAACAGCCATATCTCTTGGATGCGACTGATGCGTGCTTTTTAAAAATAATTTCCCTCCAATGTCTGCTAGCCAGAATGCCGTCAGAGCCACTCAGCCGAGCCTCAGCTCACCTCTCAGACCGCTCAGAGCAAAGCACTTCATTCATGAAAAAACAAAAACAATCCTATTTTCTGTCCTCACACAAAGATGACATGTTTGTTACACTGAGAGATTTTTGTGTGGAATAGCGAAGTTGTCACTCTAACTTGGCTATACAACAAACAACAAAGCTGGTTTATTGTTTTTCAGACATCACAGCAGATTTCAAAATGGCTGCCCTTTCTTCAGTCTCAGTCCACATGTACACACACCTCAAACCCTGCATTCTCAATTCAAATCGTCCAATCACCTCAGCCTGCCAGAGCTGGAAAAGAAAGACTTTTGCATAAATATTGTTAACATTAACAATTAGCAACAATTAACAATTAATACATTTTGTGTATATAGATGAACAATTTACAACTCAATTTGTTCTTTGAATTACTTTGACTTTTTTCTAATTGTCAATCAATCAAAGTCCTGCTCTGATCAGTTCACTTCCTATATCTGGAACACAAGATGGCTGCCACAGAAGACACACTATATGGTAGCAACAGACATTTCAATAGCGCTCTGGCACACAACAGGATTGTTTTTTACAATTAATCCCAAATGCTGAAATTAAAATTGAAAAGTTAGAGGACTTGGTGGTTCTTAACAGCGTTATGAGTTCAGTCGTCAACCAGAGCACATCAACACAAAGAGGCAACAAGTTGACAATGGTTTTCTCTTTCTGTAAATTCCTTCCTTAGAAAAGATCCTCACTCAGAGAGAAGCATGTTTTTTAACAGCTTTTAGAAATGCTGAGACATCTAGTTGTTTAAAAATCATTAAGTTCTGCATATTTTAGTTATCTAGCTTACTAAAACCAAGTCAACTCCATGTTAGAGTGATTAATGGTACAATCCTACCGGCCCTAATTAGTTCACTTTAATCAAACTCAAGTTTGTTTGCCTATAAAATTTGTTTGTGGAGTTTTGAAGATACAATCAAACAACGATGTGGACCAAAAAAGCAAATTCGAGGTCTGACTAAAAACCTTGACATCGGTTCGGTTGAAGTGAACTCTGATACAGTTCAAATGCATATCTGAACGCCATGAGGACCGGAGACCACTCCAAAAGCAGGAAGAAGACTACAGCGCAGGGTATTCTGGGTAAATACAACCAAATCAAATGTGTGTGTCACAGGCCATTGTGGGAGAAATGGGTTGTGATCTTTTGCCAAAGACGAAAGAGAAATTCTACAACTGCTAAAATCTGACGCCACTCCGTCTGTCTTTACATTCTGTAAAGAAGGAAGTTGAGCTCAGGGTCTTCTTCAGAGGTTTTGATGTCCTTTCCTTCAGGAGGCGTTGATGCCGGAGGGGAAGAGACTGTTCAAAGGGTTTGGATCATTTCACTCAGTGTAATTTGAAAGCGAATTACACTAGTTGAAAATACAGCAAAAGTTGCAACTTTGTTCCCCAATCAAACCAAGTCTACTGGACTATAAGGTGAGAAAACACCCATAGAGTGACCAGCAACACTGTTAAATATTGATTTATATTGATAAATATTGATTCAAAGAAAAGAAAATGTTGAACTTAGTAACTCATATGTTAGGTCGAAAACAGTCACCCAACAATTGCAGAGGGACAGTTTCCTAAGTTTCAAGTGTTATGTTTTATTTCTAAACTGCTTATGGCTGAACTGAAAGATGGACTTTTAGCAGCTTTGCAGAAACAATTTGGCTTAAATTTTGGATAAGTTTTAAAATTGCAATGTGGATTTTTATTGGGTTAAAGAATGTGTTTGTAAAACCTGTGTTTTTATTTACCTAACAGCAAAACCAAGGTACAATTCCTCCTTTGAGACAAAACCTCACGGAGTAAGAAAACCGCTGCTGATTGTGGTGCTTGTAGAAACTCAGCAGGGGTTTCTCTGTTAAATCATTCCTCTTAGTGATGTAATTGTGATATATTGTCTTGTGTGCCAGAATTGGTGAATTATTCATTATATGAAAGATTGGAACAATTCAAGTCAATGCATCCTAGAAGACTACCTATAAGTTCTGGGCATAAGTTCTTTTTAATCTCTTGGCCAGACGGAACTTTGTTTTTCTTCCTGAGTAAAAATAAAGGCAAGGTAAGGTACTTTTATTTATATAGCACAGTTTCAGCAACAAGGTAATTCAAAGTGCTTTACAGAAATTAAAAGGAAATACAAACAAAATAACAAACCAAAGGAAAGAGCAAAAGAAGAAAAAGTATCTAATAATGTTGAGCCAAAGTAAATAAACTAGATGCTCCTGTTCAGAGTTGGTAGATAAGTATAAGTAAATATCCTCTGGTCTAATTCCTTTTCTGGATTACAAGGAGTCTAAAAAGTACTTGCTATGGTAGTTTTTCTGGATTCTAGGTTTGTTCTGATCCCTGTTCTGGGTTGCTAAATAAGTATAAGTAAGTAAACATCCTCTGGACTTCTAAGTGTGCTCTAAATTTGTAAAAGTAATGAGTACGCTACAGTTTCTAAGTAATAATAAAAACTAAGTGTTCCTGTTTTGGAAGATTCTTTTTTTTCTGGATTCTAAGTTCATTCTAATTCATTTTCTGAGTTGCGATAATAAGAGTCTCTCTGCATAATAATCTAAAAATGAATCTAAGAAGTTTAATATTGGTCTAAATAGTGAGTACTCTAGTTTCTAAGAAATAAGCTAAAGAGTGACTAATAAACTGGAGTCTCTGGATTCCACGTTTGTTCTAATACATTTTCCGGGTTAATAGTGAGTACTCCACAGTTTCTAACAAGTAATAACAAATAAACAAGAGGGAAAGACACATTAGGAAAGTTTGCACACTCATCATTCAGGCAAAACAAAGACATGGGTGGAGGTTTTGACATCAAGAAATGTATGTGCTTGCAGTTTATGGGCATTGCATTTATATTGCCATGATAACCATGTAGCTCAGCATGGGTTCGGCATGAGTCCGATATGATGGTGTTATCAAGTAATATGTCCTTGGAAGTGCCCACCTTCACAGTCACATGGCTGATAGGAGGAAGGGGTGAGGTGGGAAAGAGTGTTTTGTTTACACATCTTCAAGGCGACTGGAAATAGGCAGCCCTTCCAAGACCACACCAGAAAGCCAATTTAGATACAGAATGTCTTAGGTCGGGTAGATATTAATTTTCAATCTCCCATAAAGTCTCGCCGATACATCTCAGTTTCCAGTTATCCAAATGAGTGTGGCCGTTCCCCTGAACTGAAACCATCAACTTCTCCAAGATTGATTCCATCCCGCTAGTCAGTCTTAGTGCCCTCAGCTGGGCTGCAGGTCTCAGCAAGACTCGCATCCAACTTGTGTCTCTGTCCCACAACATACATCTGAGTGTCTGCTATTTGTGACATATGTCTTTGGAGAGTTTGTGTTGGCCTCATGAATGAAGAATGTGCTTTCTGTGTGTTTTATACTCCTGCAGGTCCAGTTCTAACTAAGAGCACCAGATGTGGATAATTAAGGTTTTTCTCTCACCACGTTTTGCATGTCTATATCTATATTTTATATGAAATTGAGATAAAACTGTTACACTGAGGTAATAAAAATCCTGGACTATTTTCTCAGTGTGTAAAAATCACCACACACACTACCAGTAGGGTGAGATGTCTGTCACACATTTGTGTGATAGCAGCAAAATAATATCCTTTGATCCCAACAGAGCAGAGCAGCTTCCATTGGCTGTAAAAAGCTCATTCTGACACCAGATTCTCTGATTGTTCTGTTTCGATGTACTGTTGTGTGGTGAGATATTTTTTTCTACTTCCAAAAAGGTCCTCCTCACCGACCTGTTGCGTAATCAAGTGGCATTGCACATGAGTCACAACTAAAACCCACTCTAACTGAAAAGTGGTGCAGGGAATCACCTCATACACAAGATGAATAACACCAGATGTTAAAAGATTTAAAAGAAATATTAGTTCATTTAAGCCTAAAAGCAAAGAGGATAAACAGTAAGAACATTATTCAAAATTTGTTGTTCATGTTGCATTAATTATTGCATAATTTTATTTAAGAAAATTGCAATACATACATTAGTAATCAGCTAGTGAGCCTTGTGGGATTTATTGGTTGCTCCCACATCCACCACTAGGGGGCTTTCCCGCTCTCCTCTCATTACATTAATAAACTGTTGGTGAAGCAACTGAAAAGCCCTCCTGCTATTCTTTCTCCCCTATTTTCAGTTCATGTTAATCAAATGTTCATGTGTTTTTAGTGTGAACATAAAGACATTGTATTGATGATTTTTGTGCTTCTGTGAACTTTATAGAGCATTTTATTATAGTTCTATGTGTAGTTTGACATGACGTTTCTGTGTCAGTTGTGTACAAGATAATGGCCGTTAAGATAACGCAGGAGCTAGAAAACTATCATTACAGTGCGCAGAAACATGTGAAAATACATATAGTTGAGATATTTGGCAGCCTATTATTATAATGGCTTTCTTAATTAGCTCTGTCCTCCATTTTGTGATATGGAGCAGCACTTAATGTTATGTCATGATTCCTCAAGCCCTCACCCTTTCCTTAAGGCTAAGTTCAGCCACCCTCAAGTGGAAGCTCATTTATTCTGCTTGTAGTGGTTATAACATTTCCATACTAATAACCAATATCTATTTATAACCGGTCATGAAGAAACTCATCAGATTTGAAAAGTCTTCCTTTCCTCCACTTGAAAAGTTCCACCTTGCAGTTCTGAACCTACATGTCCTACATTTGGTCAGTCCTTAGATGTAGCTGGAACAATATTTCCACATTAACCATTTCCCTTCCAGCAGCGAGTTAAAAAGCTACACAGCTGTATTATGAGCAAGATGTTTACTTTATGTTGTTAATAGAGTATTTGTGCTGTGAGCAACAAATATATAAATATCTTTCCTGCATCTCCCCATAAATTTTTCTTTGCTATGAGCAAAGTCTATTTTAAGAAGCGTCTAATTATCACATCTAGCTGGCAGCTTGGCTATTAGTTAATTATTCTCGATGGCAACAAGTATTTACTGGTGATTACTAACCTGCCGGCATAATGCTAAGATATTGTAGTCTTAATTATGTATGTTTGCATTCATTAATCCATTAGTTTCCCTCTTTGTGTGAGAACAGTAATAAATGCTGCAAAGCTGAAAGCAAGCAAAGACACATTGCATTAATTCTCTCTACTGAATGGAATTTTTAAGATAAAAATTAACATAATAATTTGAAAAGTTAGGAAGTATTTTTATAAACAGCAGCACTTTTTAAACCATTTTTCCTTCATTTTAGTCAGTTGGGAAATATATAGATACATATCATTGAATTTGATTTTTATGTTTATTCCATGAATCCTTCAAAGATCTTCTGGGCATATCCTACCAGATATACTGTATATACCCGATGGCTAGGGAATGCCTCTTTTAATCCAGATGAGCAGAAGGTCTACCCTTTGAAGAAGCTCATTTCCATGATCTTTTTTTTTTTCCAGCAATTGGCCCATCTCCCACTCTGACCTGTCCTTACTTGTGAACTAAACACAAAAGTCTCCATTGTCAAAGTCTCACTCCAACTAGAACCAGTTTGTCTCCATCTGCAGGGTGCTCCCCACTATGTGGATGTGAATATGGGCAGGAATGTGCCCAGGCCATGAGCTGTGGCACCGATTAGGTCATGTTGCTTGTGGCTGTCAGTTCTTCCAAAATCTCTTGGTATATTTGTTCATTGTGGGTTTTTCCGTCTATTTGACACTGTATGTGCTCTTCCACAACTTTTGAAGAAAATGTTGAACTCCAAAACTTGATGATGGAGATACTGATTTGCGGCTCACCATCTTGCCAACTACTAGGGCAGAAGTGGGCAACTCCAGGTCTCTACTTCAATACACCTGAGTCAAATAATGAGGTCATTAGCAGGACTCTGGAAAACTTGACTGCTCTTAGAAGGTGATTCAGCTGTTGGATTCAAGTGTGTTGAACCAGGGAGTCATCTAAGCGTTACAGGACACCGGCCCTCGAGGACCAGGATTTCCCACCCCTGTACTAGGGTCAAGATGTTGTTGTTCAAGGAGTTTGCAACTACTATCCAGGGTCATCAAGTGACATAAATCCACAGGCCAGTCAACATGTGCAGTCTGCTGCCAATCAAATCACTTCTGCGCATTACCCGGCTGAGGTGGTTCCATGAAGCATAGAGGAACTGTGCGGGATCTACAAATGGAGATGAATCTGGCTGTGAAAGAATGCGTAAAGCAACACCTGTGGAGAAAGGTCTAAGTTACCTGAACTATTCAGCTTGAGGCTCCAACAAGCCAAGACCAAGAGGAATGGATACATTATCTGTATGGGAAAAGTTAGTCTCACACATGCTGAAGACTGTTAACTAAATCCCTCTCTTTCTATCTCCATTTCCATTGATAATATGATTATGCAATTTGACATTTTGAAATAAATTTGCCTAATGGAAATATGGCAATTTCAAAAAGAAAGACTCTTGGTTTTTCAATAAAAGGTTTTGGCATTAGGATGAGGTGGTTTATTGACTGTATCAAAATATGTTTATTTCACAAAAGTGCAATGTAAACATCTTTTTTTTGCATCAAACGAGTCACATGATGAACAACCAGATGTTTCCACTGGCTTAAACCATGAAGGCGAAGAAGACAAGAAGTAGTTGGAGGACAGTGGCGTGGCATTTTTTAAAATTATTCATTGCATGAACAAAGTTATGAAACGATTAAATGATTGCATTTCCTATTTAATGGAAAAACAACACTTGCAAAATTTTATTTTTTCAACATTAATGAAATATAGACAAAGTTTTGTGCACATTTGTAATGGAAACGCAGCTCATTGCTACAAATATTGGTCCAAAAGACAGTCTTGCTGAAGTCTAACTTAGCCCAAGGAGCTCGACTCTACTAAGGCATAGCTTTAATTTTAATGATGCAAAGACTGGATAGCAATTAAAGGGGCCCCTAAGAGCCTGGTCCCTGATTCAGCCCAATCGAGATGCCTGGGGAGAACAAGGTCAGGAAATGTGAACTTGACAGGGTTCACTGTTCCATGACCAGGCGAACAACACACAACTAAACCTGAGTCTGAGATTCATAGAATGGAATGTCACTACATGCTGCTGATCCTAAATGACTCTTCTTCATTTTGTTTCTGGGTTAAGCTGAAACTGTAAGCCTGTGTTTAAATTTAAAACATTGTTCACTTCCTTTATTTTCCTCTGCATACCTTGACCATGTGGGTCAAGAGTTTACTCCATTCAGCCAGACCTAGCCGTTTTTGCTACATGACCCCGTCTGAACCTGTAAATTGCATTTAGCTGCTTGCAGCCCTTCATGTCTCCACCTATAAGCTCCAGTTCTGATTATTGTGTTTCTGTTGTGCCCCAGGGTTTCTTTTCTTTCCACTTATCACTTCCTCTATGTGAAAATCTCTCTTGTGTTTCTTCAGCTTCCTTTCCACCCCAGCAAACAAGAAGCAGGAAGTGGTTGGTTCTCTCAACAGATTGTAATGTCACCGAAATATTTAGATTTATTATTTCTGTTCATTTTGATTATGGTGGATAATAGCATACTAACCATGCAAAATTACATTTCTCTGAAAATTAGGATACTTTATTAAATAAATAGAAATAATTTGTGTCAAACCGCTGCTGGTTATTGGACTTCATTTTGCATTGATTACTGCATCAGTGGACATGTTTCCATCAACGCTTTTTTATATATCACATAAGAAAAGCATTCAAAGCAGTGAGTAGCAGTTAAGTCAGTTTCCTCCATTCCAGGTAAGACGCCTCTGTTCTCTCAGGCTCAGGAATGGCTGAACATAACCACTGTGATGGTTTTATCTCATTTCTTGGATATGTGCGTGCGGTGGCTCTCCAATTTGTAACTCCATCTGCTGCTCTTGTGAATGTTCCCCAAACTCGTTCATTGTTTTTTGTTTTTTTTCACAATCATTTCAAGGTTGTGTTTTGGGTGATGGTGGTAATAGTGGTAAGGCTTTGTCTCTCAGTCGGTGGGTTGCTTGTTCGAACCCCCACACCGTGGTTTTGACTACTGTCACTTCAGCTGGTATTCCCATGACTGTGTAGGTTTCCATTATCCATAAAATTGCAAAAAATTAAATTAGGAAAAGGATTTTTTTTAATTGAAGCATGCCATTTTACTTTTTTTTTGATAAAAGTTTTTTGCACTAAGATGAGGTGGTTTTTTTCAGCCGTATTGAAATAGATGTGTTTCACCAAACTACAATGTAAACTTTTATTTATTTTTTTTGCATCACACGAGTCACAAGTCTTACTACTGGCGAAAACGTCAAATAAGACGACAGGAAGAAATATGAGGATGATGGGGGGTTTTTTGGACAATGTGCAGCTGGCTTCACCTGAGCTCTCTCAGCATTACACAGTTCATAAAAAGTTGTGTCATTCTAATGTGTTGAATTCATAGCTGTAATAAAAAGTTGCCAATTACAATTTCCCCAAAACGCCGCATATGAAACCACTCACAGGTATAAGAGCTTGTTACACCAACATCTCCCCTGATGGCTGATATATGATGAGCCATCATCAACCACGGCTAAATTATGAATATATTTATGATTTTAATTTAATTTCTTATTTAATGGAAACAGGGCAATTGTGCATATGGATTTTTTTCAACTTTAACAGAATATAGACACTGATTTGTGCACATCTCTGATAGAAACACAGCTTATTGCATACAATTAATTTCCCTTTTTTCAAAGTGATATGTAATACTCACATTTTCTGAGAAACTGAAATTTAAATTGTCATCAGGTGGAAGTCATAATTGGGAACAAAGGGAACTTGAATTGTTCCCTTTGTAGACTCAAGTAATGAGTCTACTTGACTTTCACTTTTTAATTGAAATACTAAAGTTTTTAGTGATGTAATATTTGTTAGGTTTAGGTGGAGGTGCTTAAAGTGACCAATAATTTGTGCTGTTTTTTTGTTCACTCTTAGCCCACACACGCAGGAGCTGAACGCAGGATAACCCAAGCTTTGCTGGTTGGGCAGCCGGGTAAACCAATTAGCTGGCTTGAAATCACGCCAACACTTAGTTGTCCTTTTTCTTTACTCCTATTTCCACTTTCTGTGGGAAGAGACGGCGTTCAGCGTTGCCAAGGAGAGAAAACTAACGGACTCACTGAAAGGCCGAGAGAAAAGGAGACAAAGAGGATACTCCGAAAAGTGGGATGAAACAATTGGAGCAAGATGGGAGGGGGGAAAAGAAGAGTGGAATGTGTGAAATGAAGCTTGGAGGATTGGCGAGGACAGACAAAGGGTTGGCTTGGGCAAAAGAGACATTGAAAAGTGACGGCCAAGGCTGGCGCCGACAAGTTCCAGCTGCTGAACCGAGACGGAAGTGGGAGAGAGACACAGAATTGAAAAAGAAAGAAACAGAAGGGGGGGATTGAGGGAGTGCCAATGTTAGGGCATAGAATTCAGGTAATGAGGCATTCAGCTCTTCTGGAGAGACACAGCTGAGAGACTCTTGAAGCACACCCGCTGGAGAGGGGAAGGGAAAGCAGACCCTGCTTGATAGAAGCTCATCAAGGAGAGATGGAAAGGCGAGAGAAACAGGCATAATGGAATAATTCAGCAGAGTGAACGCATCTGACCTGAAAACGATCCCTGCAATTTGTCTCCTCTTAAATTGAATGCAGTTAAACAGTTGGTGAAAATATTCTGCGGATTCTGCTACAACAAAGTTTTGTGGTAGACCCGAAAATGTTTTACCGGTGTTGAGCCGGAGGTTCTGAGGAGCTGTCCATGAATGCACATGAAGATCTTCACCCCACTGACTGACGCTGGCAGCAGTCTACTAACCAAAAGATGCCATCGATAAGTCATGAGCTTAAAGAACAAGGAACATCTTCGAAGTCTGTAAGGGAGCACCAAACATAGCATATTGAAAGCAAAGTAGAATCTGGAGGGTTTGATAAGAAGATCCTACTTAAGGTTTTTAATGTAGCACAGTGGAGGAGGCTGCGTCATGGTCAAGTTGAGTTTATTTGTATAGCACATTTCAGCAACAAGACAAATCAAATCTTTATACCATAAAACACAGTAACCAATTCAATTTACATTTTGTTTAAGTGCCATCATCAAAAGTAAATCAAATATGTTGATCAATGCTCCACTTACTATTAACCTGGAAACTATTTTTTGTGCTAAAATTCTGCAAATGCTTTCAAAGTGACGACCCAATAACAGTAGTTGATCTCATGGTCCACTGACATTTTCTCTGCTACAATCATGATCCTCTCACCTCAACCTTCATTATTCTTTAAGTGACGACAGCTAATTTGCATAAAGCATTGACCTGTTTCATGTCCTGTTCTGACACAATATTGAATTTTATGCATCCTTTATTCAATACACAATGGTGGAAAATACAAACTAAAATATTAGCTGCTATTGTGCTACACCAACACGGTTTTTAGCAGAAGCTAATGCTGCAAAACTAAATTCAATTCAAATTATATCTGCTCTTGAAAGACTACAACCTTCGAGCGTCTAAGGATTTTTGCCTTATAACTTGTTTAAAACATGTTTTAAAATTCCTTTATATATTGTGTTTAACTTTAATATCTTGTTCTCTACTTGGTGCCTTTGTTCCTGTGTGTTTCTTGTTTAAAACCGTTATTGAGGGGAAAAAATTGAGGGAAAAGGATGAGAGGAAGTGAAACTGCTCCATAAAAGTCTTCACCCAAAATTCTTCAGTCGGTGATCAAAAACTTCAACACAGATGTCGAACTTTATTCAACTGTAATGTTATAAAACATCAATGTAAATTAGCGTTTTATAATTTATTTGAAACAGTTAAATCAGGGGAAGCCAAGTGCGCTAAATGTTTTCAGAGTTAGCTAAACTAAAAATTAGCTCTGCTATTAGCACACTAGCGGGAGGGTGCCCACCACTGCCAATACACTTGGTTCATCACAATGACAAGACAGGAACTGATTTAACAAAATATACAGTAAATTTCCTTACTTTGCACACATAAAGAAAACATTTTTAGTAGGCCAACATGTTCGCCTGTATAGAAACAGACAGAATAAAACATTTCAGATGTTTGGGGATTAATTTGCCACAATGAAGCCATTTTATTGTTCAAGTCTTCAAAACATGGAAACAATGAGACAATGGCTGTGTGTCATCCTGCATCCTCCCTACAGGCAGGTTAAAAATAAGAAAAACGTAATAAATTTTTTAAAGTGTCCACAATTTTATCTGAAAAAACCATGCTCACTTCCACCGGAGCATGTTTTCAATCTCGGTTTTAACACCCAGAGATTGAAGCGTTTATCATGTAGAAGTAGCCGCTGTACAACCAAACAGTCTGCTGTTATACCCCGGCTTTGCATTTTCATGGTCAATAGGATCACCTTCTTTTGCTCTCCGAACTCCAGGGGCCCTCTGTAGTGTAATTGCTTCTGTCATCGATTCCCTGAAGCCACAACAAAGAAGGTTGCTGGCCTGAAAAATATGAGCAGCCCTGAATGATTTAAGGAAGGAAGTGGAGAATATGAGCCTGCTCGCTGTCCTGCTGCTCCCCTCCTCTGGGCCCTCCCTCTACACTTTGCAGCGCTTTACAAGCTATTATTCTTTTGCTTTTATGTAAGGAAACAATTTTTTTATGAAACAATTTTTTTATGAAATTCCCCCAGTCTTTTGCTGGTTCAACTTTATTACAGTTGCTTTATGCATACTTTAGGAATAGACCATTTAAACCTCTGTGGTTACAGAGACACCTTTTTCCTCACACCTATAAAATAGTATTTTTGATTCAATATGTTCTGATTATAGAGTTTTGTAGAGCCCTAATATTGATCTTATTAGCTATATTGTATCACCAAGATACGTATTCTGTCTTATTTTACATAATTACATAGCATCTCCTAAGTGCTATTTGGCGTTTTAGAGTTAGAATAAACGTGACGGATCTCCCTTCAGTCCGAGCTGCTTTGGTCTTAAAAGGCACTTGTGGGATTTTCCACCTGAGGCAAACTCACAAAATGAAAGTCCATTTAATTTTCTACATAATTAATTCCTGATAAGCTAATTAAACAAGCTCATTTGGCCAAAGCAACATGGTTTTATGTGTGTTTGTAGATCCGCCACTGATTTTAGAACCGGGCCAGGTTTGTTAAAATAATAAAAGCCCAGCTGTTTGAACTAGTTGAGGCAAGGCACCACTTATGAGAAGATACAAGGACAGATCTATACATTCAGAAAGAGGACTACACACACACACACACACACACACACACGCACACACACTCATACCTGGAGAATTTAGAGAGACTAATTAACCTCGTAGTAATGTTCGAGACCCGTCTTTCCTCCTTGATACAACTCTGGGATAGGCAGTAACTGGTAGTAATGTGCTTGCTTTAAAATAAAAGGTCCTCCACTAACAAGTGAGGCCACCAGTCTTAAAATTGGGGTTCACATTTAAAGGAGTAGAAAAACACACAAATCTCAAAGAGCATAATTGAAATTAAGAGCAATTAAGAAAAAAGAATTTTCTTGAAATTGACAAGTACATACTATGAGTGCTTTTAAACAAGTTAAGATATGTCTGTGGGCTACACAGAACATGTTCATTACATTTTTGACACAAAAACCATTGTTGGATTATGAGATTTCAGCTGCTTAGTTCTGCCTAACTGGAGCTCCTTTCTGAATGAGCTGTTTTAAGGCTCTTTCACTTTTATGCTACAAAGCTGTTACTGGCCACGACCCTCTGAAATACATGTTTATGCTTGCACTTCATACATCTAAAAAATGGCTGTAAACCGTACAATTGTACATCTTTGAGCCTGAGTCCAATCTGGAAGCTGAAGAAGGGCCTACAACAGAACACTTGTCTTTTCCAGTAGTGTCAATGGTGGAATGGTGGGCTCCAAGAAACGCAGCAGACTGCTACGATCCACTCATAAACACAGCAGAAAAAGAAAATTGTGAGCAAGTTCAGAAGAAGAAGATGAAAACTGACAATGATATTTCTTTCTTTTGGAAGCAAATTGTGAAGACTTTCTGTTCTTTTCTCAGGTGGATGAGTTAAGTTATCTGTCATGGACCACAAGAGTCGATTTTTTGTCCGACTCCAAGTAAACCGATCTTTAGCATAGCTGTGCTGAAGGTTCAGTCAAACAGTCACCTCCAAACGTTTGAATGAGTAACTGATGTCAAACTGTTTTCTCTGAGTTGCATATTTTCTTCAGTGATCTTGCTTTTGACTCTTTGAATGTTTGGATGTTGTTTTTTTCATATCTCTCCAAATTTGCCAGATTGTTGTACTGTGAGTGTTGCTGATTGGATGTTGACTGGCAGTGCTCCATACAGACATTTCTTTTTGGGTTGCTTGCCTGATCTGGCTCTGATTGGCTGAGCTGTTGAGTGTCCTGTGTTTTTTAATGTTTGTTAGCAAGTGTGCTGACAGCATGCAGAATGTATGCAGCATGCCAACATTAAAGGAGAAGTACTGATTCCCATTTTTTTTTCTGAATTTATATGTAAATATACATGATTCTGGGTAAGGACAGGGGAGATGTGTTTTCTTCATGCCAGAAGCGCTAACGGTTTAGGTCCATGAGAAAGGGAACGCTTGTTATATGATTGGTTTTGTTTTTATGGTGCAAAGCATTTTAAACTGCTCCGTTGCTATGCAAATAAATTTGACTTAAAGAAACTTGACTAGTCTTTAGATGATGAAGCATGTGGCTCTTTTAGCTGTGAGGATGATAATATCCTGTTGAGAGTTTCTGTTGTCTAGCTTGCAGTCAAATACAGGTGATAATGGTCATGATGGCTAACTTGTTGGCCTACACTGTGTTGTGAAACAGTGTAGGGTTTCTTCACGAACTTCATGAGTCTCTAGAGCAGGTTCTCGAGCTCCATTGTTGTACCTGGTAAGTTGTGACAAATCTGAACTCTAAACTGCAGACTCCACTTATTTAACTGATAAAGTTGATGGGAAACGTTGATGAGTCTTTTGAGGTTCAGGATTATTTGTTATGGTGACATTCAGTAGGCGGCTGTTGCTTCAACTCCATGTCAGAAGATTCTTGACCTCTGTACATGGCCGTAAGATCCAGTCCACACGGAAATTATTTTTGTTGTATCCTTTGTCTTTTGCCTAAAACACAAAGATCTTTTGTCTTTTAAGCTGTGCATCCTCACAGATCCAGGGTTATGGATCCCTGGATCCAATTTTTGAAGCCAAGTTCAGCAGTGAATAAATTTCAAAACACCAATTTCATGTATTAGTGATAATGACAATGGTGCTTGGAAACAAATCCACCTTTACGCTGACCAGCAGAGTTGAGTATGTGGATTGTTCCCGTAAACAATAAGTCAAAAATGATGCACAAATTAAAATTAATTATGTTTTGTTTTCCATTTCTGATGTTTCGAGCATCTGGTTTCTGATTGTTTCAATAAAAATCTACTAGGCAAGATTTTTTTTAAATTTTTGTTTACTACAGAGAGCTATCTATGATCCATGTTTCAGCAGGAAAACAATGAGTCACAGCAAAAAAAGGAAAAAAACAAAAACTCATCTATGTGCAAACAGAACAGTAGCTTCTGCTTGAACTCTGACCCCAAAAGGGTGCTTTGTAACCACAGCACAGAGTTACCTAGGTGACATGTTTTTCTCACCTGACTGGAAGAGAGCTTAGTAGCAGAAAATGATGATGCCAAACACAATTTGTGTTCACAGCGACTCATAATGTTAATTATATTTTTGTCCTCATGTGTCTGTATGCAGTGTTGCTGGACAGCATCTAATCTTTCCACATTTTCTGCTGTAAGAAACAAAGACACAAGTTTCTGCTCAATTTTGTTTTCTGAAAACAGCAGACTGGTCATGATTCCAGCTGTAGGTGAACTACATGGCCCTTTTCTAACACCTACTCAGTGAGGCTGGGCTCAACGATACTCGTCGTAAGGGTTATATAGAACCAGCTCCTTTTCTAGAACGTACTTCACTTGGGTTCCAAAACAGCCGAGTTGTGCTGAAAACATGTCGAGTCACTGGTTGGTTCACAAATGCATCTCCCTTACAATAATCCAATCATCCATTTGTAAAAACTCACAACAGTAACTTGGTGTATTTAAAGTTTTCAAGGACTTAGCAGAACACATCTTCCATGCCCTCTGTTATTAAGCTGTGTTTGTGTACTGATCATGTTGGGCTAATTCTCAGACTCTGGGATCATCCAACTATATGATGACCCCAACTACTTCAACTCTTAATCAATTGTAATGGAAAACCACTGGAACTGCTTGGTAATAGTGGAAAAAGACCTATAGCTCTTGAGTCATGTACATGCACAGCCTATGTAATTATTTCCCTTAAACAAGGTTGCTCCCCTTGAACAAATCGATTCGTCAGTGCGTCACCATCTCATGTTAACTTCCTGGTGTGAGATGCCGCCAACCCAAGCAGCAGTTCAGTTTCATTTGACTGCCTCTGCTTCACAGCCATTCAGATTTTCAGGCAGAGAAATCTCTCCTTGATGTTATCGTCAGATGGAGCATAATGGAAACGTACAGCAGGCAGCAGAGTGTGTCTATCCTTTACTTCATCTGCCATTACAGCAGATATTTCCCAATTTTTCACTTCTTCTATCATGCTTTCAACTATTCCCTTGGAACAGCATCAATGGATGTGAGAGGATTCGCAGATTTGGGATTTTTTTTTGTCATTATGCGAAAACTCTTTTATAGGAAATGCATAAGGCCACACTAATAAGGGATTTAGTATTTCAAAATGAAATACTAATACATAGAATTACCAGACAGCAACATAGCACAATGAGTACATGAGGGCTTCCCTTTGTAACTTCTTATATGCATGTCCAGAATACGCCACAAAAACTGGGGAAATGCTCAACACGACTCAGATAAACGTCTGACAAACAGGAAACTAGATCTAGTGAGAAATTAAAGACTAATATTAAAATCAGGGGAGTTGACATAAAGCTCCCAGTTCCTGCTATGCTGTGATGCTATTGCTTTCTGATTAACTTTTCTGTTGAACTGTTCAAAAACATTGTAATCTGAATAACTTTCACACTGCAGCCACAGTGATTAATAAAAAAGAAAATCGTTTTATTGCAACGAAAAACTCACACCATGCTGCCGAGCGGTAGAGCACTGACTCGTCTTATGTAATGCCAGTTGGAGAAAACAAATATTTTTAGGAGAACGGCTCAGGATGCCTGCTGTTCTACTCAATTGATTTATTGGCTCATGGTTGTGCTTTTAGGTGCAGCTTTAAATGAAACCTTTGGAGCTTCTCTGGCAGAGGAGGAACAAAGCCAGTCCTCCGTTCTGAATTCACCGTCTGCCTTGCTGGTTCGAAAGTATTTGTAGACTGATGCTTAAAGAAAAGAACCACATTTACTCTACAAACCAAAACGCTCCAATCTATAAATTATTTTCTTCCTAACATACCCATAATAGGATAATCACTATATCCATCATCATAGTTAAGAGTGAAACATTTGAGCCGCATTTAGTTCTGTGTCGTAGCTTCTATTTTTAAAGTCAAAGAAATCTTTCAAGTTTTAGCAGGTTTTTTTTTTAACTCAAATGTGTGAGTTTGTGAAATATAAACTTACAGTAGTAAGTTGTGTTAACTATTTGATACTTTTTCCATTTCCCCTAAAGTCAAATAAATGAGGGTTTTTAAGTCGGCACCTAAAAAAAGCATTTTGACAGTGAAGAAACAAAATAAGTGGTGATGAACCAGGCCTGTTCCTCCTTTTGGTGTTTCTATGTCTGTGTAATTAAATCCACTGACTCCACCTGTGTGACTCTGTCTCAGGTATGCCTCTCACCTGATTCTCCAGCTATCTTTTCCTGTGTTCTCTGCAGGATTCTCTGTTCTGTTTTGCTCTGTTCAGTTTGTTGCTCGTGCCATACCTGTTTAAATTTTGGGCTTAAATCATCACAACATCATATTTAAATGATAGTCTGCGCATTGGTTTGTGAAGGTATCAGACTGATGAAGCCAAATTTAACTGAGTGTCTCACTCAAAATCACTAACTGGAATGCTGCTCAATAAAGCATATCAGTAACCTGACTTACTGTAATTAAGTATGACAAGAAAAGTAATATAATACTATCATTAAATGTTGCTTGAAAGTAGATGTCAGTAAAAACATCTACTGACATTCACTTTTCCAATATTTACATTTAAATATTGGAATTTATTCACTCAAGACCTCTTCAAAGCAACATAAATATTTTTTCCTCCAAGCATTTCTGTTTGCATATTCATTTAAAGCTTCACTCCTCTCTCACGTTAGCATACATATTTATGCTGTTAAACACAAAACAACTGCAGTAAAAGTTTGCAGTTATCTGTAGTGAAGTGAAAGTTGGAAGTTTCTTCAGAATATTAGCAAGAACTGCCCAGGAAGCACGTTTGTTTTTGTTGAGCATTCTCTAATAGTGTCTCATCACTTTCTGGTTTTTCTTCTTCTTCTTCTTTCTAATTCTGGATTGATGGCTGCAGCGTGTCTTCTTATCGTTCTGTAGACTCACAGGTGGACAGACCATAGTGGCGCATTAATTACTTATCAGAAAAGTGTAATCTATACTAAACTGGTAATGTTTTGTCATGGACAATTGCTAAGGAATATTAAGCTAGCTGCTTAGTCTGTTACCCAATAACTAGACTAGTTCCTCAAGGCATATACTGCCACTTAATTGTACTGGACTATATAGAACAGACTGGTATTCTAAATCTCTCAGATCAAGAAACAAAGAGAAATTAAAAAATAAACTTACTTCTTTGTGATTCAAACTTAAGAGAACACAACATCCTGATGATATGAGATGGATATGTTGAGCGTAAACTTTCAATATGGGCTACGTGTAGTGTGCTGTTTTTATTACCCGGCAGTCAGCCAGCTGTGAAGGCTTCATGCCACATCTGGAACAGACCTGCTGCCTGTATGGGGATGAGATAATGATCCAATTATCAAGAGGTAAGGACTTTCATCACAGCATAAGAGCTTTGACGTTTGCTGTTAGGTTGCAAACCAGACAAAGCAGTTGCTATTGGCAATATTGGCTTGGCGTTCTTACAGTCCCGTTTACCAACATATTGTACTGGTAAACGAGATATTAATAATCATTTAACATTCAGATGGAAGAAATTTGTCTAGGAAAGAGATGGAGCTCACCACACACTGAAAACTGGAAGAACATCAGAGTCAAGAGCTGCATTTCCATTACAATCTTTGTCTATATTCTGCTAATGTCAGGATAAAAACACATTTTCACAATTGCAGTAATTCCATTTAAAGCAGTAGTCACCAATTTACATTAGAGCAATGGATCCAACACATTCAAATGGCAAAGCTTTCCCAGTAGTAACATCTGGCTGTTGATCGTGTGACTAGTGTGACGCAAAAAAAGTGTTTCCATTGCAGTTTTGAGAAACACACCTATGGCAAGTATTTTTATAAATTCAATTTGTGCAATTCTATGTTTAATGGAAAAGTCTTTTCAGTCTTTTTTCTTTTTTGTATTCCCTCACAATATAATTCACCACATCAACAAAGGCAACAAAATGATTTTTGGAGGTCATAGAAGTGCCGAGCTTGTTATAAGACAACATGAACCAAACCAACATGGTTAATTGTGCCTTGTTATATTCATTTTCCAATAGTACAGCCCAGCTCTTAATGGAGCCCATTTTCTTAAGCATACACCTCTGCTGCATCCATCTTGTTCTTTAATCAGTCCACCTCAATAATACATCATCTACATCTATATCAGTGCACTGCTACCTCCTTCTTCCAGACCTAAGTTCGTTCTGACTCCTCAATAATCATATTTTCACTTCAACATACAGCTGCTTCAGAATGAACTTTTACAGTTGAAATGCAGGAAAAACAGCAACGAGGCGTTCCGTTCAGAGAGGTTGTAATAACTTTCAGACCCTAATTGACTCCAAAAACATCTCAGAATCCAAATTAATATGTCAGCAGGCTTCAAAAAGCAAAAGACAAGAACAAATCCCAAGGGCAACCAGTCTTATGTGTTCATACAGTTCTTCTCCCTGGAGAGGAAGAGATTCCTGCACTGTCAGTTTAACTTTACTTTATTTAGAACATTTATTTCTACGATATGATTGGTTCTGACAGCACTACACAAATAAATATGCCATGAGAAAATCCACTCCGTTGTTTCTACTAGTAGGATTTATGTTCTAGTCGCTTGTTGAGTGGACAGAGGAGTGAAATGGCAGCTTGGTTAGACATTATAGTTTGCTTTGTGGAGGATTAAAACAATTTCTGTTTCATTCACAATCAGTTTTACAGTAAGAGCACAAAAAATAATTGTATTACAGAGGTGTAAGCCAATTAAATACATAAAGTGTGACAATCAATCTGCCTCTGTAACTGCGTTTCCAATTATTGCAACTATTTTGATATGATTGAAAAACCACCTCATACTAATGCATAAACTTTTTTTTTAACTGCCTTGCTTTCGTTAGTAAAGTTTCTTTTCGTAATTTCACTTTTCACAATTCTGAGTTCAAGGCAACGAGTATTAAAAACTTGGAAAACCAGTGCCCATTCCTAAGACGTAGCTTCTGAATTTTCACTTTCAAATCATTTTTGGACACCATCCCATTTGTTGAAAAACAAAAACATAATAAGCAAAAATATTAAATCCAAAACAAACAGAATATTTATCTGTCTTCCTCCTTTTTTACTAGTGTCCAGTCAAAATCAAGGATAAAGTGCAAAAAAACTTGATGGCAACAGTAGAGTGAACTTCTTCTTGATACTTTTAAGTGAAAAGCTCCTTCCTGTTAGAAGCATGCAGTGCTCGGTGCTGAGGTGATCATTGAGCAGGTGGTATCACCACCATCTAAGGGGTGGCAGCTGGATCAGAAAACAGACAGAGCGAAGAGTTAGCCATCTGTGCAATTAACCTTGTCTTGGATCCATGTCCTGCTGAGTTAAACGTGGCTCCAATCTACGGGAAAAAACATTCTGTTTGGGTTTGTAGATGAAGTTTATATCAGGAGCTATGAACAACCCATCATGAAACATGTTTGGGGTTAATATCCCCTTCTCAGACCCTGGAGATGATTGGACACTGAGGTCATTGCTCACAAACTGAATGCTGTTGGAAACTGGTCAAAATGTAAAGTAAGGCTAATAAAATAAACAGAGCAACCTTGGTGTCTTTAGCACTTTCAGACTCCATGGTGGTCTGATTATTGTCACCCTAAGCAGTTCTGTTTGACTTTTTTCTAGTAGAATTTCTACTGGGCCAATCAGCGAACAGAAGGCAAAGTTGTGAACGATGGCATCAATTCTGTGTGCTGTTTTATAATTGTAGACTGTCTGTTGTTTCAGCAATGGCAGTGGAGGAAGTGAATAAAGTGGTTCACTCCGTTTTGGCCTCGCTTCCAGGTATTGAATTAACATTAACAGCCACGTTGTTGAAGCTCAGCACTTTTCTCTTCACAGTGGAGGATGGTTGTTTACAGTGTAGGCCATTTCCAGTAAGCTTTGTTGCGTCGAACTGGAGCGCATCCTAAACCACCCAATTGTTACCAATTCCAGGACATTTACCGCCATATTTTTGCATTACATAGTTGGTCTTCTCCTGGCAACTTTGAATTTGTGGCTGTTGTGTCCTTTGGGTACATGACCTGTCTAGTATAACCCTGGTCATCAATAATATTGTGGAACGTTGCATTGAAAAGTTGTTTTGTATTTACGATAAGTATCCACTGGTAATCCTGCTATCCTTTTTTTTTTGTTGGTAATGTTAAGTCATGTACCAGCTTTTGCCTGCATTGGTGTGGGGAGTTTGGCTTGTAGTAGATTTCCCTATTTTTCATTCGTCCCTGTTTAATTTGGGTTGTGTTTGTTTAACACTCTTAGTTTTCTTCCTTTACAATTGAGTGACATCTCATTGTGGATGGGATTATGTTATTATTATTATTATTATTATTATTATTATTATTATTATTATTATTATTATTTCCTTTATTTGACCAGATAAACCCCGCTGAGATCTGGATCTCATTTTCAAGAGGGACCTGGGCAGAAGTCTGATACCACCAGAACCCCACAGCTGTGATTTTGTTTGTAGAGGAAGAAAGGTGTATATTCACTTTTAATTTAAAATGTATATGAAAAGAATTTCTAATTCAAAGTTGATAGTTCTTCTGCATTATGTTCGAAAAGATCTGATGCACTTTCAGAAACAACCTCTTGATTGAATGAAAAGAAGTATATCTACGTCCATCAGGGATATGAGTAACTTTGATCTTAATTGTATGGCCCATAAAAGCTTCTAAAACCTCTGACTTGGTGTTCTTCATAGAAAAGAAAATCACTTTTTTATTTGCATATGTCTGTTTTTTTGTTTTTTGTTGTTTTCCATTCCAGCCAGTTAGGATTAATGAATTTCAGATGTTTTGACTACTCTGTCAAAGTTCAAAAACAAAATTGGGTGTTAATGCGCTTCAAAGTATTGCAGTAGCTTTTGTCTATCAATAAGCATAATTTAAAACACACAATTCTGAATGAAGTAAGAGGCATGTTTGTAAAGCTTCGAGCTGAAAGGCTTAACGTCACACTTGTAGCTCTCATTTAATCCAATGAACATTGTTTTGAAGCCAAAACAGGAGGCGTCCGTGTAGTAAGAATCAGATTTAATAAGATACTGAGAGCACATTCAAATTTCATCTCCCCGCATGATGCCGGCAGTATTAAAAATCCTTTTGTAGTTCTGGGAATTAGTTGGATTTCAGTGTGAAATGACTGACTTTTCCAAACATTCACAACAACAGACTTGCCATGTTTTTCTGAGGGTCCAAAAACATTGGTCATGAACTGCTAAAAAAATGTTCTTGTATTAAAATTGGTTGGAAATAAAAGAATAAACCATGTTCTTTATGCAGTAAAGTTGGCAAAGATTATAGACAAAGTAGCAACGTAACAGAAATTAGACTAATGTTTGTATTGAAATGAAGACAGAAGCATTTGAAGAATCAATAATGTGAAATTAAGCCCAAAATGACTGGCACTGAACAGTGATGCAAATCAGTGAGGTTAAAGAGAGGCTCTGGTTCATGAACTTCCTGTTCAGGTACTTGGTGTTGAAAGCATGAGAGAAAATTCATCAAATGCAAACTCAAATGTCCGAGTGTGTTAAACCCAATATTTGTCCTGCTGCCAAGACTTCTGGCTGTGACTGGAGTAACCCAGATAAATGTTGACAGGATGCAGGCAAAATTAGCTTTTGGTCTGTTTGCACTCCGGGGTCAGAGGGAATCCACCAGTGGAGAACTTCCAAATACCCTAAAACATGTTCACTGCCCACAAAATGGATCAAGTCAGGCTTTATTTTAGGAAAAAGTGTTCATAATCAGATGTAAAATACTTTTCACCAAGCTTCTAAACATGTTTTTTTTTTTGTCTTACAGGGCTGGGTATCAATCAAATATTTTCCATACCGGTACAAATATTCATATCTTCACTTTGATACCAGTTCCTAAATGATACTTTTTTTGATACCAGTTTTAGAATATCAATTGTACAAAGAAAATTATGTTACAAATTACAGTAAAAAACTCTTCAGTTTTATTTTTTAACTTTGGTATTTCTCCATTTTATTACAAAAAAAAATCCCAATAAAACCCAAAACACACATCAAGACAATGTTACGATGATGTCTGGACAGAGGACGGTATCAACATGATTAGATTTGCAAAATGGCAAATATTTCCAAAACATCAGTGAAGAATAAGGCATTGTTAAATTCCTCAGTATTTATGTACAGTATTAATACGGGTGTACTTTCTTTTCCCTTCTGATTTTTGAGCCCATTCTCACTCCCTACTCGTCATATATTTACGCATGGGACGTCTGTCCTCGTCGCATATTGACGCGCAGGGCACCCCTTTTGCGTCAATATGTGACACGAGGTGTTTTACCCTATGCCTTACCGTAATTTTTGCCCTAAACCTAACCAAATCGTCGGGTTTTGAAGTGTCGGCAGCGGTTGCGAGAACCCTTCGCTTCAATAATCCACGTATAACATGTGACCTACCCAAATCGTCAACATGTGACGCTGAAGGACCCTGCCCAAGTCATCACATATTGACGCAAAGGGGGTACCCTTCACGTCAATATGTGACGCATGGTCAGAAATCGTCCCAACTCGTCAATGTATGACGAGTTGGGAGTGAGAATGTGTTGGATTTTTGGGTTAAAAATCAAACATTTCCTCAGATAGTAAGTTTGTTTACACACGTTTCATTTGCCTCAGTTCCAAAGAGACTCCTGCCAGTAGTTTCTATGTGTGTGTTAAGAGGTGAAGGAAAAATGTTGTAAAACTAAACCGCTCAGGTGAAAAGGGGACTACATGAACCCGGACCATTAGAGGGGTACGAAGAAATTATACAGTGATTGCAGCAAGTCCAATAAAAGTCAACACCTCTGCTTTCCTCAGAGACTTCAGACTAATGCGCCGAGCAACCTCTCGCACATCGATAAGGTTTGTCGATCACTTATTGGCAATGACATTCTCACCTGCCAATATGGCTGAAACACAGCTGGATTATTCCTCTGAGTTACCGGCCATCCATTAGGGCAGCGCCGGTTGGGCGTGTGCGTGTGCATGCTCGGTGTTCCTGACATTCATCGCCCAGGGTAACGGCTGTGAGGGTTTTAATCAATCACTGTAAGACACCGTCTCTGAGGACCTCACTAATACCTCAGCGAGACTCCGCCGACAGCTCGACATGGTGAAATCAGCCGCTTTTGGAGAACAAGACACAGGAGTTGGAGATTACCCGAAGCCTGTAAAATGATTATATATTGAGTTTAGGTCTTACAATAATGAGGAAACATAAGAGCCAATCTACACAAACTTGTGTTTGTTCAGCATTTGTTAACTCCCAATACTCCTCCTCGGCCAGCACTCCTCTAATAACGCAGCAGTGTTTGGTTTGGGATCGCTTTTTTTCTCTTTACTGATGTAGCTGAAACTAGCTCTTTGAAATGAATACCAAAGGGACCCATAGAGAGAAAGGATGGGGTTTTGTATCAGAATGACTTGAGCTCAGAGATCCTACCAACAGCACACAAATCGATGGGATTTTTTTGGTTGGTCTGAAAGGTTCTAGATGTTTCATTCATTATAATTTTTGCTCTTTTTTACATTAATTATGCTTTTTCTGGTGGCACATAAAAGCATAATCCATCCACCCTTCCTACAAAAAATGCAAACGCAAAAAAAGCCAAAACGAAAGTTATGCCAGCAAGTTTTTCATAACTTCTGTTTTAGCATAGCTTTCATTGTGGCTTTTATGTGTATATGTGATTGTATTTTGTTGACCCTTCTGGGCCACTGTAGTGCTTTACCGTTTTTGTCATCAAAAAGGTCTTTCCAGTTCCTGCTTTTTCATTGGCTCAGCCTAATCATTTGGTCTTTCTTAATCAAAAAACTAACTAAAGTAATAATAATAATAATAATAATAATAATAATAATAATAAGTCTTTCAGAATATCAGTGTATGCTACTTTTGCAGGTCGTAATTCCAGCTACTGGAGAAACTGTGACTTAAAAAAATTGAACAGACAGAATAAAGTTTCTGTGTTTCATAGTTGTTTTTTTTCTCACATTTATTTCTTCCTTCCTTCCATAAAGGAAGAGAACTCTGGCCGATTTACTTGACCAATGTGTAGGAACTTAGAATTACTATTATTAATGCATAACTTTCTTCACATCCTTTATTGCAAAGTCTGTGACGTTTGCGCTGCATGTTTCACTTGAAATCCTGTCATAACACTTGCAGCTCATTAAACAGGCTCGGTGTGGATCATGTTTTTATGCTGCCGGCGGTAATTAGCCTCACACATATGTTTACTTAACGTACAGCAAGTGATTAAGCAAAACAGTTATCAACCATAGCACAAATCACAACTGTAAAGAAAACAAAGATCAAACCAGATATTGTTGTAAAGTTTTTTAAAATTAATAAAAAAATGAGAATCTCATTAAAGTGTGAAAAATAAGCAAAAACAGCAGAGATCTATAATAGGGGCATAGACATATTACTGTGACTTTGGTTAAAAACAGTAATTAGTTTATGATGGAAATAAGCTACATATTTAAGTTGTTCGTACGTAAGAAATCTAAATTTTTGACAAGTTTGGTTTAAAAGAATTTAATTTGAAAAAAACCAAATGGATCTAATCAGACTTCCCATTAATCATCTATTTTTCGTTTTCTGTGTATTTCACTTAGAAAGAATCTTCAGTAGAATCAAAGACATTTGCATATTAGCTACATATTTAGCTACTAGCTAAATAGTTTGTTACAGAGCAATAATTTAGGTTCTGTAACCTGTCATATTTTCACCAAGTTCTTTTTTAGTTTGTCAATGTCTAAGCTTCAATCTAGATATTTAGTTTCCAAATCAAAAATTTAACTAAAACTAAAAGTCGTTTCTAAAGAAAATATTTAGCTTCAAAACTATATGTTTAGTTCATTAACTAAATATTTAGTTTGAAGCTAAATATTTTAGATTGGAGGTAATATTTAACCTCAGTTGGTGTTTGTGTATAAGCAGAGTTTGCAGATTATGCACAAACACGAAGCAGAAGAAGATGAAGCAGAACAGAATGAAGACAGCGATGTAAAAACATGAGATGCTAACATTAGCAAAACAACAGGGGGGAGCCAGTCATTATAGCAGTAGCATCATAATGTTTTAGTCAACATTATTAAGCCCAAATGTATTTGCGCTCAGACTTCAGTGGTATTATAAGTTAAATCTATTTTGCTCAAATAGATTTGCAGATGTTATAGTTTGAGAGAGAAGGAGTTTCTTTGGTGGCCTATGAAACGTAAAACAAAATCAAGGCTACTGTTGAAATCTGCATAATATTTAACGTTAGTATAAGAGCCAACTTGACATCCATACTGACTGTTGAGCCGTTTATGAAACGTAAAACAAAATCAAGGCTACTGTTGAAATCTGCATAATATTTAACGTTAGTATAAGAGCCAACTTGACATCCATACTGACTGTTGAGCCGTTTATGTGGGATTTTTATATACCATCTGCTATGTTTTTATATATTTGGCTGTAAAATACAACTAATAAGTTTGACTGGCAAGTAAAACTGATCATTTTAAATGGAAACTATTCTCATAGTGGCTTCACCAATCGTTCCCAGGAATGTAAGTCTATTTTCTCAATAGTGGAAGATGGAAAGCTCAGAGTTGCTATAATGACACTCTGTGAATGAAACTGATTCTCTGAGGACAGAAACAGATATTTTTAACGAGTGTAAAGCGGCAAGACATTGGAGCTTTTTAGGTCACTTCACTCTCTCTCCATCAAATCAATCAATGCAAATGTGGTGCTGAGCATGTTCACTGTGAGTGCAGCCTGGGCTTGGCATGGGGAGGAAGCAGTTCTCATGTGGTCAGAATGAAGGACTCATGCTGGCAGAAACATATGGCTCGGTGCTCAGGCCAAACCCTTCAACCACACTGACACAAGTGGAGATTTCAAGGGCTGCCATAGGAAAAGGGCAAGTTTAGAGCACTTTATTTATAATTTTTATTCAAGCAACATGTTGTTGTTTTTTTTTAGATTTGCAAAGGTGACTCAACAAAGTATTTAGGCTGTGAATATTTTCTTGGTTTTCTATTTTTAATGTATTCACAAAACTCAAATGTTTTTTGCCCTCTTTCACTTTCTGCAGCAGTCAGACATATATGTGATACAGGAGACATTTCACTTTTACATTTCTTCTTCCATCTATTTTCGCTGCCTTCAAGCTTAAGAAAAGAGGTAATACTCAATGCAGCTAACTTTGACTCTCATTCCCCATAGCAACAGTTTCTGTATCTTCCTCTTCCATTTCCATCCAGACTCTCCTCATTTAAAGACGATCAAGCCTAACATTTTCAACTCCTATTTTATTTTTCTCTGCATAATTCTGAAACTCTTAACTCTGCCAGCTTTATGTCTAAGAAAAAAGAAATCTCAATGACCTTTCAACTTTTAACTGGAACAGTATACATTGAACATATTGGTTTGGATGTCATCTGACAGAGGACCGATGGTGAAGGAGTATCTTCTTTTTGTTTGATCGAGTGTTTTTCCAAGAAAAAAATAGAAGGAACTTTTTAAGCAGGAAATGAAAAAAAGGCAAGTGGTGTATGTGTGGGTGAAAGGGATTCTGGGAGTTTTTTGGCACCAGTTTGGCTTCTGCAGTGTGAACTATTGATGGATATACTTAGCCCATGTAGTCCGTATCGCCACCGGCGGCTGCTGTCTGCATGTCGGCGTGCTTTCAGGGCCCCTTCGGAGGAGTCCTTTGATTGGATCAATTTGAGCCTCAAGTAAAATGACTGTAAAATCAAAGGACCATTTTCATCCATCCAGCTCAAACAATCAGTAGCAGATGATTAAATAAAGCTTGACAGGTGAGGCTGCTCTGTGTGTAACTGATGATCTCTGGGTGTCTACCTAAAATAATTGTAAAGTTCTGTAAAAACCATATGGGCATTATGGGTAACGTAGTCCAAAGTGGAAGGAACTGCCAGAAAGCTAAAAGTTACTCAAATAACAGCATAAAAGTCAACTGATGTTACATTTCTACCACTGCCAAAACCCACGCTGATCATGCACAGCATTATGACCACCTACATAATGTAGAGATGGTTCTACTTTTTTCAGCTGGATAGCGATGGTCCAAAAAGGACTGGACTCATCTGGACAGCTGAAGGCATGCTGTGGTATCTGGCAGCAAGGCAACTCTTCAAGAAAGATTCTTCACATCTTGAATGTTGCTAAGTGTTGCCTCCGTGAATCAGACGTGTTTGTCCAGGACATCTTGAAATGGATTGGGACCTAAGCAATTTGGAGGTCCAGTCAAAACCCCAAGTTAGTGCTCCTTAAATGGTTCTGGAAGCCTTTTTGCTTTACAGCAGAACACATTACCATGGTCAAAGGGGCTAACAGAGAAAAAGCATTGCAATCATAGAGTGGCCTTCAGCTGTGCTTAGGTAGGTGGTAAATATCCACAATAATATCATCCACGAATTTAGGCCACAACAAGGACTAAAGAACAGTGACTTTGAACAGTAGCTGCGTTTCCCTCACCTTAACAGAAGATAATGTAAAGCTTGTAGCAAGTAAAGCTAAGAGTTATGAACTAGTGTGAAAGGCCAAATTCCAGAAGTAAGTTTTCTGACATTAGGACTGCATTCCTCCCTAGTTCTTCCAACTATCAGTTTGTCACCACCAACATCAGATGTGTTTTCTTAGTAAATATGCACAAAACTTTGTCAATATTCTGCTAATGTCAGAAAAAACACAATTTTGCAGTTGCTGTGTTTTCCACTTGAATAACTTTGTTTACGCGATAGATCATTAAAAAAACATGCAGCGCCATCTTCCTGAGACTACTTCCTGTTTGTGGTTTGGGTCGTCGAGGAAACATCCAGCTGCTGATCATGTGACTCGTGTGATGCGAAAACAGTGTTTCCATTCCAGTCTTTCATGAAATAAACCAATTTCCGTATGGTCAAAAAAAACCCAACTCATGTTAGCACCAAAACCATTTATCTAAAGAGTTTATTTGAAATTGGCACGTTTCTATTGAGCACATTTTTTTCAAAATCTCAAATTGTGAAATTGTCTGGTCAATGGAGACACAGATATTGTTCCCACTAGTTGCTTCTGTTGCGCTCCATTGTGTTCTGTTATGTTTCTTGCTGTAGTGTAAAGAACAAGTACAGACAGCAAGTAAAAGTCTGGCCCTTTAATTGCTGAGGAAGGTGTTCCATAAACCCACAGCAGCAGCTTGGAAGCAGCACATTCACTTTCTAATCTACATGTATCGACTTCTCCTGTTCTGATTTCCTTTAATAGGCGCTGCTTCTTCTGTTCTGCTGGCGAGACGCCACAACTGCTAACCTATTCCCCTTTAAAATGCAAAAATTGTTAGAAATCCCATTCTTCCTCTCTACGCTTACACACACACACACACGCACACACACACACACCCACACACCCACAAGGCTCTCACAGAAAATGTTGCCATGCAACATCTTCCCTGCAGGGCTGTGTGGATTTCTTCATCTGTGCTTTTGAACATGTCTGTGCACCAAACTGTAAATAATGTTTTTATGTTGCTGATTTACGTCTCTGCTGCCTTTCCTCCCTCCAACACGGCGGCTAAAACCGCCTCACCTTCTCCTGTTTGGGGCCTGATTAAGCTCGGCTCTCCAAGCCTGTTCGCTCCATTTAAAACCACAGGAAAAAAAACAACTGTTCGACTATTGATCATTAGTGATAATAAATGAATGGACCAGGAGTAAATTACATAATAATGAGCAGACATAAAATTCTTCTGACATCTTTAAGTCCTTTTCGGTGCCGCTGCTCCTGGTGTCATGCATCATGCAGCGGAGACTTAAAGGACGTTACGTAATCACAAGCCGGCGTTCTGAAGAGCACACCATGCTGCAGCAGGAGAAAGTGAGGGGTTGGAGTTAAACACGAGCTTTCCTCTGATCTGCCTCTGTGATAAAATAACGAGGCTGCCAGCCGCTGATCTGAGGCGCCACAACAGGGAGGGCAAAAGAAACAACAACAAAAAAAGAAAAAACCCACTGAAGTCCCCCCGCCCCTGAGTGACAGCAGATCTGGCACAGAGAATCGACACTCCCAAGTCATGTCTATTAATGAAGGGGGCTAAATAATTGAAAACTGAGGGTGAAAACAGAGAGAGAGAACTAGAAAGGGGACATCTGGATGATGCTTCGAGGGGACCGTCCATTTGTCTCTGTCTTCCACACAATACTAAATACATATGAATGCAACACAAAAAGTGTTGCATTCGTACACAAAAAGTCATTGAGCAATTCAAATTTAAAGGATTCTGATAAAATGTTGTTTGCTTTTTAACATGTCTGGATGTAATGTGTATCCGCTACCACAAGATGGCAAAAAAATTGATTTTTTTATTTTTTTCAGCAGGAAGAAGACGGCTTACGTTTAATGTCGCAAACTTAGCAACCTTGTCACATTAGTGAGTCTAAGGGTTAATTCAAACCAAATTAGTTCACTTTAATTAAACTCCAGTTCGTTTGTCTAGAAAGTTCCGTTTGTTTGGGGAACGTAATCGAACTCTGACCTGGGCCAAAAGAGGCCACTGGTTTGCCTAAAAACCTCCATGGGTTCTGTTGAAGTGAACTCTGGTGCAGTTCGCATGCTTCTGGAGCTCCAGAAGTGGAAATTGAGCTGTAGTGCAGGGCATTCTGGGTAAATGCAACCAAAACAAACCAAGATTAGCAATAGCAGGTGATATAGCGGGTTGTCTTTTGCCAAAAACGAGAGAAATCCTAAAACCTCTAAAATCTGATGCCACTCCATTTTTGTTTCTGTTTTGTGAAAAAGGAAGTTGCCCTCAGTGTCTTCTTTGGAGGATTTCATGTTGTTTCCTTCAGTGGCTCCTGGTGTAGCGCCACCACAGGCAAGGAGGGGAACAAGGTCTTCAAAACAGTTTGGTTCGTTTGACACTGTAAGGTGAGACGGAGAACCACACCAACTAACAATGTAACAAATGTTGCAATTTTGGTCACCAATCCAACCGAATCTACTAGACTATCAGGTGTAGAAACACACTAAGAAGAGAGAGAGACTTTTAGCCGATAACTGGATGGTTTCGGTCCAGGAACGTGGCTCTGTTGTATGTGTTGAGCTGTTACAGGGTTGAACGGTTTGGAAGTAAAAAGTTTAGATTCACTATAGGAAAAACAAACCCACTGATGTTTCTGTAATGCAAGCCTGGCTAACCATGCTAACCCCAAATATAAGCTACAGAATTCAGTTATATGTAGGCCGTTATAATTCCTCTAAAAGCCTGTTTTACAGCCTCTTCTCTCCTGTAACCTAAATATTACATCCCCACCCTCTCCCTGCTTCTTCTCTCTCTGACTCCCCCTCCTCCAACTTCCTCCAGAGCTTTAATTGGGCTCCTTCCTCCCTTTGTTTCTCTCCATTCTCACTTCCACGGCGAATTCACATCCAGCCGAAACATGGATGTTAGCCGCTAACATGCTGCCCTCCTCTGTGTTAAGGATAAGTTGTGGTAGAGAAATGGTATATGCTGCCGTGCCTGACCTTACAGTGAGGAAAACCACTCCTCCCAGTCCAGGCTTTGTCACGACGCCCTGCACTCTCAACGCCCAATCAACCACTTGGCCTGTCACAACGCCTTTTTGTTGATCTTCTCTTTTCTTTCTTTTTTTTTCTTGTTTTTTGTTTTCCTGCTCTATCTAAGTAATTACTGGCATATTCTTCAGTACAATTGTATAATTTTCCATCCACCCCTAATTTGCTTGCCTGAAAATTCAACTGATTAGAATTTGATTGTTTGGAAGAACAAGCAGGGCTTCTTTTTTTCCCCAGAGGTGAAAATTGGAGCTGTCATTTTAGCTACATTGTTATCTTGCAAATAGAGTATTCATGAGGCGCTTTTTACAGGGAAATATCAGGTTTTACATTCAGTATGTAAAGAGGACTGTATTATGGAATGGAATCAGGGTGACTAATTGAAAAAGTGGTGCTTCAGTCTCACTCCATCACCTTATCACAAGGGGAGAAGAAGAATATGCACATGGAACCATAAAACAGTGGATAAATTCTGTTTCTTTTCTTTTTGTTTTGGAGCAGATTTCATACCTTTTGAAGTAGGTAACGACATTTTTCAAGACCTTCAAAATGTTTGGTATACACTAATAATTATCTCTTTCAAGGTACTGCAGTTCAACTTTTAGGCTATTAACATAACTTCTGCTGACAGTGGAAATAATCCCATGACTAATTAATGAGCCATGCTCTGTGTCAGAAGGCAGTGGAAGTTTAACCACAGCTTAGTTTAGCTCTCATTACGAAGATGTTCACACTAGTCTGACTTGAAGGGGGTTTGGTGCTCTGGGGTATCAACTGTGGCCACCTAAAGGAGTTAAGCTGCTAAAGAGAATTTTAAAAATATACAAAAACATCTGAAGAAACAAAAGAGATCTTATGGAACATCAAGTCCTGTCCAGGCTCTTAACTGTAAATGGTAAACTTGTGGAACATAAATGAGATTTGGAATTCATTTGTCTTTATTTCCATGTTCATACGCCCAAGGATCCTAACGACTTGAGATCTAGTAGTCACAGTATTGTTCTACCAGACAACTCTGGCTGGGTGTTTGGGCTGAAAGGAACTAGATGAAGCTTCTGTCTAAAGCAGGGCTGTCCAAAGTCGTTCATGTTCCAGTTCTCTCCTTGGTTCAGTACCCTCAGCATGTCACTGTCTGGGCTTCCATTGACCATATAACTGCGCAATTTGATATTTTGAAAATAAATTCCCATAATGGGAACACACCAATTTTGAAAAAATTGGTTTTCGATAAGCTGAATCTGAAAAGTAGTTTTAAACTTTTTTCTGTTTCAAAATAATACTTCAGTCTATTTTTTTTTCTGGTTAAACTTTTTGGCCCTAATGAAGCTTCATAGATCAGAGGTTCCTGAAGCACTGACAATCTGAATGGTTAGAATAGCTCTGTGTCAATCAAAAGATTAAAAACAATACATATATTTTGTTTTTGAGCTCATGTCTATTTACTTATCAATTTAGCAGCAAGAAAGCGGTTTTGAACGGAGAAGGCTGTTTTGTCTATACCATGAAATACAACTGTGATCAATTAAAAACATGCAGTTAACTCAATCAAAAACTTCTATTGAATCCCATCAATTTTTTTGTCAACCAAAAATAGTTGAAAACAGTCTTGGATTCAAATTTAAATAATCAAAGATTCCTTTTTTTTCTCAGTCTCTCTCCACCTTTACATTCTAGAAAGTCACCTAGAGAGCGGAGTGCATCTCCTAACATTATACTTGATTGATCATCATTACCTTGCTGCACAGTGCCATAAAAATCCTTTTAAGGACATAATGAAGCCGCTGCAAGTGCCTAACATGGGCTGCATGAAATGATCATCAGACACACAGTGGGCAGCACCTTGCAGGAAAGGTACTTAACACTCGCTTCACACACACACTCAGTGGGAAGGGATCCGTCTGTGGGCCACCAGATAGCGCTTGTAACACTTGAGATTACTCTTGTAACACTTTAGTTATCTCACACACATTGAGAGAGAGAGATAGACAACTGTATCTTCTGCATTTCTGACTTTCACACGCACAGAAAAGCCACTCGGTGCTGCTTATCCTAATTGCTAAATCATGCGGTAAAGAGCAAGAGCTCTTTACTGAGAATAAATATGGCGACTTGTCGTAGTTTACAGGTCAGAACTAGAGGTGGACCGTAAAGCGTGTTCACAAAGGCAGGTGGTCAGTCGATACATTTTTGCAAATATGTTTTTTACTCATTCTCCATCGGTTCTCTTTACTTTCATAACAGTGTTTTTTCAGGCTTCACCAATTAAAATGTAAGACTTTTTAAGAAAAATATAAATTAAATTTAAGAGGCAGAAATGTACAAAAAACAGTTATACTCATGCATTTGTAAGCATGGCAAACTATTGAGAAATTAGTGGTACAAACTATATTGTCACATTCTTATTGTAGTTAAAGACATTAATTGGATTGATGTCTGTGTCTCTCTGCTCTCTTTGGTTCATGCTCTACTCCTTTTCCTGTTCTCCTCTTTCTCAACTGTATTTCCCTCCATAACAACAACTTTGTTGGCATAAAATTCTTCAGTTGGCCCGCTTGTTTAAAGGCCACAAAACCTCCGACTTCAAAATGACGTTTGAACCTATTGCTGCTTTTAGATCAGTGCTAGTAGTATTAGCAGTGCCAAGCGTTTTCTGGGGACCTTTAACCAGACCAGGGGATCTAAAGTGTGACATTTTCGGGCTCTTGGGTCGTGGCAGCAGCTTTGTGCTTCTCACTCTGCATATGACTGAAGTCTTAACCCCAGTACCTCCAAGCTTTTTAGCACAGAATGCACCTAGGATTGGTTAGCAACAGGGCAAAGACATTAGCTAAAGATAAACGTCGTCCATTAGCTAACCGGTGATAAATTTCCACTGAACCCATGATAGACACAAAAAAAAAAGCTAGCTAGCAATGGTATATTAGCAGCTAGTTAGCAACTGCCTTGAATCACAAAACACAATGAAGTTATGAGTGTGTTACTCATACATTTGCCTGACAGAAAAGTCCTATAGAATTTGAGATCTAGTAGTACTGCCACAACAAAACTTAAGACCTGGCAAGTAGTTTGAAACTAACTTGTTTTAAAATGAATTTTAAGTACTTTTTAATATTGTTTTCAGACTTTAATTTTAGATCCATTCATTTTTGACTTTTTAAGGTTGTGTGGACAATCTAACATTCAAATTATGCTGCCAGGCACAGTGAGACATTGGTTTTATTATTTGGGCATAATTTTGGACAAGCACGCTGTACTATAAAGCTTCCACAAAAATATTCCATGCAGCCCAGATAATCACTCAGTATGAGTTAGAATACAGAAACAACCCAAGTTGTGGCTGTTTCTTTTCCTCTTTTTTAAAAAGCTGTTTACGCTCACTTTATTCTGAGGCCGGAGCTTTGTTTACAACTCAAGAAACAAACTGTACTTCGAGGGAGTTTTAATGTCGGCATAACGGAATGTGTTTCAGCATCTCTAACACCGTTGATTATACTGCCTACGCCTGGCTCCGTAATGCATGCAAAACGCTGTTTATGGGAAACTGTTTGAGGAACGACTTCCTGGAGCGACTTTGAAAGTGGACTATTAAGTCTGGGGCTGCAGCACACTGCCAAACAGCTTCGGCACAAAAATCCAGCTGAAGTCAGCCTCTGAGCAGATGTCTAATTTTCTGCAGCCTTTAAAGGGAATGTCAAACGTAGGGTGTAAAATAGCTGCTAAATGGCAAAACAACTGTGGGGGGGCCGGAGGTATTGGATTCAGGCATTACCTGTGGAGGTAATGTGAGATGTTAAGCTTGACTTGAATGGAGTTTCTCAAATTTAAAGTTTAGCAATGAAAGTCAGTGGAGAGACACAGACTCACTTACAGGAAAACGTCGAAGCCGTGGCATGGAATTAAAAAACTGTTTCCTGCAAAATAATTTGAAAGGCCAACAATCTTTTTAAAAAAAATGAAAGAAAAAAAAAATCATAAAAATCTGTGACAGTGGATCAAATGCAGAGAATTCTGCAGTTGTGTTGATGGGTCACGTAAATTATCATTATCAGGCCGGCTTAAATAAGTGTAAGCTGTTAACATAAACCACATGTAGGCGAGTGCTGTAAGCTTCAGATCCGTTTGTGCCCATATTTTAGACTCTTATTTTGAAGTAAGAAAGGAAGTTGTTTTGGAGGTCTTGTGCTTGATTGAAGAAAAAAAATCAACAAATAACCCATACACAACAGAAGTGGTGGTGAGAAATCTTTAGTTAATCATTAAGCCATTTCTAAGGGTTGCTATTTCTATGGGCCAGCAGAACAAAAAAAAGAAAACAAGAAATGTTGAAAGAGGAATAAATAAAATATGAACATTTTTACCAGGAATGGCTAACCTTTAGCTGCTAACACAAGGAATCTGCCTGGTGACTTTATATGTACCCTAAACTAAAACACTTTAGTGCTGTGAGAAAGTAATTGTTCATATTTCTGTTGATTTTCCTTTATTGTCAATTTTTTTTTTAATGATCAGAGCATATTTTACATCAAATAAAAATAACCTCAATAAATACAAAAATCTGTGTTTAAATGAGGATTTAAGTTGCTTAAGCAAAATCTGTTTTTTTTTCTCTGAAAATATTATTAAATTCTAGTCAAACTCAAAATTTTTTCTCTTGCGCTGGATGTGTCATCTGCCATCTGCTCGATACAATTCAGAAATACTTAATTAACCCCAAGGGGAAAAGAAATATTGCAACTTTTTAAATATAAGTTTCTTCAGGGACTTTTTAAATGCAAGAGGTTCATAAGTCTGAACCTCTTCCAGTTGACGTCTGTTTTGCATCGCCGTCTTCTTTCCTCATCAAAAGGTTTACGATAAAATGACACGTTTGGTTTGCTTACTTGTCTGTTTGTGCAGGAGACGGCGCAGCACGATGTGACCATTTTCACAGTCAAATCAACTAAATAACAGCGATATCGGGACTTTAACTGTTTCTGACAAGCTTTACAGGAGATAAGAAGGTGATTTTAACGTCTGTCATGGCGGAGTGAGCCGCTTTCTAAAGAGGTTGACGTCACGTGCAAAGGGTCCATATTGAGATTATATAACACAAAGATGAACTATGTTTGCTGTGATGGTGTATTAGGGCCCCTGTAGACAGAAATAAAAAGGAAAAGTAAATCCCCCCTCACCTCAAAAATCAGAAATTTCCTCATTTCTTCTAGAAAAATTTAGATTTTTCTAAAGATTTCATTTTCAAAAGTCGAACATTTTTGACTTTTGAAAATGTCAAATTTTTACCTTTTCAGACTCAGAAGTGTCCTTGTTGGGTTTTTTTTAAGGACGTCTGGTGGAAATTTACTTACAATGCCCCGTCGTAGTTTGCTAACTAGGTGACTTCAGAAGACAACTGCTTTAGGCTTATTAAAGTAAAGTGAGATGATACAAACACATCAGATTTTGTATTTCAACTGTCCTGTTACCTCACAGTCTATCATACCAAATCCCAATGAAATCCACTGAAATCTGTGTTGAAATATGTGAAAAGCTTAAAAGGTTACGTAGCCCCCCTCCCCTTATGCCCCCACCATCAACCTCTCTAAATATTATTGTAAGATAAATGCGGCAGTGAGACAGAGAGGTGAACCCTGAGGCTGTGCAGGTGGAGCGGCCATGTTGGGCTGCCAGGGGAAACCTGGAGCGTTTGTTGAAGGGCTTCCAGCTTGGCAGGCCGACACAGGAGGACGTCACTCTGTGGGCGCCCGACAATCTGACCCAGGCTGAAGGAGAAGCGGGGGGGTTAGCGTTGATCAGCCACAGACGAGCAGGTACACCAGCAGAAACAAGAGTTCCAGGTTCAGATGGCCAGGACACACATGTGTACACACACCCTGGACTAAAAAGCCACAATGTGAATTTAGCTAATTAAATGGGTCAGAGGCTCCCACTGGAGAAATTCTGCTGTGATTAATGTGTTACAGCTGGCTACAAGTTTGTTTAACTGTGACCCATGTGCTAACTATCTCCTCTGGCCTTTAGCATGAAGGCCAACTATCTCCTCTGGCCTTTAGCATGAATGCTAAATCTATTAGCTGTGGCTATTTTAGGCACAAAACAAACATTTATTTCTACAGCATCTTGTACATTTTGAAAATGTAAAAGATTGACACAGATTTTACAGACTGTCAATGAAATTATTATTATTATTCGGAGAGAAATCTGATTTTGTTTTAGCATGAAGGTTAAAATAAGACCTATTTTAGCCTTTATGCTAAAGTAGATTTAGCATAAAGGCATAGAATCTCAGTTAAAGAGATTTTACGTCGGTCATGCTAGCTAATGCTAATATAACTGGGCGATGGTGTTGAAATCTGATTGGCTGAACACTTACTGCTGAGGAAGACTTTTGATGGAACAGAATCAGAAATGATCATGGTCCCTGAAACATTCTGTAAAATGACAACATCACACCACTTCCATATGAGATGTTACCAGTAAGCAGCTGTGTAGCCCTGGGAGATGTAATTATCAGTACGGATAATCACATTTTACAAGAAACTTTGGATTCAGGGAAGATAAAGAAAACAAACCAGGCGTGTCAAATAGAAGACAGATCTGTCCACACAGATATGACATACTTCCTGGGTAACAGGCTGATAGCCACCCTGCTATGCAGCAGATGAGCATGTGGGGGCAACATTCTAATCTGACACTGCTGGGTCAACCTTCAGTAATTCTGATGCTTAAATTTAAACCAGCTGGTATATCAGTCAGATAACCAGCTACATCCTGCAGTCTGTGCTTTTCGGTTTTGATGGGAAATAAATTGTTTGGACCAGATTCAACACAACACATGGGTGGGTCACCTGTTGGCCTTTTTTACAGCAGATGGTTGTGCGTAAAAAGCCCAATATATAAAAAATTTCTGAAATATTTAGAACCTGTCTAGAACCAATGACCATGCCATGTTCAACGTCGATCAATCCCCATGACTTTCTTTTTCTGACACTTGGTGTAAACAGCAAGTCATCATCACTATGTCTAAATAACACAAAAGCATTGAGTGGGTGCCTTAAGCTGTTTCACTATTGAAGTTAACAGGCATGCAGTATACCTAATGAAAAGGCCGGTTAGTGCATGTATCCTTCAGACACTTTAAACTTCCTGGAACCCAATCAGAGAGATTCTGCTATCAACAGTCAGTATTGGACATCACAGCCTGCATAGTAACACTGTTTTCCTGCTTCCTGTGAAACACTGTGATCATCTAATGAGTATTTTCCAACGCTGCATTACAAACCGATGATACAGCCAATAAAAATCATCATACGCCGTCTGAATCACCGACTTTATTTGCATCTTCTTCCTCTGCATAATTTATAGTCGAACACCGAACAGCAAGCCAATTTTCTAACTTTTCTCAGTCTGGAAATAAACTTCAGGTTATGACCTTAATTAGAAATATTCCTCTCACATTGGTTTCCAATACCATCTAAATGAAATGGGTGCTGCCGGAACATTGATTTCAAGTAAATCCTAACAAGGAGCAAATGGAAATCAAAAGTGAGTAATTTCTTCTTTACTGCGGTCACGTGGTCTACCTGGTTGGGCGCAGTTAAAGTGCGGCGCTCAGTGGGAGCGCGTGGAACAGAACCTCCAGGTCAGAAGCTGAAGCTAATAAAATGCTTTTAATTAATTCCTTCTCCAAGATCCACCTGCCCCCCGCCCCGCATGGATCTGAGCAAACATGGCTGTAGGCGAGCTCTGACACAAGGAGGTTGTGTTGACTCTGGTAAATGTTAAATCATTGGTTCTCTGTGTTTGTTCTCTATTTAAAGGCAGACAGGGTGAAAGCGCCGTCTGGCACACATGCGTCCCTCAGTGACAGTCAGCCGGCAGTCCGGCATTTTCTGAAGGGTTTTGCAACGTGACTTCTCTGCAGATGGATTAAAAAGACTTGGAACTTTGCGGGCGGAGCACGACAAGCGTGCAGATTTATGAGGTTCTTAGAAAGAAATGCGTGGCGTGAAGGAAGGAGTAAGGAAATAAAATGTAGTCTAGGAATTGCTTCGTTTTGATTTGTGTACCACCAACAACATCAAATGATAAACCTGTGAGGTTTTAGCCAGGGCTTCAGATTGCAATATTGCCTGTGTTTTTGCTCAACAGCAAAAATCATCAGCAATGATGGACTTCTCCAACTACCTTCACATCTTCTACTCCACGTTCCCTGTGTAACTTAGCAAAATGAGTAGGTATAATGAAAGATTTAGCAGCAGCGTGTTATAAATGTTGTGTTTGCTTTTGAAGGAGACAGCGGTGTAAATAAATCACTGACCGAAGAACTTCAGAAGTGCCGTCCGCACCTTCTTCAAAGACAGCCAGAAGTCTCTGGAGCTGAGACGTTTCTGCTGGCCGTGATATTAAATCTAAAATGTTCCAGATGCAACACATGGTCTGGTGTTGCGTGTTGTACAAAAGTAAAAATATGTCTTGCTGAAATTTGCAGAAGGTTTTCTACTAGTCTTTTCGCCACAAAAAGACAAAGGCAACATATTCCACAACCTGAGGGTTGTAGAAGATTTATCCCCTCCTGCCTTCAAATGTGTATGTGGACCCATCTACAGCCTTTAACTAGAAGACCTCAGACGTTTAGAAGGGTCGAAAAGGTCAGCGATATATAGGCCGCAGCTTAACAACACAGAGCTCTGAATGGGAGGACTAAGATTTCTGAAACAGCCCAGTGGCCAATGCAGAGGGATTAAAACAGGAGTAATGTGTGTATGTTTTGCTTGTTAGTTAAAAGCCTGGCTTACTGGTTGCCGGGCAATGTAATGGTTCGATAAATTCACCTTTTTTCTGTGTGCTGTGATTCTGAGTCTCACCGATAACATTTTTTTCTTCTGAGCTGTTTTCTTCTCTCCCCTTTTCTCTCTTTTCTGAAACGTCTGCAGCTGTTCCTTGTGTTCAGCCGGTGCTTCTGATAACAAGCCGTCTAAATGACAATGACTTGTTCTTGTGATTCTGCTCGACATTTTATTTAAAATGATAATTAAATCTGATTTTTAGTTTTCAATAAATATTTAATAAGGCACTGATGAGGACAGCTAAGCTTTCTCCAATTAGCATGAGGCATGGCATCTATGATGGCTGTCCCTGATTCGCACAAAACAACATATCAAGTCTAAATATTCTAAATATTCTTACAACGTTTTGCTCTTTCAAATGGCTCAATTATCTCCTCAGCATGTGACTGAGTTTTACAGAATCCTAGAAATGACCTAATAATTTTACTCAAGTCTTTGGAAAAATACAAATATAAAAGTCGCAGTACTTCCTTCAAGGGCACCTACGTATTAGAAAAAGAATCAGCCTGAGACAGAAGAGTTTCAAATACCTTAAAAGGATAAAATTAGCTAAGTGGTTATAGAGCAGATGTTTTTCCAATAGTACAAATTAAGTGTCCTGACCCACTCAGTTCCAGCTGTTGTTGGTAAATCCAGATGGATGAAAGACTCGGATCAATGAAAAGCTAAAACAAACTAAGTAAGAAGTGGATGTCTGTTCATTTTGTCTATTTTGTCGACCAGTTCCAATTTAAGTTTAATTTCTCCTTTTATGTTTGTTGTGTGCGAAATTGTCTGTGCCAAAGGTTGAACTTTCATTAAATCCCAAACTGTAAGGCAGGAAGCGTCTCTATCTTGAGTCGTTTGAGCGTCAGATGCCATAGATCAGTGCCCATCATTTGTGCCTTGGTTCTTCTGAGCGGTATGGTACGGTTCATTATGGTCCGGCATATTCAGGAGAGCATTTCCACCACTGGTGTGACTGTCACTGGAACCCAAATGCCTACCATATCATCTATTATTTCTCATGCTTGTTGAGAGCAGTGGCATTTTTCTGTACTCCAAAGGACTGTGTCATGTGAAGCCAGTAACTCCACCCTATGGACCAACAAGGACTATTTTATCTTGTTGGTCCATAGTCCAACAAGGTCCCATATGACACCTTCAAATTCCTGGGATGGTCAGTTGAATTGGCTGCTTCGCAATAGAAACAGACGACATAGCGATACCAAACCGCACCAACCCTCAGCAGAAGCATTATTCAAGACAAAATAACAATTCACCCATTTGATGTGACATTATGCTATACAAGCATACCATTAGAACATAGATTGTTTAAATTGAACAAAAACCTTCTTTCTCTTCTCTAGTCCACTAAGGCCCTTAGTAATGGTGAAATCCTATAAAAACAGTCTATTGTTGCTGGTCTCAGTCCTGATGTATTCTGGGAAATCTGTGGTTTTGATTGACTCCCATCTTCTACCAAGATTAAAAGAGTTCAAAGAAAGACTTCAGTGAGTTAGCTGCTTTTTTAGACATACAGCTCTGGAAACAATGAAGAGACCACTGCACTGAACTGCATTGAAAGCCTTCTGCTTATTCCACTAAATATTGATTTCTGAACTCTTCTTGAGTTCAAACATTTATATTGTTGTTTCTGAATGAATATGAAATTGTTTTCTTTGCATTATTTGAGGTCTGAAAGCACTGCATCTTTTTTTTTTGTTAATTTCACCATTTCTCATTTTCTAATAAATTTTTGCTTGGAGTTTCAGAGACAAGTTGTCAGCAATTCATAGAATAAAAAAAACAATGTTCATCTTACTCAAACATATATCTATAAAAAGTAAAATCAGAGAAGCAGATCATTTTATGTGGTCTCTTATTTGTTTCCAGAGGTGTACATTGCATTGTCTTATAACAACAGAAGGCAACATAGTTACTTTATTCTATAAGTGGCACAACGTGCCTGGAAAACACTTCATACTGCCCCTTAAGACATTACATCAAAACAAAGCTTTTGTGCTTTACAATGGTATTTATAGACTTAATGCCACGTTTACATGACCAGTTATAGTTTTCAGAGTTATTCTTCTCCCTCTCAGTTCTTGTTAGGATACTTTTTACTTCAGTGAGTCTGTTTAGAAGACCTTGGATGTGGCGACAAACAGGATAATGAAACAGCTCACCTGATTATGTAGCGGAATTCAAAATGTTGTAGAAATACATTAACTGAAACGCAGCTGAAGAGAAGCGAGAGCAAACACACAATTTAAGTGTTAATTCAGGAGTCCGTCGAGGAGACTGTTAATTAGAGTTTGATTAAATCCAATAGAAAACACAGATTTTGTCCACATTAAACATGCAGAGGGTTGCCATGGAAATCTGTTAACATCCACCAGAGGGGAATATCCAGATGCAAATGAGCCTCAAAGGTGGATGGGTTTTTTTTTTCTTCCAATTCCACTTAAAAGGGGTTTGTGTGAAGTTGACTTGAGATAATAACATAAAGTCCCACTGCAAGAGTCCCTGAGGATGTCGTAATCTGAGCAAACCGTTCAGATGATTCCAGGCAGAAAGCACGCTCACATACCGGAAATGGATTACATCAATTATCAGGCAGAAGCAACATTAATCAGATTAAAGGAGTGGAGTTTTGACTCCTTTTAAATCGTAACAGGGTGACTTTTAATTGGACGTTACAGAGCCAACTTTGAAGAGCAGACAAACCACTCATTTAATACGAGCACGATTTAAAAAACTACGCTACCAGCATGCTGTTCACGTTTCCTGTGAGGATGGAGATTTCAAGGTCATTTCGTCTGACCAGAGAAAGACTTTCAACACATTTATCCCAAAACGATCTATGCAGCTGTTAAAGTTTTATTCTTTACATGGTTTAAAGTTAAAACATACATTAAGACAAAATGCAACCAGAACGTTTTCACTTTTTCCACATTTTGCCATGTTGCAGCCATTTTCCAAACTGTATTAAGTTCCACAATTTTACACATTAATACCTCATTATGCCAATGTGGAAAATAAAGGTTTTGTAGACTTTTGTAAATTTATTAAAAATAGAAAATAACAACAAAAAACATTTCCATCTACATAAGTGTTCACAGCCTTTGGCAGCTTTTGAAGTTTGTGTTTGCATCATGCCACGATGCAAAAAGGTTCAATTTGTGTGAGTAGACTGAGATTTCAAGTTGCATGGGATCATTCTGAAGCTCTACTGCACCCGCACTCATTTCACCTGCTAATTTATTTTTATCAAACAAAAGTCTTTTTTGTAAAACTCTTTCACTCTGATGCGTCCTGCTTTTGTCATTAGACTCCAAACGTTTTCTGTGTGCAGTGTTTAAACTCAACAGGAAGCTTGGTCTTCGCTGTATCGAGGGTGAGCGCCGGGAGTAATTAGCAGCAGAACTAAATGCAGGTAAATGATCTGGATATTTAAACAGTCAATGCCCCGACTACACAGGGGGACTGCACTGCATTACCTTCCTACACTCCCTTAATGCAACGTAAATTTTACACTCAGTGGAATCCCTAAATCACAGTTCAGTGTAAGGCCTGACAAATAAAAAAGTTATATTTTTGCTCTATTTTATATATATATTTACACATCCGCAACAAACTTTTCCATCATTGTTGAAGTAAGACTAGATTTTTTGTTGTTGTTGAAAAGGGAAATTATGGCATGTTTGAGCAAAGAGCTTAAGAGCAAGTTAAATAATTTACTCCCTACAAATCTGTTTACCCAAGCTGGATGTGTCTTCCATTCCAGGGAGCCTCGAGGCTCTAAAATGTTAATTTGGCAAAACGTGGCAGAAAAAAATCTGATTAGTGCTGGTTTGTGTTTGAAGATGAGGATCCAAGTAGACGCTGCAGCGAGGGAAGAGGACGTTAGGTTTATTTCAGAAACCTGAGCTGACTGAGGAAGACCGAGGCAGTAAGGTTATTATTCACATATAAAGTCACACCACTGGTTATTCAGCATAGAGTTTTGAAGTTTAATGAGTTTCTTTATTTGTTTTTTTTTTTTTTTCAAATTCTCTGCTGAGCAGAGCATAAGTTCTGCACTGACGTTTTTGTGAAAACTGTATCTCAGCAAATTACTACACGTCATCAGATAAATGGAAAAAAACGCAATTTTATTTTAAACATGAATGTCAGGCCTCTTAAAAGCATGCTCATTTGTCTGCAGTCAGTACTCGGTCTGGGCTCCTTTTGCATGAATTACTGCATTAATGCGGCGTGGCATGGAGGGAATCAGCCTGTGGTTCTGCTGAAGTGCAATAAAAATATGACTAAAAAACAAAAACAAGCCTTACATCCAGATTTGTAAGGCTGGATACAGTCATATTTATTCACATTTGCATACAGATGACAAAACACTTTTTACACATTTTAATAATCTTAATTTTTTTTTTTTTTTGGTGTATAACAGTTTCTATTATAGTAAAGGTTTGACAACTGTCTGTAATGTTTCTGCAGAAAAAATAAAATGTGTTGAGAGGAACCAAGTCATTATGACCTGACAGTGAAGATAAAACTGCCTTCATTATTATTTTTTTAAATCCGCAAATGAGAATTTATGTATCAGTTATTTTTAACCTTTCATACACAGGTAAAACACACACACCCACACACACACACGCCCACACACACAAGGCCAAAAACAACAAAGAGAAAGAAGCAACTGAAAAAGAAAAAAACAAGACAAAACTAGTGCAGAAATAGATGAACAATATTTAAATTCCTGTCAATGACAAGAACACAAAGTGTAGGTGCAAGCATTAGCTTATCACAACTTTGTTGTTTTGTACATACAGCATCATCAAAGACAAAACAGCAAAACTTTTCCTGTATATTTTTCTAAAACTTTCTTAATATCTGGGGTTAGTTTAGTTGTCATTGTATGCACTGTGGATGCCCACAGTCAGGATGATAAAAGTCTGCTAATCGGAAGTAAGTGGGGAAAAACAAGTTGTGAACAAGTACACAACTTCTAGTCCTGGATTCATTTTTTGCAGTCCAGTGGATCAACGTGAACAGGGGGGCGGGGGGAGATCCAATCCTGTCGTGAGAATGAATCTGTGAAGAGTAGCCGTTCTTAAGCCTGGCAGGTTTATGGTAGTTTGTCCGGTTTCCTGATAGCTAATGACATCAATGACATCAGCTGCCTTTCCATTGACCATATAATTGTGGAAATATGAATTATGAAAAAACCCTATACATGGAAACACTGCAATTTTGAAAAGAAAGTAACATTTTTCAACAAAAAGCTTTTGCACTAGGATGAGGAGATTTTTCGGTCAAATCAAAACTATTTTAGTTTGTGAAACTGCTATGGAAACATTTTTTTTTAAATCACAAAGGTAAACATGACATCAGCATCTACAACAGCATGGACTGTCTACTAAAGCTCAATGATGTTTTGTTTCAAGATTCAAGAGTTTAAAAAAAAAGATGCAGATGGGAAGGACTGAAACTGAAATGATTTTGAGCTTTAGACAATGGAGCTAGGAAGACTAAGGAGAAAACAGAAACTGTGTTCATACAGTACAGAATGCATCTGCTCGTTTGGCAGTTAAGTTTGTCTGTAGAAAACAAAGTTATGTTTTGTTTTTTTAGTCATTTAAAATTCTAAAACAAACACAGATCATCTGCATATAACTAAAAAAAAAACCCACTGAAACCTTTCCTCGTAGCTCAGGCAACATCCGTATGTCTGTCTTCTTATGTGCCTGCATAAAAATATAAAGAACTTCCAAACCAAAAACACCCAGGAAATCAAAAGAAGCATGCGAGAGCTTACATTCTATTCCGAAATGCGGGCAGCATCCATGGATTAGATCCACATTTGAGAGTGTCGCAGGTTGATGTAATTTCCTCATTAAAGCCCGTCTTTGATTTAAGGAAAGTCTCAGGCGCAGAGTTGAACATCAGGTGCATTCCTAAATTGGCCCCTGGAGCACTCGTCTGCTCTGGCACCACTTTAAACCTTTTTTATTATCTCAGAGCGGCGCCTCAAGCTGCTTTCAATGCGCTCATTCGAAGCCAGCAGAATTGGACCTACACCCGTCCTCACCCGTTTGATGAAGCCGATTACCACACATGGCAATCGGCCAGCTGAGAGATCAACAATATGAAGAAATGTACAGGTAGAAGAATACAAGATGTTTTTAAGGATGTTCAATTATTAATCAGGCATCAATGCTTTAGCAAAAACATCTGGACACATAACTTTAAATGAATATTCCTATGAGGAACCTGTATACTCATCTTTATAGCCCCTAAAGAGATAGGGGAAATAAAGATGTTTAGCTACAAAAAAAACCCCATCAACGTCACTACATCAACTACTAGTCAGATCTGATACAGGATGTTTAAGAGAGGAGAATTCATTCAATTAGTAATCTGAAGGCAGAGTAAAGGAGGGAGGTAGCAGAGGTATTCCCTCTCCATGTTGGTAGCTGGTCAGCCTGGGGGCATAACCGGTCTTTCTCCTGAAAGAACATAAATCGCTTTATATAATGTTTATTCTTTGGGTTTACTCACTACATCCAAAGAAAACAAGGCTCAGTTTAATGGATTCCAATCATTTCAGACTTCCCCCACTCCCGACATTGCTGTCAAAAAAGAAAATCCTAGATGATCAAAACAATGTAAAAATCTATCAGTTAAAACTTTCTGTTAAAGTTTAATCACAGGGGTTGCCTCAGCTTATACACTTCAAAGAAAACTTTACAGAAATCCATTAATTATTCACCTCCTGACAAACTTTGTTTTTGATTTTTAAAAAAAGGAAAAGTCAATGGTAAAGAAAAGCTTACAAAAAATTATTTCTATCCACCTGTAGTTGAAAGGTAGAATCTGAGGCTAGATCTTTAGCTAGGTCATATCGCCTGCCTGGACAAAAGGTAATGTTGTATCCAGCAGGGAGCTGGTGTTTGGCCTGCTAGATCCTTTTGTAGAAGTTATAATCATTTCTGTATTTCTGCCTCTCCAAAGCTTCTTGATCTTGATTGACACATTTTCTTGAAGACCCGGTGGGATGTGGTTGGAGGGTCACTGCATAACAGACTGGATTGTTTGGCTTGTTGTTCCACCTCCAGGTCTTCTGAGTCAATGCCTGACTCCGGTTCGTCCAGTGCTTCTTGTTGATGCTTGGTAGCTTTATCACTCCATCTCTAATCCTCTGTCTCTTACTGAAACAGCTGCCTACTCTCTTCTGGGCTTCCTAAAGTAGGAGTCTTGTGTGAGTTTCCATTCCAGCTTGTCCGACTGGTACAGAAAAACTAAGACATTGTGCCTCATCCTGTCTTTTGTGTGTGCAGCTTTCTCCTGAGCCTGCCACTCCTCGTGTTTTCACAACCCTAACAACGCAAGAAAACACACAGTCTCTCTGAAGAAGCAATCCCCTAAATGTCGCAACTTTGTTTGGAAAATGGAGCTTGTTGGCCTGCCTATAAATTGCAACACAGCTGAGAATATTAGGCAGACCAAGGTACCTATGATGTACCTTGGTCTGCCTAATAGGAGGTTTTGAGAGAAGCAGTCTGCTTCTTCTCTCAAAACCTTCTACGAAGAATGTTGAGACTTCTCTGGCTTAGGCAATTATATCTAGCGTAGGCCTGACTTAAATGGAAAACAAGACAAGATTCTTATTTTCCCAGAAGGGCTATAGTGTCCAGCACCAACATGTTGTGTGTTCATCAGGATTTAAGTATTGGAGCAGCCCTAGCTCATGAAGTTTTAACTTCTCCAACTCCAGCTGAGGCGGGCTCGTCGATGTTGATTTGGGTGGAGGTTTTTGATGAAGTCACATGTTCTGAGATGAAGTCAGATCTTCTCTCTGCCTGAGGGTTGGAGAAGATCTGACACCAGATCTTCAGGGGAGATTAAATTCTGTAAAACAGAATTACAAACATATTCCTAAGAGTTTTAATAACTCCAAAAATTCAATTTGATCATGTACTTGATCATTCTAATGTGATTTTCAGCAATACTAAGCTGCCGCAGATAAATCTGTGTCAAAAACACAATCCCTGTAGTGTAGCAATGTAAGAGTCTCTTTTAGGTCTGCAGAGATGTCAAGATGTCTAACGCCCACCTTTTATACATGAAAGGTTTTCAACCCCATCTAGAGGCACAAAAACTGCATAGTGTTGAACTTTCATGCTCAGATGGTCAGAATTCCATGTATCTGTTAAGGAAAAGGTTCTGAATAATCCTTCCTTCTTCAAACTCCAACATTCTGGGTTGGATCAAAGCCAAACACCACAAAATCACAAAACAACAAAAAAACAGAAACAAAATCAAGACAAGCAAACTGGGTGACACCCGATGGACATACAATATGGAAGACATGAATGTAATGTGAATGGTACTTATGCATCACAGACATGACAAGTCTTGATGTTTCACTAAATGTGTTTCATTTCCACACATTTAGATGGCTGTAAAGAACCTCTTAAAGATAAGCCAACAAATATGGCAAGAAAACAGAGAGCGTGAGCCGCCTTAAGCTGAAAACACTGGGACGTCTGTGCTGTGGAGCCAGATGCCTCCAGCTTGTGGTATCTATGAAATTAAAACAAACACCATTTTTGGAGAACAGTATGCACACTGATGTGTTTTGCCCTTAAGTCGTCCACCTCCACAATGAGATAAAATCGATCCACACTAGTGATAAGATGGGAGCTGTACCAGAAACACAACCAGCTTCACTCTGTTCTATTCTGAGTCTTTTCACACCAGATTTGGTTCTAAAATAAACTCCTCTAATTGGCAATCCTTTGTATACTCGAGCAGGAGGCAAATGGATTTCTTTCCTAATTACTTAAAGACATTTCACCGCTCATCAGGAAGACGTGTTCTGCTCTGGTTTGGTTACATGAGTCACTCCGAAACCTCAAGACTCACTCCAACACAGCAGGTTGTCTACAACTTAGACAAACGGGACTTTCTTCTGGGAACAATAAGCTACATTAAACAGACAAGACACTTTTGAGAGGGGAGAGAAGAAAGTCAATTTCTACAAAAAGAAGAAAACTAAATGAATTTGAGGAAGTGGCATCAAGTTCCATCTACCAAACATTTTTCATTCATTAACATAATATATAAAAGTAATATAAAACCTTTTACTTAACTTACCAAATCTGCTGTCAGTCGTCTCCAGTTGGTCCAGAATGCCGCAGAGAGGCTTTTAATGGAAATAACAGAAGGTCACACAATACGTCAGATTTATATTCACTATTATAATCTGAAAGTTACATTTAAAATACATAGCAGTATATCACCAGCACATTTGAAGAAAAATATATACTAAAAGAGAGAGTAACAGATAAAACAACCACAGAAAACAAAGTCAGAACTAGGCAAACCGAATGCTGTATTTCTGTTTATGGAACAAATCTGTCCAAAGAAACTAAGGATCAATTTTTAAGTTTAAGAAAATAATAACATCCAACAATTAAAGCATTGTGAGGTATATGGATTCAGAAGAGTGTTGTGTCATTACAAAGATCTATATGGATGGTTGATTGATGCTTATTTGCTTATAGTAAAATAACTTTTGAGAGGTAGACTATATAAAACTGTTCTTCTACCTGCTCCTTCTCATTCAAAACCTTTAAGTCAAAAGTTTTGACACATTCACTTTATACTTTAAATGAACAAAATATTAGCTGCTGTCACTGATTCTGTTTAATTTATGCCTGATAAAAATCACCATATATTATCTGTATTATACAGATGAAATATGGTGAAGGTACTATACTGCTCAAAAAAATAAAGGGAACACTTAAACAACACAATATAACTCCAAGTACATCAAACTTCTGTGAAATCAAACTGTCCACTTAAGAAGCAACACTAATTGACAATCAATTTCACCTGCTGTTGTGCAAATGGAACTTTGTACAGAACAAAGTATTCAATGAGAATATTTCTTTCATTCAGATCCAGGATGTTATTTGAGTGTTCCCTTTATTTTTTTGAGCCATGTATATACAGTATATTGCAGTATCCCCTGTTAGTTGATGACATAAAACCTGATAATACATTAAAATTTGTGTTTCTAAATTGCCACTAATATATCATCAGTTCTCTGAAGTACACTTTGTTTTATTATTAATATTCTTGACCAGACCAACAGTGCGTCTTTACATAGATCAACCTATTTAAAGACAGGGTTCATTCAATATTTCCTGGTGACCTTTCATCTGAAAAATGAATAACAAGAGCAGATGCATGTTTTTATTCGGATCAAATCAGGAGCCTCTAGAAAATCAGGGGCTTCAAGGTTTAAGATTTTCATCGTGAAACCAGGCTCCAAGGTTTATCCGTTGGGATCCGGTGCCACCATGACTGCCAAATGAGTCGATCAAAGCTGACTGGGATTTCTCTGAATGATCTCTGAGCTAATTTTAGTCAGTGCCTTAAGTCTTTACACCTGCTGGTGCAGACATCCGGATTTTTTTTTTACATGTACCACTGTCAGCTGTCTGGATATGCAAAGATGGCGTAATGAGATGTTTTGTTCATTGTCAAGCTGAGGCACCCAGTGAATAGAACACTAGCCAGAGTCCATCTAAACTGAGACGAGTTTGGGAAGAGAAACAACTGACCAATGTCCCCACCATGTCCTGAACAGAATGTGTACGTCTGAATGAAAGCTATGTTACGGAAAACGAATGAAATCATCATTACTCAGTTCCTGAGAGTTAGAATTAGAAAAATGAGATGACAAACAATAATAAATAGAATTCAAAGTGTTTCAGGACTCTCTACCTGTGTTTCCTTCCAAGTTTGAGCACATTTGCAATGGAAAAGTAGCTTATGTTGATGGTGATAAACTGATAGTTGGAAGAACTAAATGGTTAATACAGTCCCAGTGTTAGAAAACCTACCTCTGAAGAGTTGGCCTTTTTTGCTGGTTAACATGCTACAAGCCATCTGCTCTAAAGAAGGTGTCATAGTTTTTACAGATTTTGTGCTACACCTCCTTTATTGACCAACAAAACAGTAGTTGAATCAGTAGGCAATCTTTGCATAAATTCAGAAAAAATATCAGGTACCAACGACTTCACAGCTGTGAACGCTTCACAATGGTTTGAAGCGGACTGGGCTTCCTAAACACACTGATACTTTGTTTTGGTTTCGCAATCCAGTGAATGACCAAATTAACTAAGCACTTAGCATCTGAGAGTAGAATTTGTGCACAGCCCACTGTCATATAAATGGTTACCTTAGTTTGTTAAAGAATCCAATCATGTAGAATAGAACTGGTGAGTTGCTTTCCCTGGAGCCAAATAGAGCTTTAATTGCGAACGAGCAACCTATTGTCCGTAAAGAAGTACTTATCCATTCAGCTAGCTCTGTAAGGTTTCATTGACCAAGTGAGTGGGTTTGTATTGAGCCAACTGGATATATAACACACTTCCACGGTCATGAGCATTGCCTTGTAATTAGCACAGATCCAAATGGCTTTGAGAGGGTGTTTCCTCACCTGAAAGCTTTCTACATGGCTTCCTAATGGGAACCATAAACCTGTAGATGCTGTCGGCATACAGTCCTTCTGAAAAACCCGGGACTGTCACTGATGTGTCAAAGATGTACTTCCAGGTGTGTGAGGCACGAGCCGTATTGATCCAGGCCTTTTATGGAATCATTAAAGCAAAACAAACATGTCAATACCAATACCTGTGGAAGTGGAAAGAGCAGTCAATAATCTCAGCAGTGCTCTTAGCTGTGTGTTTAGACAGAGCTTCACTGCTTTTTTATGGAGCTTTTTTTTTTGTTTTTTTTACATGGCTCCTATAGTTGTGGAGCATGGTGAGACCTTAGAGATGAATTTCTAAGGTCAACTGTATCGATGTGGAAGGAAAAGAGAATAAAAGCAATAGCTTTTTGTCACACAAAGCGCACAATCAAAATCACGTCTACTTTTTCATTCTCTTTTACTGCCTATTTTCAAATTCAATATCCACTTTTGTTAATGTGTCAATCTTTATAGCCTTTCAAAAAAAAGATCCTTTTCCATGACCCGTAGCATAGCTGGTGCTATGCTACAGCTACAACATCACAGTTATTTTAGTGAGATTTTTATGTGATATGTCCAAGCAGAAGAGAAATGACACATATCATGCACGTTTCCAAAAAAATGATTAAGTAAATAGAGATGAACCGTTCAACATATATATTTGTTGTAATTAAACTGTTATTCAGGTTCTTTAACCATCAGGTAAGTGCAAAGTGCTATTTTAGTCATTCAGTTTCCCAGTGTTTCAGGAAGCCCTGATTATTCATGGAACATTTTTGAACAAGTCCTTAAATAATGTGGACTGTGAATGCTGGCATTAGCATTTAGGTGCTAAACTTCTCAATGTTTAGCATCATGATAGGCTAACTCCTTTTAGCACAACTTGAACACAACAATATTTATTCCAGCATCCCAGCAGATCTTTTTTTTTTTTGAAGAAAAAATTAACCCTCAGTGGTCCAATAGAGTCAGCTGATGTTGTTTAAGTACTTGATTCTTCATCCCAGTAGTTATGGCTACACATAGCTCAAATATCTCTAGCTAGGTGAGATTATAGCTATGATATTTTTGGATTGTGGCAAATATCAAAGCTCAGTTTGTCATGAGAGGCATTAACAGTGACATTTGTTATATAAATAACTCTCTCGGTCAACTTAAGGTTTTCAGCCGCAGCAAGCTCATGTGTTAGCCAGGAACACTCATGGTTCACAAGTAAGGTTGGATACCATGCAAGATGATTTCAGTAAAAAGATCTGGTCTCTCCTGTACTCAGTACCTGTCAATGGATCGGTACTGAAATGTGTCACTATACTGCGCATTACCTGAAATATTCTGGAAGAAATCCCATGTTACCGTAATGCCCTTTAGCAAGCTCTCCTCCATCGATCACATCATCAGAAGCAAGAGGTGAGTTCATGACAAAACTTTGTAGTTGCCTTGTGGAGTCACTGACTTTCATCTGTCAAAAAATAATGAAGCTTTGTCATTTTAGGAAAAGCAACAGCCACAGTCAAATTGTGTGCCTTTATAAAACGGAAAGCAAGCCAAGAATATTTTTTATAATTTAAAAGAAAGGCATTGTGGTGTTTTCTTTAATCAGTTTATGCAGTTGTCTTATTTATATTCCGATTTATCTGAATAATGCCTTCAAATTACAATTTTCTCTTTCAATTCATACAGTTCTGAAAAAACACCTCTTCTCTCTCCCTTGCCTGTATTAAAATAAATATAAAATCTTTCACTCCGACTGATGCAATAAGGAACATCCGGCAAGCCCTGTCCCTGCATCTTTCTACCAAACCCTTCTATTGTTGCGGCTGCCTTTTAGCCATGCTGCCACTCCGACAATGGAAGCAGAGCTGGGAAGTTTTGCCTGCCAAGGTTTCTTAAAGTGGTTGGGAATTTGAAAGTGTGAAATGACGCTGCTAATCACAGCACCATCTGGGCTTTGACAATGACAAATGGAATGGCATTCTCCTCAGGCAGAACGTGACCGGCTTGTGTTCTACAGACCAGGACTGCTCTTGGGTTTTTTGTGGTATTTTGAAAAACTCTTTTTTGATTTTTACTTCAGTTCTGAAGGGAAGGACTGTAGCCTTTTGGTGCTCACATAGCAGTGAATTCATGTACATCGGTAGCTCACTGTAAGCCTGACAATACAATTATGAAGAACCTCGTCTCAGAGGAAGATAGTTGTGTTTTCTATACTAAACACTAGAAGTTATGATGAAGTGATGAAAACCTTTAGAGGAACATCATCTACCACAGAAGGTCCACAGAGACTCTGTGCTTTCCCATGGATCAACGCATCCACACCAGTTAGCTAGCAGCTGAATTCTTAAAGGGGCAGGATTCTGTTATCTAGGTACAATGTGCCACTTTATAGGTTAATCGAGTAATTACGTTACCTTCAATTACAAGGTAATTGATTTACATTTTAGATATAAAAATGTTTTCTATCTATCTATCTATGTGTGTGTGTGTGTGTGTAAAATATGACTTAAATGAAATTTGACTGAAATTTAATGCCTTGAAATTGTGCCTCTGTCTCTTTAAAAACCTCCTGCTCTTTCTGAAACTCCGCCTTCAGGAAGTCATCACAAAATGGCTCCTCTATTAACCTTTTAACAATGTTTTTACCAGTGTTTAACTGAGAAATACCTAGTACAATAAAATCAGTAGATGCGCAGTTCCATTGGGTGTTTGCTAATAACTGCTGGCTAGTCTGAAGGAGTTGAGTGGGGGAGTCCCCGGGAAAGGCTGCTTTTTGAGGCGGAAGATTGGAACTGGCGCTCTGTTCACACAATTGAACGGTTTCCATGGAGATTAAATAATTTCTGAAACATGAATGAACGGATCAAAGCAACACTCCAGGTGTGTTTTTGATGAGGGAATAACATTAGCATAATGATGTGAAGCTCAGAAAAGTGACAGAAATATTGAACTTTTCCACAATATTGGAATTTCATGAGCTGTACTTTTACTTCAACCACTTTCTGGTAGAATAGCTGTGGCTTTGTAAACACAACATCACCAAGGTGTCGTCCACAACGAAAGGGTGGAAAACTTCACCAGCCGACAGGTGAAAAACTCTATTAACCTAAACAGACTGTTTCTTAAAACACCATCAGGCTGATAATGACAGCAGCTCTTCTCCTCCCCTTCTGCCACATTGCTATTTGATCAACTTGATGCCTCCTGGCTTCAGAGTGGAAAAATGCTAAGGATGGAGAGCTCACCAATGAGTTTCTGGACACTGGGCGACACGGTTCCAGGGTTAAATTCCTCGCGCTTAGCAGAAAGTGTGCCTACAGACAGGTCTTTAAGAATGCACTCATCCTCATAAATGGTAATCTTAACCTCTCATTAGTGGGTGGCATTTTTAGAGACCCGCCAGTCTTGGGCAGCACCTCTGCTATTGTAATTGGCATGCGGCGAGCTGAGTGGTGGCCGACTTTATGCGGGTGACAGCTGACAGTAAATCATTCGCTAAACTGGAAACACTGATTTGCCCATTTCTCACTAAATATGGAGCTAAGTTTGGGGCCTCGTTAATGATGGCAGGTCAGTCTAATGAGAGCAAGGGCCGTTTTCTCGGCGATGTGTTTCCATGGAGGTATGAACGCCGCTGCCCGTGCCTACAGCATGCTGTCAAAGCAAAAAAAAAAAAAAAAAGTGTGAAAACTCATTACTTTCACGCAGAAAAGACGCTTTGATCACAGTTTGGATTTTTGTTTGACGTGTTGAGCTGCGCGGGGAACAACGTCCCGCGTTGGCTGTAGCTGAGTGCCGCGGCTCGGCGCTGGACGCATGGCCGTCATCACGGGGAGCCCGGTCCCTCACGTAGAGGCGCCATCTGCTGCAAAAAGGAAGTTATGTTAATTATTGGCTGCGACATGACAGGAGTTTGGAAGACGAGGGAGAGGTTGAGATCAGATGGACAGAGAAACCGAGGAATGTTCACGAAGAATGACAGAAGCAAAGAGAAAGCCAAGTTTAAGCAGGTGATTGTGAAATGCTACTTAATTTTAGACCCCAGAACTGCCAGACTTATACTGCCTGAACATTTTTAGCTCTTTGTAGTTGTTTTAAATTGATCACCTTGAATCTCATGGCTTTTTTTTTAGGGTTTATACAACACTCATTTACAGTTCTCACCTTATACTCACACAAGGACTGGAACATGGAAGTTTCTGTCTATTGAAAATCATCAATCTTCAAAAGCTGCAGTAAAGAAGAAAAGCAGCTATTTGAATGTGTGCGATCATCTGATCATCTGAAAGTTGCTCAGATGTTGTCCTGGTGTTGTGCTGTGGTAATACGTAGCATCCACGATGCTTCCAGAGAAGCAACTGTTGCTATCCATCAGTCTTGATGATGATTGTAATAAAAGCATGAAAACGAGGAAGGGTGCTGCTGTCTGCAGGAAGGATTAGCATTGGGAACAGATTAAGATAAAAAAAAAAGATTTTCAAGAACCAGTAATCTTCCACCAAAATACTGAAGATTCTGTGCTAAAGTCAATGAACATTTCAGTTCTAAATGTTGACGATTACAAAGTCAGGAAATTTTAGATTGCTGTGGAAACTACTGATACATGGAATCCAGCTCTGTAGATTAGAATCACCTTGAACGAGATTGTGTTCTCTACAATTCTTAAAAAACATTTTTTTCTTATTTTATGGATTTACATGTTTTTTTTTTATCACTTCTCAACTTATTCGACCAGCAAAGGAAAAGAACTACCAGTCCTGACCTCGATGCATTGAATTTCTTTATCTTCCCACTGCTAACATCTTACAGGAGAATACATTTCATCATAGTTTTGGGGTTCTTTATGTTGGTTAATTGACTATTTTGTTGAACAAATAAAACGTTTTATTTGTTCAACAAATCTAGGAGTTAATCAGTTTAACCCCTAAAGGCTGATTCTGGAACAACCTAAAAACTCAATACTTTGATATTGTTGCAATGTTGACAGTAAACATGAAAAAACAACAAAAAAGTACATTTAAATTGTTTGTATTTAGGTTACAGTAAAATTAGTTTTTTGACTCATATGCACAATGATTTATTTCTCGCATTGAATTCAATTCATTTTGTTTATTAAGGCTTACAAGCTAACAAAAACTAAAACGTTTATCAGAAAATAAGAACATTACATAAGAGCAGTAAAAAAGGGAAATGCTTTTGCCCTGAGGCAAATCCTAGAGACATTTGGAGGCTCTTGAAAAACACCAAATCTAGTCCCAGTTCTCTCACTCCCTGCTACTTTTTTCCTTCCACTCAACTTTAATTAAAATAAGTGGAAACAACCCTCTGTATATAACCCTCATTTTGGAAATTAACAGCCTTCCCCATGATGTGTAGGCAATAATAATGCCATAAGATTTCTGTTTTAAAAATCAGTTTTACTGGTCTTATACATGATCCACATTTAGAAACTGAGTTTGTTCATAAGCTGTAAGTCATAATCACAGCAATATTCAGAAATGACTGAATTATGTTGCTCCATGCGGAAATGAATGTATTTAATAAACACTTTTCACCTGTGCTGCTGAATTACAGGATTTAATGACGACATGATTTTAACCTACTGATGTTTCTGCACATTAAAACCTGATTTTTATTGGACGACAACACAAATATCAGGATGTCATAAGCAAAGGCACATTTACAGCAACCTGAAATATTCATGAATACTTTTGCGAGTTACAAAATAAACATAAAATTGAAAAAAATCATGAGACTCAAACAAATAGTAAAAGTGTTCCCCGCTGTGGCCTGTATTATACAGCGAGCATAACCATCTGTCATAGCGCTGCTCCTTAAAACCTGCTGGAGACGACGTTCCAGCCACACGTTACTTTCCAAAGCTCACATGTTCCCCGCAGACACAACTCCTGCTCATCACATCCACTTGCTCTACTGAATCATTTCTGCTGCTTCAAAATGTTTCCGTCATAACCTGACACAGATGAGTCTATAGGTATGAGGCATATGAGGATATTTTTCTTTTTCTCTGTGCCATTGGTTTCATACGTCCCTAAATGGGCCTTGAAGATCCCCCTCCCACCTTCCCTCCTCCAAGCCTCTGCATGCAGTAAGATACGGGGGACAGAATGCACAGCCCTCATTAAACGCACAGATGTACTCGGCAGTCTGGCTGAGGCTCATGTGAAGCTCCACCGGTCCCACTAAAGCTAAACTAGGTCAGGAAAGTTACAGTAAGTTATTTACTTCAAAGTTCAGTGTGTAGTTTTCACAAGCGACTTGCTGTGGGTGTAGTCTGTGTCATACTCTTGGCATTTTTAGTGACAGTGTGTGGGTGGAACCAATCAGGGCAGGGAGAGCAATCACACTGGAAACATTTGACATGGCACAAGGAAGGAAGATGGAAGGTGGGGATAGCACACTTCATCTTGCTCTACCGCTCCATCTCTGCTGTACGTTTATGTCAGTTTTGATGTTTGTGGATTTGATGGTAGCAACTTGCAAGTAAAAAACATATATATATATATATATATATATATATATATATATATATAGCGGAACGTCTTTTTGACCATCTTTGATGGTCAAAAAGATGGAAAGTTTTTAAAGACGGATGAGGTATAAGACGGATCTGTGGCAGCATGGAGGACAAACTGAACTGGCTTGAGATGTCGTAACACTCCAGCTGCCAGATCTTTACAGAGCAGCTCAGTTCAAAAGTGAGTAAGTACTGCGATATTGTTTCTTAATGACTTAGTCAAGCTAATAGAAAGATTTGCAACAATTGAACATTACTGTAGATCCTGATGTGCCCCAGCCAGACGACTACATTCTGAGATCCTGTTCACAAACAATCCTAGTCTAGTAAGAACAAATCCCATCTTCTACACTTTGCTTCGTTCACAGGCTCTGGAACCTTGGTTTAGAAACGTTTGCTTGCTGGAGGTGTGGACTGTGTTGAAGTCAAATTTGGGTAAAAAAATTGGGTAAAATTTGATCAGATTTTACCCAATCACTAACGTTTGGCCATGATGTAATACGCCAGCTTGACCGCTAAGGAAGCTAGGTTATGAAGTTAAGGCATGCGCCTTAAACACCCATCCCAATGTAATGTCTTAAACATTCCTGTTGCTGTGAATTTAATTGCGTGATATTTGGAAGCCTGGCCAACACGGACCGAACAGCTGCATTCACCTCCTCTGTTGACACTGCCAACAACCCTAGACAGGCAGACTACAATGCTGAAACAGCTCTGAAACTTTCGAAAGGTCAAGATGAGAACTAAAACCGAACCATTTGAGACTGAGGCAGAATATTTAGAGTTTGACAAAAATTTCAGGACTTTGTTGTTTTTGTACAACACAAAATACAAAAATGAACAGTTATAATACAATCTAACCTGAATTCATCAGCTTACTCTGCATGATATTGTATAGTACATTTAAAATATGGCTAAATGTTTAATGGCCTGTACCTGTACAGTGCTTTACCAAGCCCAGAGGACTCCAAAGCGTTTCACATTACATTCAGCCATTAACACAAATTCATGCTATCAGGAACTCTGACCTCAACCAGCAGGCAATGCAGGTGAAGAGTCTTGTGCAAAAACACAACGAATGAGGTGGATGGAGCGAGAAACGAACCAGCAACACACCAACTGAGGAACAAACTCCTACAATGGTTGCCACCAATGTGATGAAAAACATTAAGAAAGTAATAAAGACTTTTCATGCTGAGACCAAGAAAGAGATGGCACACTCCAAGGCCAAGACCAGGAAAAACAGCTGAAGGTCTCCATCCCTGGTCACCATTCCCAACCTGAAGAAAACCCGCTTGGATCAAAACCACCATCAATTCCAGATTCATTGTGCATAAAGGTTTTGATCTTGTATGACTGTCTCCTCAGAGTGTCTTGAAGTTTAGTGAAAGCTTCCACAGCTGCATGCAATCCTTTTCATGTTTAGCCTATGTTTTCTCCACTTAAAAAAAGTGGAGAAAGTTGAGGCATAAATAAATAGTTTCATAAAAGTCTATCAAATCCAACACGCAGAACATTATACTTTTTCTATAATAGATGATGCTGCTGTTTCTAAAGGTCTCTAACTTAACTCCTGGTCACGAGGCGTTAAATATCCGGGTCAGACAGCATATAAAAACCATCTCTGGGAACCTCATTTCTTTGAAACTACTAAAACATCCATTTCAAACCGAGATCCCTCTGAAGGTTGAAACATTCTGAGCTAACTTTGAGCAGCCCCGATTCTGAAAGCATTGCAAAAAGTCCTACCTTTGCAGCAAAAGCGTCCGCATCCTTTCCATTGAGGATAATGACAGAGGGAAGAAGAAGAAGGGCTAACTCCCCCGTGGATCCTCCAGCCTTTGAGCGAGAGAGGAAGAAGGAAGAAGACGGAATGCGTGAGGAGAAGGAGGCATGCAGGAGACAAATGAGCGGCGAGGAAGAAGGGAATGAAATTTATGGGAAAGGAAAAACAAATAGCGGGGGTTAAATTGGAGGCTTTGCTGCGCGCCGGGGAGCCGGGCAAGATGGATGGAGCGACTGGAGGATAAAATGGCACTTGGGCAGCTAAGGGTGACTCAGCAGGGAAGTTGCAGTCTCACTTCTACTGCATGGCAGGTGTGGAAAACAAATTACTCTGCGGTGAAGAAGAACTTCAACACCGTAATCTATGGCAGCTGTTGGTAATATGGTAAAAATAACTAAACAAATGTTTCATTTACTACTGCAGAGGCAGAAACTGGAAATGCCTTTCATAGTTAACATTATATCACTGAAATTAAGACGTTTATTGCTAGATGTTAAAAGGCTAATAAATAAATAAAAATGCTGCATTACAGATGAGTGGCAAAATCTTGTGGCAGAAATTGAAGTTGTTTATATTTGCAACGTGAATAATATATATACATATTTACAATAGCATTGGGAACATCCAAATGGCCAATAACAAAACATAAGGGAAAAAAATAAAAAACCCAACAACAAAGGAAACTAAATCAATCGTTTCCAAAGTTCCACAATTAAGAGGCCACACCTGTTAGTCCATTCATCCCAAATTGGGATTAATTAGGGCTCTCAACAAGATAATTATACTTTGCTTGGTTCAAGTCCTGGGTTAACAAAAAGTCAGATCAAAATAGGAACAGAATCATTCGTTGGCTGCAAGATTTCTCCTACCAGCCTGGTAGGAAACAGAAGTCTTCAATCACCCAAAAAGTGAATTCTTTCCTTGGCTCTATGCCTGGTCTTCTAGCTCGCCATCAACCTGGCCTGAATAACAAAACAGGACCACTTCCTTTATATATAGAGTACAGACCAAAAGTTGGTCTAAACTTAATGTTTGGTCTAAACTTAATGTTTATAATCTAAACTTAATGTTTAGATTATATATAATCTAAACTTAATGTTTAGATTATATATAATCTAAACATTCCTAGTGTATACACAATTCAATAAATAGCACTCTTTATACTATAAATAATTCTAAACAATCATGTTTAGTCAATTGCAATAAATCTAAAACTCAGTAGAAATTACATTCATGAAATATTCAATAAATATACACCATATAATCAATAAACATGAAATGTAAAAATCTAATTTAAACCAGTGCTTAATAAATATTTAAGCCACCTTTCTGCTTATCAAAAGGAGTGTATAATCAATAATTTAGCGGCTACACAATAACAGTGATTATAAGCCAACGCTAACTCACTGACGAAAACACTCACCAGTCCCTGAGTTTTATCTCACACTACTGGGTTTTTTTCATCTCCCTTCTGGCTCACACCAGTTGGCTCCTATGGTTTAGCACATTAAGTGAGCATCGTACAGATTTACGGGAAATGAATAACCACGCTTAACTGACCTGCAGCTCTGCTCCTGCCAACGTGTTCTAACCTTCATGCCTCCTGGCTCCCGCTAATATACCTAGCAGGTAACACTGCGGCGGTACACGTGACCCCAATACTCAATCGCAATTGGCTAATTAATAGTCTTGCGAGAATCGCTAATCATTCTATTAAAAGCATTGCGAGGTTAGAGAGAGATATAAAAGGTTAAAAGACTGGAAAATCAAAGAAGGAGGAAATAAAGGTTAAAATTTATACCTGGGTTACAACTTTCTGAAGGGCCAACCGTACTGGTAGGTGTCCAATAAAAGAACTGACCCTGTTTGAGGTCAGCGTAGTTTGTTATAACACATTTTGTGTCATTGGTTAGTGCTTTAGCCTTAGCTTCGGGTAAATAGCATGTTGGTGTAGTTCTTTAGCATTAGCTAATGTTTATGACTCAAGGTTACCGAAACTAATTTATTTAGTTAGCGACGCCCATTTACTTCATTCATACGTTGGTGACCCTTTGTGAATTACCGTATTTTCCGCACTATAAGGCGCACCTAAAAACCTTCAATTTTCTCAAAAGACAAGAGGGTGCCTTATAATCCGGTGCGCCTTATATATGGACCAATATTGAGCCACAACAGGTCTCGCAACTACAGTAAGCAGCCGCCGACTTCATTTTCTCCTGTAGAAGAAGAAGCGCGCGGTGCATGCTGGGATATATGACTGCGCGAAGCGTGTCGTTTCATTTCCATTTGTGTGTTTGTGTAAAGACCCCAAAATGGCTCCTATAAAGAGACACGCTTACGACGCAGAGTTTAAGCTCAAGGCGATCAGTCACGCAGTAGAACACGGGAATAGAGCAGCAGCGAGAAAATTTAACATGAACAAATCAATGATGCGGAAGTGGAGGAATAAACAGCCGTTTATTCATTTTGGGAATGAACGGAGTTTTCAGAACGCTGGTTTTTAATCTATCAATAAAGTTTGACTGACCTATCCGACTGTTTTGTTGAAATTCCCTTTAACGCAGCTTCATCTAATGGATGCATAACGTAACCCCAGCCTCTACTGTAGCATCTATTCTATGCGCCTTATAATGTGGTGCGCCTTATAGTGCGGAAAATACGGTAGCTGTCAGCTGAAAGCAAATTTATTGAAAGTAAACAGCTTCTAGTCATGAAGAGTATTAGAAAAGCTTGGAGACCTGTCAGTGTTTCAAGCACTATGAGTTTAAATTATCGTGAGGTGGTTTAGGTCTAATTGATGGGCTATAAAAATATCTATCATTACAAAGGCATCAAGGAAGTTTCTCATGATGGATAAAAGAAAAAAAACACCTTTGTAGCACAACCTTATTGTTGAAAACCCAATGACAGAATTGGTTATAGATGTATTCTGAACTTGTGAATGTTAAAGTGAGCGCCGTTGGGTTTATTGAACCAGCCACCACTGAGCGCTTCTCAAAGGATTTCTGACAAAAGAGACAGAAAGCTAAATGATTGGAAGAATTGTCCAAGAGCCAAGGACCACTTACAGAGAGCTTCATGAGGATCTGAAGTTACAGCTCCAGTTTTTTTCTCTTTCCTTTTTCCCCCTCAATGCTTTCGACCCCATGACCTCTCTACAAACTCACAGTTAAGGAATTCTCAGCTAAAAAAAAAAATATGGCAACCCTATATAGTTGGTTCAGACAGGACCAAAAGTAACCAAATCAGTATCATATATCTTTCATTACTGGGGGGAAAAAAAATCTCCAAGTATGTAATAAGTTTCAGTTACTGGATCCCATATTTACCCCCTGTGTCATTCCAACTCAATTTGCCACAGATTGTTCAGGTTGTGTGAATGTAAATATTCCCTGTTAATGATCTTGTGACACCGACCCCTAAGTTCTTAAAACCAGAGGAGCTCAACTTGAACGGAGAGCTTTAATGCAGTGCGTTGATAGGATAGCATTCACTTTTAGCAATATTTACTCTATAGCCTGAAAAAAATCAAAATCTCTGAAAACCAGATAAAATTAACAAAATGGAAAGAGTGGGATTTCAGACATAAAGCAATAAATCTTTAGCATAAAGCGATAGTTTGAATTCTGTGCCTAATCGGGAAATTCCAGTAAAAGTGTTGGAAAGATTGATAAAGGCTCTTTGGCCAGTGCAAACAATATGTTCTTGTTATAATGAAAACTTTCTCATTAAACAAAGTTTCTCGTTTTGACGTCCTTATTGCATTAACTTTGTCCAGCTTATGAGGCGAGTTTTAAATCTTATTTAACGAGACAAAATCATTCTTGTTGAAGCAAATAACTTTAGTTGTAACAATATAAAAAATATGCTCTTCTGTAAACAACTCTATTCTTTACTGTTATGACCTTTCTTATTTAAAAGATAAGATATTTTGGTTTTAATGAGATGTAGGTCTCGATATAATGAGAACGTTATATTGAGATACCGCTCCTGAGTTTATTTCCAAGTTCTGTCAGATAAACACTTCCAATATTTTTGGACACCTGCTGATGAACTCAGATTTTCATTCAGAATGCTAAGGTTCCCTGTTGAGCCTATTATTTGAAGAATTAAGACAGTTCTGAAGACATAAAGTAGTCTAACCCAGTACTAGCAAGGTGTAGGTAATAAAGTGACTGGTGAGGGTGAATATGTGGATATTAGGGATGCTCTGATCAGGTTTTTTGCTGAAGATTGCAATCATCCATGAGGGTTGATCACCGATCACTGCCGATCACCTGGACTGGCTGTTCATTTTTCACATTAGGTTTAAAGGCTAGTGATCTGGCAAAATGGACAAATGATCTGGCAATGAATTCACCTAATTTAAGACATAAAACATGCAAAATACTTGCAGGTACAATGCAGCAGCTATTCAGTCAAAAGGACAACTGAAAACCTTCAGTCAGTAAAATAATATTTAACAGTAAGGCTCTCAGCCTAAATTATACATAAAACAAATAAATCTCATAACACTGCCTACATCAAATAATATCAAGTAAAAAGGAAACATTCAAAGTCAAATGCAGGTTGCATCAAAATAAACAATCCTGAGTTACTGAATCAAAACGTCCTGAGAGCATGGCTAGCTAATGAATGCTGGTTCTGATTGGCTAGCTGATGAATGCTGGTTCTGATTGGTTAGCTGATAAATGCTGGTTCTGATTGGTTAGCTGATGAATGCTGGTTCTGATTGGCTAGCTGATGAATGCTGGTTCTGATTGGCTAGCTGATGAATGCTGGTTCTGATTGGCTAGCTGATGAATGCTGGTTCTGATTGGCCGTTTCTGACTGAGCTGAAAATGCTGCCGAATGCCAGGAGGAGGCAGAGGAGATCGATTATTTTTCAGACATTACCTGTCTTATTGTCTGACGTCAGGAGGACAGCTAAAGTTTTAATACATATGTAAAAAATATATTTTTTTTTAAGTTACATTCTGCAGCTTTAAGCAGACATTCGGTGTGAGATCTGACTGTCAGGTGGAAGTTGAGCGGCGCTATGTCTGTGAAATATTACTACAGCAGCGCAGCGCGGCGGTCCAACAGCGAGAGCAGAACCAGCATCTTTCCCACCGCTAGCCCGAAGACTTAAATTATTTTTTTGGTTTATTTGTTTAGCTTTCTGACCGTCAAACTCATCCGAGTGGGTGTTGGTAGTTGTGCGCTGCTTTACCTGCTATCTGGCTGCTCTGGATGTCTTTCTTTTCCCTGAGGGAGCCTTGATATAGTCATACTCCGTTTGGTGCTTGTTCTTTAAATGTCATATTAGGTTTGTTGTGTTTATGCATTTTGACGTGGTATGAGGCATTTCTCCGTCGCAACACGCAAACTTCCCCATTCACCCTCAGAGCGTTAAAGTTCCTCACCACTTTGCTTTGGATATGTTGCCACGCGCTTGCGCAGTGTGAAGGAAAGAGGAGATGAGCTGCACATGTGAGATAAATGTGATCAGTTTCGGTGATCGGCAATAAGAGACAGTGATTTGCGATCACTGATCAAACACTTTTTCACGGAAATCGGTCGATTATGATCGGTGGCCGATTGATCGCCACAGTGGATATACAGTAGCTGTTTATGTGTTAATATTTTTCTCTGCTGTGTATCTGCTACTGTACATTTAATTTATCATAGCTGTGAGGTGGTGAAGAATCATGTCTTACACGCTGGAATGTGTAAAAAGATTGTAAAACTTATTAAAAACATGCTTGACAATAAAAAGGTCAACGAAAGACAATCATTTCAACGTAGTTTGTTTCCAGAGTTCAGAAAAATCACTGAACGTCTTAAAGCAACGGACTGCTATAAATACTAATTTCATTATTTTGTTCTTAGAGGCTACAATTAAAAACCTGTAACAGTGGGATTCACATAACCAAGAAATAAAACAACAAAAGATCTTTGAAACTTTAATTATGAAAGCCACCGAGTTAAAAAAATAAATAAATCTTTCCATCTCTTCGCTCTGTTTCTGTTAGCCTTAATGAGTAGTTTCTGTGCGGAGCGTTGTGTTCGGGTAAATGAAGGAGTCACTTCAGGTTCACGTTCCATCTCACACAAAAGTGTTTGGAAGCACTTGAAGTAATACCCAGCTCTTTGCTAAATTGCAGAGAAGGATGGAGAGCGCTCTCACAGGAGGCTGGTCAACTCAGGATTTAATCAGGTAAAGAATCCACCTGTGAGCGTCCACACTTTTCAGACACACAGTCTGCTGAAAGCAACGAACAGCAAACATGGTGTGATGAGACAAAATGTCTACTAGCAAAACACTGATGTGTAAAACTAGCACTACAATGTGTGCACAATTATGCGAGTCTGCGGCTTGGGAGATGGAAAATATGAATAAAAATTATGATATAATCAAAACTGAACCTTGCCTAACAATCATGCACACGGTGTACATTAGCTTGGTAATAACCAACCTGTTGTTCTACGCTTCACTTCGTTCAAAGGTTGTAGACCTTCGGCTATTGAGAAACGATTGTTTCCTTTAGGCGCTGAGTCTGTTGAAGTTTGGTCTGATTTTACCCCATCGCTAACGTCTAGCTGTGATGTATGTAACATATGTGCTTTGTAAGCAACCATCCTCTATGAAGAGAGGCAAACAACATCCTTGCCTGCAATAAAATCTATTCCTCTTACTTCGACTTTAATTGTTCAGTATTTTGAACCATAAATGGTTCAAAACCTTGAACCATTTATTCAATTTGAACCTTGAATAAAGGTCAACTTCGTTCACCTTTATTCTTCATTCCAGTCTTCAAATCTAGACAGACCACAATTCTATATATACAGTATATATAAAATTCCCTTCTCACCCACCGCGCGTGGTTCTTATCCTCTGAGCTTGGGTCCTCTACCAGAGGCCTGGGAGCTTGAGGGTTCTGCGCAGTATCTTGGCTGTGTCAAGGACTGCACATTTCTGGACTGAGATGTCTGATGTTGTTCCTGGGATCTGTTGTAGCCATTGGTCCAGTTTGGGGGTAACTGCCCCGAGGGCCCCAATGACCACAGGCACCACTGTGGTCTTCACCTTCCAGGCCCTCTCCAGTTCCTCCCTGAGGCCGTGGTATTTCTCTAGTTTCTCGTGCTCCTTTTCCCTGATGTTGCAGTCGCTTGGTATTGCTACATCTACCACAACGGCTTTCCTCTGTTGTTTATCCACTACGACAATGTCTGGTTGGTTCGCTATTACCATTTTGTCTGTCTGGATCTGGAAGTCCCACAGGATCTTAGCTCTGGCGTTCTCCGCCACCTTTGGGGGTGTTTCCCACTTTGATCTCGGGGTTTCCAGTCCATATTCTGCACAGATGTTTCTGTACACTATGCCTGCAACTTGGTTATGTCGTTCCATGTACGCTTTCCCTGCCAGTATCTTGCACCCTGCTGTTATGTGCTGGACTGTCTCAGGGGCCTCCTTGCACAACCTACACCTTGGGTCTTGTCTGGTGTGGTAGATCTGGGCCTCTATTGCTCTGGTGTTTAGGGCCTGTTCCTGGGTGGCCAGGATGAGGGCATCTGTGCTGTCCTTGAGTCCAGCTTTTTCCAGCCATTGGTAGGATTTACTAATATCAGCCACTTGGGTTATTTGCTGGTGGTACATCCCATGTAGGGGCTTGTCCTCCCATGATGGTATCTCTGGCACCTCAACCTCCGTTCCCTGTTGTCTGAGACATTCACTGAGCACATTGTCTGTTGAGGCTTTGTCCCTGATGTATTTATGGATCTTAGTTGTTTCGTCCTGGACTGTGGTTCTCACACTCACTAGTCCTCTGCCTCCTTCCTTGCGGCTCATGTACAGTCTCAGGGTGCTGGATTTGGGATGGAACCCTGCATGTATTGTTAGTAGTTTTCTAGTCTTAATATCCGTGGCTTTTATCTCCTCCTTTGGCCAGCTAATTATTCCAGCAGGGTATCTGATTACTGGCAGGGCATAGCTGTTTATCGCACGGATTTTGTTCTTGCCATTGAGCTGGCTTCTCAGGACTTGCCTTATTCGTTGGAGGTATTTAGCTGTGACTCCTTTCCTTGTGACCTCATCGAGGTTGCCATTTGCTTGTGGTATACCTAGGTACTTGTAACTGTCCTCTATGTCTGCTATTGTTCCTTCTGGGAGTGAGACCCCTTCTGTGCGGATGACCTTCCCCCTCTTGGTGATCAGCCGACCACACTTCTCTAGTCCGAATGACATCCCAATGTCCATCCTGTAGATCCTGGTGGTGTGGATCAGTGAGTCGATGTCTCGCTCACTCTTGACATACAGCTTGATGTCATCCATGTAGAGAAGGTGACTGATGTTGGCCCCATTTTTGAGTCGGTATCCGTAGCAAGTCTTGTTGATAATTTGGCTGGGGGGTTTCAGGCCTATGCAGAACAATAGCGGGGACAGAGCATCTCCTTGGTATATGCATCATTTGATGGACACTTGTGCAAATGGTTTGCAATTGGCTTCAAGGGTGGTTTTCCACAGCCTCATCGAGTTTGCAATGAAGGCTCTCAGAGTCCTGTTGATGTTATACATCTCTAAGCATTCAATGATCCAAGTATATATATATATATGTGTGTGTGTGTGTTTCTTAGTAACACGTTACGAATATAAAATATTAGTTTCTTGATTGTGTTACTGTGTGGCTTTATAGTGGATTTAATCAGGTAAAGAAGAGTATCGCCCATTTAAAAGCGACTGCTTACCAAAGCTCTCCCTCTGATCTGACTGAACCAACATTTTACATCCTAATTCACAATTTTCTCTGACCCTAAATAACAGCAAAATGCATCAGATGCAGTGGATGCATTGAGACAAAGTGCAATAAAAATAAATTAATGCAATATTCAAAATGTCCAGTTAAAACACCGTGCTGGTTTTTCGGGAAAGCGTCTCATCTTCAGTGTTTACTGGCACACACAGATTTCCTTACATTTCCCTGCCTGACTTCAGGCGGCGTGAATGCCTCGTTAAAACCGGCAGCGACTTCTTACGCCCCTTCAGTTCTTCAAAATATGGCAAAATATGGCCTTTCATCCACAGGAGCCCCAAAGGTTGTTAATATTGGCTTCCCAGTTGTGTAGCAGCTGCTGGCAGAATGTGGGGGAGGCTTCCTGCGGCGGAGGACACAAACCGAGAGGCTGCCTTCGCTCGCCGACCGCACGCTCATCCAGACGGTCCAATACACAACCCCGGACGGGGACTTGTGTGTTTGTGGCACGCTAATGTGCCCGGCTGTTGCACGTTTGCCTGCATGTGCGCTCAGGTCAAACTGTGTGTGTGTGTGTGTGTGTGTGTGCGTGTGTGAGGCAGAGATTGTAGAATTGGGAGTCCAGGTGGAGCTATAACTCTGGAAACTAGGCTCTCAAAAGAACAATAATCGTTTATAAACGCTACATGTGCCCGACTGTGAGAGAGGGTGTGTGTGTGTATGTGGGTGTGTGTGTGTGTGTGTGTGCACCATTCCCGTCCATGGATCTGATTTATGAACTGTACCGTATTGTGTGTGCGTCTGCAGTTGGCTTCAACATCATCATTTATCCAGCACCATTCTTTGTGTCTCTGGCATTGGTATTTAAACCATTTTGGTTGGGTGTGCTGGTGTGTGTGTGTGGGTGTGTGTGTGTGTCCAGATTATGTAGCATCTGCCTTCCTCCAAAGGCCACTCTGCAGGAGCTGTTCCGTTTGAAATGAAGACAAGCGGTTTGCACTCTCGTGAACTTTATAAAACAATCCCCCTCCCCTCCGCCGTCACACAGTGGGAAAATGTCACATCCTTGAGAAGGTGGCTTTGCAATAAATCATATTTTCTTATCAAAAGATTTAAAAGCAGAGTAGATCTGAAGATAGAATAAAGAATTAAACACCTGCTGCTAAACACTGGATGATATTGATAGTAGTGGCGATAAAGTTCATACAGTGGCACGTCGCGCCACAAGGACACTACGTGAAAATTAATATCAAGTCAAAGGGAAAAGGGTTAGAAGAGCAGCAGTGATTTTAAAATGAAAACAAAACAAAAAAACACGAAAGAGACAATAAAATATACAGGTGCACTGATACGTTAGTCAGCCAATAAATCAGCCCCAATTTAATTTATTTTGGTATGAATGAAGTATCTGAAAGTGCTATATTTTTATTAACTGAACTAAATAAAAATGAAAATTAATGAGGGAAAGCTATAACTAACTGCAACTATATTGTGAGTTTATACACTAAAATACTGAAATCATAGATATAATTGTATTTGTGTTTATGAATCTATTTACTAGCATTTCAAACTGATGTGAAATTGATTATTTTTTTTTTCTTCCCCCACACGAGAAGTTTATGTCAGCTGTCAGCAAATTGTGGCGCTTATTTTCCTCCTGGGGGCGCTAGAATCTTTTTTTTTTTTTAAACTCCTGCTCTTTCTGAAATCCCGCCTTCAGGAAGTCATCACAACATGGCTCCTCTATTGACCTTTAAAAACGTGTTTCCCGCCCTTTCACACGTTTCCTATAATGAGCTCAACAGATGTGCAGGCAGCTCCACCAGGTATTTCCTATTTGTAGCTCTGAGGCAGAGCTGCGTCTTAAAGGCGGAGCTAGGTCCACCCAGGTGTTTAGCACAGCAGAATGGAGTTTAAAAGATTTTTCAAACATGGATGAAAGAGTCAAAGCAACATCCCAGGTGTGTTTTCGATGAGGGACATAACACTTTGACACGATGAAAAGGTGAACAAAATAGAATTTACGTAATACTGCCTCTTTAATGAAAGGGATCATTTGTTTTAAACATAACTGTATGATGGTGGATGGGATGAGAGACTATATTAAACAGGCCTTTAACTCATTAAATAAGTTCTTTACGACCCTTTAAGATTTGTATTGAGGACCCCTGATTTACGGTCTCCCGTACCAACAGAAGTTGAGGAACTGCACGAGATAACAGAAACTCCACAGCGTTTTACTATAGGTAGGACGGTTTTATTTTTATAGGCTTCATTTCATTGCCTATAAACAAACTGAAGCACTCCTCCACGCGCTCCACATTCATACTGGTCAGCCCGAAGCTCTTCTTTTTTCTATTCAATCAGTACTGCAAGTTTCTCTTATTTTCTTCTGGGCGCGCTAACAGTTTTATCACCTGGTTTACAACATTATCGCAAGAAAACAGGCCTTCATGATTTCTGTGTTTAGCTTGCAGCCTTTTGGCATTTTATTTCTTTTGTATCAGGTCCGCTCTTCACTCTGTCATTGTATGAAGAATGTCAAATAAACAAGAGCCAGATAGTTTTTAGTCAAGCAAATCTTACAATTTAATATGACCATAAGATAATCTGAAATATTTACAAGGAATCCTGCTTATATATATTTATGAGAAATAAACAATTTGTTAAATATAGCTGTACGTTGGGGGGGAAAAAAGCACTTCAAAACTATGTTCCTGTGACCACAATGTTAATAAAAAGGCAGTGGGTTCATTAGACTGCAGCCAGCCTCCCATCACCTGAATGCAATAGGAAATGCAACCCCAGGTCAAACAGATGTGCACTGTGGATGGCAGCAAATTAGTCAAGGAAACCATTCAGGCTGAACTCAGAGGTCAAGGTACATAACTTTTCTGATTGCACCATCCGTCACATTTTGAATCCTGATGGAAGAAGACCCAGGAAGGTTTCACTGTTGCTGGATAAACACAGACTGGAATTCATCAAAATGCATGTGGACATGGCCGAAAGTTTCTGGAAAAAGTTCCGTCAGAGAAACAAACTGTGGATTGTGGTCAGTCACGTACAGACTGTTTGACCTTACGGTGGATTATGACCGTTGCAGGAGGAAGTCTCCATCAGCAATTTTCTGATTTACAACATTTAAACAAAAATGAAGTAGCATCAGATTTTAATGGTTGTAGGATTTCTCTTTTGTCTTTGGTAAAAGACCACTGCTAGTGCTAGACTTGCGCGTTTGTTGTATTTACCCAGAATGCTCTGCGTTGCTGCCCACTTCCTGTTTTTGGAACGGACTCCTGTCCGCTTGGCATTCGCACTCGAACTGCACCAGAGTTCACTTCAACCGAACCGAGACCGAAGTTTGTAGATGCACCAGAGATCAAATCTTTGGTCCTTGTCAGAGTTGAATTACGCATTCACACCTCCCTAATCAAACCAGACTTAATGCGTAAACAAACTACAGTTCAATTAAAGCGGACTGGTGTGAATGCACACTTAGTGTCAGTTAATGTGTGCCTAGTTTCTACAGTAAGAAACTCCACATGGTTTAAATGGAGTTAACTGGCTAGCTTCAGGAGGAGGCATATAGTACAAAACTAAACTCAAATTCAAATTAAGTACTACTTCTTATTGATTTTCCATGAGCGATCCACTTTTGCTCTGTGTACATTTATATCAATTTAATCCACCATCCTCCCATGTCTCCAAGTCTCATTGTGAGCTTTCCTTTACTTTCTTAAGGTCTTTCCATTACCAACTAATCTTCTCAGTCTAAACACCAACATTGCTCATTTTCAAATCTAAAAACGAGCAACAAATCCAGGGTCAAGAGGCTTCTGAATGTTGGGCTCCATCTTTCTTATTCGTTTTATTATCTTGAAAAGTGTGTGGAGATTAATCTGCACAATTTCAAAGTTTCTCTGCTGTTATTTGTTCAGTATCTGTAGACATCTAGGTCATGCAGGACATCCTGAAATGCGGAAAAAGCAGCACAGGGTTCTGTCTCTGGGTAATGAGGGGAGGCACAAGACAGGGACATTATTAGATAGAAGATGAAAGCAGCACTGCTGATTTAATAAACACCCATATCATAAATAAACACAAAGAGAGATTAGGCTGAATGCAAACAGATCAAAACCAACAGCAGCAGGTACATCACTGCAGTGCAAAGTAGAAAACAAAAGTGGAGCAGGAGTTACTTCCTGAGAGCCTGAAGGCAACAACAAATCACCTCCATCAGAGTGCTTCTACTGAGGGTGTGTGCGTGTGTTGGTTTGTGTGACTAAGAAAAAGGAGTGAGTTGCACAGAAAGCAGGTTTATCGAGTTCAGACTACAAGAACATATTTATCATCCCGCTGCCCAGACCAGAAATTAAAAGGGTTGAGGTGGCAGAATAGAAACGCTCATTAACCACAGGAACCTCTTCTGCTTCTTGGCCAATTAAAATGGTTCCAGTCCGAGCTGGCCCAACATTGAAAGGGGCCCAGAGCAGAACTTAGTTTGGGCCCCCTCTTCCTGTTTGGAACATCAACCACTACTAATGGTCTTTACAGGACAGAGTTGGAGGAATCTGGAAGAGGAGGGACGATTTTGATTGCCTGGGTGTAAACGCCATGATTTGCTAACCCAACAATCAATGGAAATTATTGCTTGCATTTTCTAAAGTAAACTTGCTAATGCATTACATTAAATATCTGCTGTTGTTGTATCAACCTTGCAGACCTCTCAGATCTTGAGCTGGTCTGCTCTGCATCCCCAGAACCAAACCGAATTCAGCTTCTATGCACCACGAATCTGGAACAGAGTTCTGGAAAACTGTCGAAACACTGAATTCCTTTAAATCAAGACTAAAAACACACCTGTTTAGAGCTGCTTAATAAACAATATAAATAAAACATTAGTCAACATATTGATGTGATGGCACTTGACAAATGTAAGGCTTCAATTGTTGACAGTGTGTTTATATGACTTTGTATTTTTTGTGTTTTTATGATGTAAACCACTTTGACTGGCTCTGGTTCCAGTTGGCTGGTCTTCCAAACCTGAGATACCACACACATGGCAATTATAAAAACCTTAGGTATGACAGGTTTGGTTGTGTAGTATGTGATGTCAACCCATCCTGTGTGCAGGAGCAACGCAACACACATGAACCGATTTTACTCAACATTCATATGTTGGATGGGAAATTTTGTAAAACCTCTGGAGAACCAATGGGCGTTCAGAGTAAACAAACATGGCAGACTAGGAAGAAGCAATGGAGACAGTTTGTGGCCCATGTTTGACAGAGAAAAAAATGATTCTAAGATAACATCTGTGACGTCCGTCTGACTTTTTGGTGCGCCATAACAGTTATTTTGTCTTCTTTGTTTAAAATTTCCCTCAGTATTTCTGTCAACTAGCTTTTTGATTGGCTATGCATCATATTCAACAGGCCATGTTGTCATTTGTCCTCAGGGGAAGACCACACATTCTACAATATCATGCCAAGACAATCAAACATGTGGAATATCCCACTCCAAAGCGCTCCAGACGTCTTTCCTAGTGGACCAGATGTCTTCACGCACCGCACATGGCAGAAATATCTCGTCTCTTTATGTTAAGAGCCGTCATAATATTTGGAGCATTCTTAAGATTGTCAGAAGGGGAACCACCATATCCCCAAAGACACCAAACGCTGTTTCATGTTTGTCATACAGTAGGTCACCTTTGGTTGAACTGGCGGTTGTTGCAAACAACCAAAAACCAAGGCGCCAGATTTTCTTTCGGTTGTTTCATAACAAGCAATTTTGCCGAAGCTGGCTGATACTCATACAGCCTGAACCTGTGTGGCAGCTTGAGTTCTAATCTAAAACATGCAGAAGTGGAGACGCATTCTTAAACACTTCCTGCTGTTGGATGTAGGGAATTATTTAAAAGTAACTCCAAATAAGAACTCTTATTTATTGGACTTCATTAACTTACTAAGACTATTGGTCAATACAGTATTGCTAGCTACAACCTTTTAATGTTGGTAAAGAGAAAATACTATGAGTCGATAACAGGTATTTGTTGGGTTCGGCAGGGAGTGGTTCCTTCTCTTTCACAGGGTGGCAGGCTGATGGGATCCAGCTGTTGCTCATCACCTCCAATCTGCAAGGTCCTTAAAGGGGAGCGGCTTCCAGAGTCGGATGCCAGATGGCTCCGCTTCTACAGTGGTACTCTCTAGCTGTCAGTGCTGTATTCCCAGTGTTCTCCTTTTTTCTGACTCCTTTTTCGTCTGCTCCTCCCTCTACAGTGAACCCGAGCTGTACACTCTCTGAACCGGCCCCACCTGAAGAATCGGATCCTAGCTGCTCTGTTTTGCCTTGCACCTGGGTGCGTCACGCCCGCCACTCAGCTGCTGCCTGTCCGCCCTCAATCGCCTGCTGGAACTTCCCCCATCTGGAAAACCCTGCCGGATCCCCATGTTCCCTCCTCTGCTTACCTGAACCCGCAGCCCGTAAGTCACCATCAGGTTACGCCATCATTCCCTTCATTCCTTCCCACTTTAACCGCTCGCCCTTTGCAGTTCCTCCGCTGGCCCAGTTCCTCCCTGCTGCCGCTGATCGACGCCCCTCCACACACTCTCCAGCACATTCAGTTACCAAATAAATCTGTTAAAACTGTTTGGGTGTCCGTAGTTGTTGCTTGCCTTAAGAGTCCTAGAAACCTCGCATTATGACAGAACCATCTGGCCAATCGGACTCTGCAGCACAACTACGGACCGCTCTGTCCGAACAGGGCGTCCTCCTGGACCGGCACGACGCCACAATTAATAGCGTGCTGCATCAGCAGAACTCCATACTCCAGCACTTACACCAAATGTCTAATCAGCTCCAGATTTTGCAGGACAGAATTAAACCCGCGCCGGCTCCTACTTCGGCTGCCGCCGCTCCTACTTCGGCTGCCTCCGCTCCTTCACCGTCCCGTGACGTCATCATGCCCATTCCCGAACAGTACTCAGGTGAGCTGGGGAAAAGCAAGGGTTTTCTGCTGCAATGTTCACTAGCCTTTCGCCGCTCTCCCCGCTCATTTCCGGATGACGCCAGCAAGATTTCTTTTATAGTAGGATTGTTAAGAGATCGAGCGCTTAGATGGGCGGAGACCGTAGTGGACGAAGAGAACATCGACTATCTACCTTTTGATGAATTCATAGAACTCTTTAAACTGACGTTTTGTCCCAAGCTGGGGGAAGAAGTTGCTTCAAAAAGAATTTGGGGTTTAAGGCAGGGAAATAAGTCTGTGGCAGATTTCGCTGTCGAATTTCGCACCCTGGGAACAGAGGCAGGTTGGAATGAACCAGCTCTTAAGGGAGCCTTCCAACAAGCCTTGAATGATAGATTAAAAGATGAGCTGGCTTGTCGAGACGAACCTGACTCCCTGGACGAATTAATCAACCTGGCCATCAGGATCGATAATCAACTTAGAACTAGGTCCCGATCCTCAAATTCCCAGTCATCTCAGTTCTCCTTCGGAAGGGGTTCTTCCAGCTCAGACTCATCCAGTCCTCCAATTCAGAACCAGCCCGAACCCATGCAGTTAGGCCGAGCCCGGCTAACTCCAGAGGAACGGCAGCGCCGTTTAGCCTCTGGTTGTTGTCTTTACTGCAGCTCCCCTCAACATTTCATCTCAGCCTGCCCGATTCGCCCAAACGCCCTGGCCCGCCAGTAAGTCTGGGGGTTCTGGCGGGCGAATCTGAAAAGAATGGTTATCTCCGGCTAAATCTTCCTGCTTTTCTCACCGTTCAGCAGGATTCTTATCCCTTACAAGTTTTGGTAGACTCCGGTTCAGAGCAGAATCTCGTACACCCTGCTTTGGTTGCGCAATATCAGGTCCCGGTCCAGGCTTTACCTTCTCCCCTGCGGGTGGCTGCCTTAGACGGTAGTCCCATGGCCAACATCACCCATCAAACCGACCCGTTTTCCCTCCACGTCTCAGGCAACCACCAGGAGCTCGTTCAATGCTTCGTGTTTCCAACGAAAGAAGCTCCTCTGGTCCTTGGGTTCCCCTGGCTCCGCAAACACAATCCTCACATTAATTGGGCCGAGGCTCGCATCGAATCGTGGAGTCCTTACTGTTTAAACCAATGTCTGCAATCTGCTAAACCGGCTTTGCCCTCCGAGCAACCCCAGCTGATTGGTGTACCCGATCTCACAAATATTCCTACTGAATACCATGACCTCCATCGGGTTTTCAGTAAAGATCTCGCTCAGTCTCTCCCTCCTCATCGTCCCTATGACTGCTGTATCGACCTCCTTCCGGGAGCCCCACTTCCTTCCAGCCGGTTGTTTAACATCTCGAAGCAAGAGAGGGAGACATTGGAGCAGTACATTAATGACTCACTTAAGGCTGGTCTCATTCGTCATTCGTCTTCCCCCCTGGGCGCAGGATTCCTCTTCGTGTCGAAGAAGGATAACACTCTCCGGCCCTGTATTGATTATAGAGGTCTTAATCAAATCACCGTAAAGAATAAATATTCACTCCCGTTGTTGTCCTCAGTGTTTGAACCTGTTCACCAAGCCTCCATCTTCTCCAAGCTAGACCTGCGCAATGCGTATCATCTCATTCGCATTCGAGAGGGTGACGAATGGAAAACTGCATTCAAGACCCACTTTGGTCATTTTGAGTATCTGGTTATGCCCTTTGGCCTCTGCAATGCCCCGCTACCTTTCAGAATCTTGTTAATGATGTCCTTCGGGACTATCTCAATGTGTTTGTTTTTGTCTACCTTGACGACATTCTCATCTTTTCCAACAGCATGCATGAACACCGCCGGCATGTCAGATTGGTCCTCCAAAGGTTGCTGGAAAACCGGCTCTTCGTCAAGGCAGAGAAGTGTCAGTTCCATGTTACGTCCATTGCCTTTCTTGGTTTTGTGTTTGAGGGCGGGCAGGTGAAGACGGACCCGGCTAAGATCAAGGCTGTTGAGGAGTGGCCGGTTCCGAACTCTAGAAAGCAACTCCAGCGCTTTCTGGGGTTTGCTAACTTTTACAGGCGGTTCATCCGAAACTTCAGTGCCATCGCTACCCCTCTCACCACTCTGACCTCCACCAAACACCCCTTCAGCTGGACCCCAGAGGCCGGACTCGCTTTTGTTGAGCTAAAGAGAAGGTTTGTGGATGCTCCTATTCTCGTTCACCCTGACCCTTCTGCTCAATTTACAGTGGAGGTGGATGCATCTGAAACTGGTGTGGGGGCTATCCTGTCACAGCGCTCTCCCAAAGATGGCAAGCTACACCCATGTGCCTTCTTCTCTAAGAAGTTTACCCCCACCGAAATCAGGTATGACATCGGTGATCGGGAGCTCTTGGCCATTAAACTGGCCCTTGAGGAGTGGAGACACTGGCTCGAGGGTACTGAGCTCCCGGTCATCATTTGGACAGACCATAAGAATCTGGCTTACCTGCAGTCTGCCAAACGCCTGAACCCACGCCAGTTCCGTTGGTCTCTTTTTTTCTCCCGTTTCAACCTCAACATCACCTATCGCCCGGGTTCCAAGAACACCAAGCCAGACGCCCTCTCCAGACTCCACTCTCCTAATGACCCTATCGAGACTCCCGGATCCATACTCCCAGCCTCCTGCACCATTGGGTCCCTCACCTGGGATGTGGAGAGGGCCATCCAGAAGGCTCTGACCACCGACCCAGATCCAGGAGGTGGTCCCCCCAACCGGCAGTATGTTCCCGCCTCAGTCCGGGGTCGTGCCATCCATTGGGCACACTCCTCCGGCTTCTCCGGCCATCCTGGTATAAGCCGTACCATCGGCTTCCTGCGTCGTTACTTTTGGTGGCCCACACTCAATAAGGATGCCATTGAATTTGTCTCTGCCTGTTCCACTTGTGCTAGGAACAAGACCTCACATCGCCCACCGTCAGGTCTGTTACAGCCACTGTCCATTCCTAGTCGTCCCTGGTCCCACATCTCCATAGATTTTGTTACTGGTCTCCCCACATCCAAACAGAAGAATGTCCTCACCATTATAGACCGTTTTTCCAAGGCCTGCCATTTGGTCGCCCTCGCTAAACTCCCCTCGGCCGCTGAGACAGCTAGACTTCTCTTTCGCCATGTTTTTCGCCTTCATGGTATCCCCACAGAGGTTGTCTCTGACAGGGGCCCTCAGTTCAGTTCCCAGCTCTGGCGGAACTTCTGTTCTGTGCTCGGGGCCCGGCCATGTTTGTCTTCGGGGTTCCATCCTCAGACCAATGGGCAATGTGAACGGCTTAACCAGGAACTGGAGAACATCCTGCGCTGCCTCTGCGCCTCCAATCCCACCTCTTGGAGTGTTCACTTGCCATGGGTAGAGTATGCCCATAACACGCACATATCGTCTGCGACGGGGTTGTCTCCTTTCGAGGCGTCTCAAGGGTTCCAACCTTCCCTACTGCCTACATCCTTCCCAGATGCGGTCATTCCTTCTGTCAGACATTACATGCAAAACTGCCGACGTATTTGGAACCAGACTAAGGTCGCCCTTCAACGAACGTCTGCTCAGAATAAGCGTCTGGCGGATAGAAGGAGAATTCCAGCCCCCACCTTCTCGCCCGGCCAACGCGTTTGGTTGGCTTCGAGGAACTTTCCTCTAAAATCCTGTTCCCGCAAGTTGTCCCCCAGGTTTCTGGGTCCGTTCGTTATTGACACCATCCTTGGCCCTTCTGCTGTCCGCCTTAAGTTGCCCTCTCATTTCCATGTCCACCCTGTGTTTCACGTTTCTCAGATCAGGCCCTACGTCTCTAGTCCCTTGTGCCCTCCGTCCGAGCCCCCTCCGCCCGCCCGGGTTGTTGATGGTCACCCGGTTTACACCGTTCGGCGCATTGTGGATGTGCGTCCTCGTGGACGGGGTAGGCAGTACCTGGTGGACTGGGAGGGTTATGGCCCTGAGGACCGGTCTTGGGTTCCTCGGTCCTTTATCCTGGACCCTGCCCTCATATCCTCTTTTGAGCGCTCCGCCGCATCTTCCTCGGGTCGGTCGCCGGGTGGCGTCCGTTGAAGGGGGGGGTACTGTTGGGTTCGGCAGGGAGTGGTTCCTTCTCTTTCACAGGGTGGCAGGCTGATGGGATCCAGCTGTTGCTCATCACCTCCAATCTGCAAGGTCCTTAAAGGGGAGCGGCTTCCAGAGTCGGATGCCAGATGGCTCCGCTTCTACAGTGGTACTCTCTAGCTGTCAGTGCTGTATTCCCAGTGTTCTCCTTTTTTCTGACTCCTTTTTCGTCTGCTCCTCCCTCTACAGTGAACCCGAGCTGTACACTCTCTGAACCGGCCCCACCTGAAGAATCGGATCCTAGCTGCTCTGTTTTGCCTTGCACCTGGGTGCGTCACGCCCGCCACTCAGCTGCTGCCTGTCCGCCCTCAATCGCCTGCTGGAACTTCCCCCATCTGGAAAACCCTGCCGGATCCCCATGTTCCCTCCTCTGCTTACCTGAACCCGCAGCCCGTAAGTCACCATCAGGTTACGCCATCATTCCCTTCATTCCTTCCCACTTTAACCGCTCGCCCTTTGCAGTTCCTCCGCTGGCCCAGTTCCTCCCTGCTGCCGCTGATCGACGCCCCTCCACACACTCTCCAGCACATTCAGTTACCAAATAAATCTGTTAAAACTGTTTGGGTGTCCGTAGTTGTTGCTTGCCTTAAGAGTCCTAGAAACCTCGCATTATGACAGTATTGGCCTCATGAAGATGACAGACTTTAGCATTCCTTTTGTAACACTTTTTTTAGATATTTGCAAATCTACACATTTATGTCTGAGTCTGCATGTACCTGTGGATTATAGAAAATCTATAATAATTTTAAAACTCGTGCAACTCAAATTCTTGTTTTGTCACATTGCTGCAGGCGCATGTTCCATAGCTACTTCACCCTACAAGAGGAATGGCTCTAACAAACCCCAAAAAAGATCCTAAAGAATGACAGGTCAAGAGCGCGCAACATAAATAGGTTCTGTCTGGGATTCAGCACTACTGAAGACAAATGAAAGCAACTAGGAGCTGTACTGGGCCAGGTTTGGTCACTTCTGCAACTTCTTAATGACAAAACAAAGAAGCAGTTTAGCTGGGCAGCACTTCTGAACGGCAACAGCAATTAAAGCAGTGATGGTGAAATAACTACCTAAACCAGAGGGAATGTGTGTGAGCTCTCCAGGGTAGATGTTCAGTTTTTACTCTGATTGGTTGCACTTTCCTGCCGGACCTTTAAAAGACCCCAATGTACCGTCTGTTAGCATGCTTGCTTCTTTCTCTGCTGGAATTCATATATATATATATATATATATATGTGTGTGTGTGTGTGTGGGGCGGGGTGGGCGTGTGTGTGTTATGTGTGAGTGTGTGTTTATGCTGCTCTCCAGTGCAGAGAGCAGCCAGCAATCCAGGCTAAAGATCCCTGGCTTTGAGGATCGATCTGTCCCTTTGCCTCCATCGGTCTGCCTTTAATACTTAATGAGAAAAGCTGTTTGATGAATGTGAGCCACCATGCTCCCAGAGTGATCTATTAATGCTGCTTTACATTCTTCTATAGGGCTCACAGCAAACCACACACACACCTTATCTCTCCCTTTGCATCATATGTGGAGTTATGTAAGTCGTCATTATTAAAGGCTGCTTGGTTGGATCTTATTCTGTCGCACTACCAGGACTACAGAAATGTCCAGCTGCTAGATCTTCAAGACTCCAGGTTATAGTAACTAACTGTGACTTTGTTGGAAATGTTTTCCCACTCAGAAAAGACAAACAAACCAAAAAATGACCTCTCTCTTTCTAATTAGCATGCCAACTTTGCGTTGGAAATGACTGTTTCAGTAAGGTGCACGGCGTCTGGGATCGTTCCCGACTGTCTCACATCTGACTGGTCAGCCGACAGCAAAGGGGTGGGGGGCGCACGTCCATGTCATCAACTTTTCAGAAGATGTCAAGGCTGTCACGGCTCATATTATCATAATTGGTAGTTCCCACTCAGAGGAAAGAAGGGACAAAGAGGCTAAGGGCGCAAGAGGAGACAGACAGCCCAGGGAGCTGGGGAGTGTTAGACAGGAGAGGACAGGCAGAGGGGGGAAGAAAGAAAGCCAAAAGGAGAACAGGAGCGAGGCTTTTTCCTCCGCACTGAGAAAGTGAGGAGAAAAAAAAGATTCTTAAGACAACACGAGAAGAGTTGGCCTGACATTTAGATTGTCAGTTTTCTAAAAGATTTATAAGGGGTCTCACATTAGAGAGGAGGATCACATCCCACTGCAGAGTGCCCCCGGCCCGTACATTCTGCCCTGAGGGGCAAATACCAGGTTAGACATATTTATATGGCAGCCCCCCGTTCATACTGTAGGACTCACTGAGAATTCTGCAGTGATTACATTTCAGATTTGCTCTTGGAAAATGTCAGGTGACTTTTGACAGCATGTGTAGAAGAAATCAGAGCATTATGAGGAAACAATCTGCAGACATTTTATGGTTGGCACAAACAAAAACTGAATTAACCACTTAACACTAACAGCTACGGGCAAAGATTTCTATCACTTGACATATTACAATTTACATTTACATATTTTATTTACGATACAGGTTTCCACAAGAATTAGAATCTTCATTTGCAAACATCAGCAGGAATGTCGTTCATTTTGTGCTTAAACAAATACTTTCAGTAGCTCTTTTCTCCTTCATCACTCGTCACAAACAAGAATTTGGTTCACAATTTTCAATGTATTATGGTTTTTCCAGTCAGAATTATGCATTACATACACCACACAAATATTACCAATCCTAGTCCACTAGCTTTAAAGCAAATGCTATTTTGCTTTAATAATGGTCATATGCTAGTAGAATTTCTGCCAGTTTAACAGAGATGAGGACTTGGGTCATGTGATTTGGAGTCAAATGAGCCTCGTGTCACAAACGTGATGACTCAATAAAATCCCAAGCGATTTGGACTTTCACACCAACGATTCAGGATTTCAGTTAAACTTGACTGGATAAGAAAAGAAAACTTGTGCACAACGATAGAACCGTGCAGGGCGTTCAATCCAAGTCGACATTTGCCCTCCTCCAGTCAAGGAACCGGTGAAATTTGCAAATGTGAAATATTGAGCTTAAATAAAGAGCTCTAAAGGTAGGCATGCACACATAGAATAGCAACGCAACACAAGAAAGTGGAAATAAAATTAAACTTTTGTCACTGTCTTCGCTGTTGCATCCTGTGTGTTGGGTTTGGGAGCCAGAAGTTTTCGCCTGTTTGGTTCATCATTCCCTGTGTAGTGAGGCCATAAGACCAATTCTTAATTGCCAGCTTGGAGACAGTAGCTGTGTTTCGATTGACCATATAATTGCACAATTTGACATTTCAAAAATAAATTTGCTTAATGGAAAAATGGCAATTTTGAAGAAAAACAAACAAACAAAGAAAACATGTTTTTCAATGCGCTAGGCTGAGGTGGTTTTTTGGTTGTATCAAAATTGGTTTATTTTGCAAAACTGCAATGGAAACACATTTCTGTCACATGATCAACAATTAGATGTTTCCATGGTGCAAACCATGAAGAAGAAGATGGCAAGATGTAGTTGGAGGATGATGGCACAGTTTGTTTTTAATGACTTATTCTTGTGTGATTTTAGTTGCATTTCCTATCCATTGGAAACACCTCAATCGTAAAATTGTGCTCATTGACAAAGTTTTGTGCGTATTTGTAAAGGAAGCACAGCTGGTGAGTGAGCATTGCCAGAGGTCTCATCAGCATCATGTCAATGTTGTGAGAATGTGTGGATGTTGTGTTGGGTGAAGGCCTGGCACATAGGGAGCAAACGTTTTATTGTCTCCTCTTCATCAATCTGCTGGGTCACCATCAGGAAATGCTTTGTTAATTTTTTGCCACAAATTCATTTCTATTTTGTTTCAGGTTGAATTAAAACATTTTTAACTACTTATACATTTATGAACATGCAAATTTATAAGAAATGAGTTTCACAAGTGTTCCTTAAACATTTACTGAATCATTATTGATTTTTGAGCATTTTATTGCAACTTGTCATAATCCCCAGACTTAGCAAAGAAGAAAAGAATATATTGTTAAATCTGTTTTCATAGTATACAAGTAGATCAAGGAGAAATGAAATTCAGTTGGTAACATATGACTAAAAGAAAACTCCAGCAGAGAGGCAGCAACATTTAGCCTTGTTTAGACAAAGAATAAAGAGTCAACGCTAATAAAGCAGCTAATACATGATTAGCCTCAGCTTAACATCTAAGTTTGTCTTTTCATTGCTCTCTAATTCAATCATTAAGCCTGGAAAGTCACATGTTCTAACTCTAAAGTAAATATTAAAAAGATTAGAAGCTGGCTTTAAAATCAAATACTTGGTTAATGCAGTCTGCTAAGCTTGTGATAGACTTTAAAATCACAGAGTTGCTATAGTTTACAATAACAAAACTCGTTATGCTACATGCTAACATTATGTTATGAGCTCTGTTTGTGGTTCCGACTCAAAGCACAGAGACTTTGGCCTGAATACATAATCAGAAGCAGAGCATCTAAGCTGCACCATAATCACATCCAACAAAACGAACTTCATTACAAAATTAACTTCTGTGCAGGAATGCAAATCATTTCATTTGTCATTCTAATGGTCTGATTTTACTCTATTTACACCTTAAAAGCAGGTTGGGACTGTTGCAGTATTTTTTTATTATGGAGATAAGTTTCAATTTACTTAGAGATACTTTTTTTCAGGTTTTGTTTCACTTTGCTGATTATTTTCCTCATTTACTGTTTAGTTTTGTTACTTACTGCAAAAAGCAACATTTTCACATGATTTTTATTCTGTAATGATTCTACAACATGTGGGAAGTTAAAGACACAATGTAATAATACATTGTCTGGTAGTTCATATACAGTATATTTTTCATTGGAATGTAATTACTGTTACTTTTAGGTACAAGAAACACAGACTGTTTCACAAGGCGTAACTGGCTGTATGTCTAAAACGAACATATCACACGTATGTATTGAACTCGGGTTTATCCGGGTTGATTCTGACACGCAGGCGGCCCTGAAGGACCAGAGCGTTGGGCTTCAGTCGCGTCTTGGACTGATTGCTGCCGCTGGTTTTGATCTCCATGCAGGTTCTCTCCTCCGTCCTCCTCCTCCTCTCCTAGCAGAATGTTATCTGCTGTCACACAGAGGTGATGGAGGACTCAGCAGGCCTTGAGTGCCTGCAGAAACAGAGCGCCAGCATATTCTGTGCATGCCAAAGGTTTTGCTTCAGGCCTTCGCATGGCACCTGCTAAACATTTGTTCCATGTGGCCTACATACGAACTAGAATGAAGGAGTCACAGGGAATTATGTAACAGTGTCTGATTGTTGGTGAAGTAGGCTGAAAAGCTCTCTATGGATAAGAGTTTGCAGTGGTTGTGCAGGAAAGAGAACGCTAGGAAACAGCAAGGTGTGGAAAACAACGTGGAAGAGTTAAACTAGGAGTAGATACAAATCAAAAAGTATTTCGCACTAGAATCGAGAATCTAATTTATTTCTAATCAACCAATATCTACGACTGATTAAGTAAAAGCAAACACCAAAGGAAAAAAAAACAATTAATGAACTAAGCAAACGCATGAATGCAAATTCACACACTTTGGATTAAAGGGGGATTAATACCCAGTAAACAAGCACTCAGAGCTGCAATGTTTAAACTGATTAAAAGTCTGAGATCTACAAGCTCCTGATCGGGTTCACAAGAAAACATGACTCAGAACTCTGGTACCGAACTTCCCTTTATCCAATAAATATTCAAATTAATGAATAAAGGGAAAAGGAGACAAATCCTGCTGTCAGGAACGTTTTGATAAATAAGAAAGTGATGGAGCAGAAACTGTAATAAAATTCTTAGTGTATAGCTGTACTACCATCATGTAAAATTGATTTTATGAGCTTTACATCATGTTATAAAGTTATTCAATCATCAAAAACATCTGAGTGGACTTAGCCCCGCCTTCGAGGAGGAAGCTCCTCCTCAGAGCTGAATCTTCACTTGACAGCTGATTGGAAACATCTGATATCTTACAGTATTACAGGCTGATTATGACTTTAATCATTTCGAAATGCTGTAAATGTTCTCAGCTGCTATTATGTTTATTGGGACCATCTTTGTTGATCAGACCTCACTGAGTCTTTGATCGTTCATGGACATTGAGTTAACATTAACTCAATGTTAATTGAGGTACAAGAAACACAGACTGTTTCATAGACAGTCAAAAGTTGCATTAATTCACTGGAAACAGACATGAATCAATGAAAACAATTTGAAATTCTGCTCATCGTTTATGTTTCACTCCAACATGGGGACGTGCTCACCGAATGTGTTTCCATCTCCCCATTAACACACTTGTTAATGTGATAAAGACCATTAAGCAAACACCACGGTAAGAAAGGCCAACCTTTTTGCAAAGTTAAGGAAATTATTTCAAATATTACCGGTCCAGTCAACTGTTTGTAATATAATACTTCAAAAAGTGCATATAAAATAATGGAAATGTGTGCTTAAACATCTTAGCAAGCTAAAATATGAGTCACAGACAGTAAACTGAAACTACAGACTAAATTTTACCTTCTTTCAAAATACAATATTTTAATGTTTCTGTCAAACTGAATCTTCCTGGTAGCAAACCAGGAAATGTGTAAAGGGAACAAAATATTCTGTTAGTGTGTGATGGGAGTTATCTCTAGTGAGTTTCATTTGATTTCACATGAATGGATTCTTAAAAGGCCTTAAGCAAAGACAGCAGGAGCCAGAGAGACGAGGGGGAACAGAGACATGGGACAGACAGAGGACAAATAGACACTTCGGGGTTACAGAGCCCAACATGATGTCACAATGTTCCCAACAGCCGCTCACTCAGAGGAGTAATATGTGGAGTTACTGTTCCCACAGCGGTTAACTGTACAAATCAAATATGTGTCGGCCTCTATAGAGGCTCACCACACAGGGCGTCAGGGCCCGGGGGCGCTCAGATGTAGTTTATATTGTTTGCTTGTAATGTAAAACAAAACATATTTTAGCCTTACTTTCAACAACTGTTTTTTCATTGACAATATAGTAAAGTAATTTTTAATGGAAACACGGCAATTTTGAAAAAACTCACTTTTTTCAATAAAAACTTTTGGCACTAGGATGAGTTTGTTTTTTTTGACCATACCAAAACGGATTTATTTTTGCTAAACTGCAATGGGAACATTCAGCAGTCACATGATCAACAACAGAATGTTGCCACTGGCGCAAACAGCGAAGAAGAAGACGACAGGAAGTGGCGGGGGGATGATGTTTTTAATGCCAACTGTGACGTGAACAAACGTATTCACGAGTGATTTTAAATGGATTTCCTATTTAATGCGGAATAGTGGGGTTTTTTCAAAGTTAATGGATTATTGAGATCTGGATTAAACGGTTCTAACATGTGAGATATTTCAGAACCAGACACAACTTCTCATTCCTTCTCTGTTTCACCATATTTCAGGATGTTTCAATTGGCTGATTCTGTTGTTAAATACTTTGAGAAAACTCACCGTCTCCATTAGGGTTTAGCAACATGTTACCAGCTGTAGCAAATTAATCACTGCAGAACTCCTCTAAAGGGATTCTCTGACCTATTTGCTTAGTTAAATCCAGGTGGCAACTTTTTTTTTTTTGGCTCAGCAAATGTGTTCCTGTCACAGTTTTACATTTGGTTCATTTCTGCACAAGAAAACAAGAGTTGTCAATGTTTTCTGGCTGGAATCTAACGGGGTGAATATACAGATTACAAACTGTTAATTGCAAAACTAAAAGTAAGTAAGTATTAAATGAATAAAATATACATCAAATTAAAAGAACAGCCTGAAAATAATTACGGATCAGCGTTAGAAAGCCAACATGATTAGAACAAACATCTGGAATGATCTCACTTAGGATGTATTTCAGTCACTTGGGATGTAAAGAGTTGAAAGGGTCATTATAACATCTTGTGTCTCAAAAATATACATAAATATAGAGTTATAAAAATATATCTATCTCCCGACATATGTGTTCTAGTTTTTCTGTTTTTTTTATCAGTTTTGTGCAGAAACAATCAAATTAACTGGTTTTCAATATCTAGTCTGACCACCTTTAGTTCTTCACACTGAAAAGTTTTTTTTTTGTATTTTTATTAGACATTTTTAGGACAATTTCTCCAAACTTCTTGATGAATACTCCAAAGCTTTTTGGACGGTAGCCACTATTCGTTCCTTTCTGTATTGTAAATGATCCCAAGGCGCTTGAAGGAAGTTTAACGTTCAGACTCGCTGGAGAGGACAATCCATGACTGATGGGCTTCCACAGTGGATTTTTCGATCCAGTTATGCTTTCACATCACTGGCAGCGGGTTAGGGAGCAGTCGCGCTGGAAAATGAAGCCGTTGCCAATCGGTGCTGCACGGTGTTTTCTGTCTGATTGTGCTTTTCTCCGAACTAATCCCATTGATTTTGACAAGATTTCAAGCACAACTGGATGAAATGCATTCATTAACAGTAAGTTGCTTCATTTCTGTGGAGAATCAGATCCCATTGGCAAAAAAAAAAAATGTTATAAAAAATTCATCTAACTATGGTTAGTTTCAAAACAGTCTTTAAAATGGTTGCATTAGTCAATAAATGACAGTTAAAGTGAATACTTTTCATGAGTTTCAGGTGGATCAGTCGGAAAGATCATCACTTTTATAAACAAATGCTGTTGAATTATTTGAGAAGAATGAAATTTGGCCACTCCAGTCTGCCTCAGTCCTCTTCATGACCTGCTTCAATCAGTTCTCAAGTACAGCAATACAAGAAATTATGTCTGAAAGATGAATCTCACTAAAACAGCAGCAATGAATACCGATGAAGAGACTCAGTGCTCTGATCAGTTAACATTCGCCTGTTGCACCATCATTTTTTTGGAAAAGAAGATTTCCTCCAAATAAATAAGCTCTGATAACATCATACAGCAAAACTAATGGAAAATAATGAGTTGAGACCAGAAGTTTGCATATACCAAAGTTCTGGTCTCAGACAGACATCGTTGTCTGAAGTTAAACCAGACCAGCGAAGGTTGGTTGGAATTACCAAAATAATTTCTCTTTGTACTGTTGTCTTTGGGATGTTGGGTCGACCTCGGTTTCCTTCCACAAGCTTCTCACCAGAGCTGCATTTCCATCAACAATAGAGTTGCTCAAATTGCAACACACCATTTCAAAAACTTGCAATATTCAAAAAAAAAGTTTTTTGGGGCTAGGAAGAGGTGGTTTTTCCAACCGTATCCAAATAGATTTATGTCACAAAACTGCAATGGAAACACTTTTTCACAATACATGAGTCAGATGATCAACAGCAGGATGTTACTGCTGACGGAATCAGTGAAGAAGGCGACAGGTTTGATTTTGTTTCTTTCTAACAATGAGCAGCTGACTACCACAGCGTCACAGTTCATAAAAAGTTGCGCGTTATTCTGTTGTGTTGAATCCATAGCTAATTTGTAAAATTACCAACTACGATGCCAAATATGTAGGTGCGCCTACGTAGGCGTGGCATATTGATTAACTCAAATATGTCAGCCTATCAGAAGATTTCTAAACCATAACATCATCATCTGGGTTATGATTTTAAATTCCTCACATATTCTTCCTCTTGTGACATTTGGTATTGAGCAAATAGAAATAACTTTAGTAATTCTAACTGACCTAAAACATGAGACGTTAGGAAAAAATGTGTTTGTCTCTTTTTATTGGGTGTATGTAAACTTATTGTTTCCACTGTGTACATCTAAAGTGAGTTTGATTGTATTCCACAGAAAATTGATTTAGTTTATTAAAGAGAAAAGATTAATGAAACTCCAGCGTCACCAAGGCTCACTGCCAACAGTAACATTATTGATATTTAGCAGCAGCGAATCATCTGGGGCCCGTAATCAAAAAAGACCAATAAGTGGATGAGATTGGAAAAAGATATAGATTGTCAAAAGTTTATATGATGTTTTCCAGGCTAGCAACTGGACAGGATGAAGTGAGCCCAGATAATTAAACATAGTCTGACTTGGGAGGAAAATATATGTTTTCCTCCTGATCCAAAAGCTGAATAAAACCAGATAAAGACTCTAAACTGTCTAGTTAAAGATGGTAAATGATGCCAAAAAAGGCTTGAAGGCAGAAGGTTGGTCGAAGCCGAGGGGCTTTTCTGGAACACGCTAATTATATTTTCTGTTATTATGACAGATTGTCACGCTTGAATTGTTTATAAATGCTTGTTTTTAAAGAGATGAAATCTCTGTGCTGATTTTTTTGTTTTTGTCAAACATCATGAGGAACAAATTATTTAAATGACACTAAATTAAAAAATTGACATTTAATAACATTTCAGTGATTGTTTGTCTTTTTCTTTTTAAATGAATGCTAGATAAATATTGTGATATTCCTTTAATTTCATAAAATAAAAACATTTTTAGGAACGTAACACGTTGTAACAAAGGTGACCTTCCCTAATCACGCCTATTATGTCTAACAAATGTCAGGTTAGAAGCTGAGGACATGTTTTTGTTTGATTGTGAAAATGTCAGCCCCTAATTTGTGACACTGCTCATCAATCAACACGCTGATGGGAGGTCAACAGTCACAAAGTTAGTCGTACGTGTTTTGTTTTTTAGTTTCTTTCTTCTCTGAAGGAACCCTTCTTAAAGAAAATGTTAAAAAAACACGTTTTCATGTAAAATTGTTCCCAGCAGGACTTCTTTGGCTCACTTGTGTCCAAATTGCTCAGACAAAGGGACGTATTTCACTCTGAACGACCAGAACATCTACAACCACTTGCCTTTTTGCTCGTATGCAAATGAGAACGAATGAGAGGCACATTTGAAACGTCCTGGAACACCCAGTCCATCATGAGCAGACCACACAGACGCAATACCGCCGCTGTTCTGCTGATTGATGGAGCATAAGCTGCGTCGCTGAATAATTAAATCCCTGGTAGTTGGTGGAAAATGGGATTTACCGAGCGTGTTGGTCGTACTCTGTGGCTTCGGGATGAAGGGAAACATCCGGCGTGACGTTCAAGTCTCCCGGGTTTTCTACCGCCTCTGCAGAGTTTTTCTCCTTTCGGTATGGTTTGAAATCCCATTGTTTGGTAATAAAATATACTGTGCTGACTTGCACAAAAAGGAAGGCTTAGCTTTGAAAGAGATTATGTACTCTGACTATAATGAAGACTAATGAATCTGTCAGCTCAGAAACACATCATGGTGTAGCTCTGCTTTCCAACTGGCCCAGACTTCTTTCCACTGGAAGGCGAAGCCTCATCAGTCTTACTCCTTTACAGCTCGAAGCTACTTCATGATAATTAATGGACGGAGGCTTGACCAATGTCTGTCTGTTAACTGTAATGTGCCATTATAATTCTTCACAGTAAAAAAAAGCGCCATTAAGCACGGAGAGCCGGGCCTGGACGCTGTCAGAGTCGCTCAACGTCTGGTTCAGTTCGTTTGCTGTTGGGGGGCCGCTCCGCTCTTCAGGCTGAGATCGTAGATCAGGAAATGACATGCTGGTCGTCCTTTCTCACATAATGGGGAGTGTTAAATTAAAATGTATCATTTTAGGCAAAGAAGTAGAATTTTAGAGAAACGCCAACTACATTCGTTACTGTCGATGAAAGATCTTGAAGTAGTGGGCTGGGGTTATTTTTCTAGAACCGGAAACCCGGCATAGATTTCAAAAGCTGATGTTTAAGTTTAATTTTCTCACATTTACTTTGAAGCTGTAATATGACTTTTATTATATATATATACTGTATATAGATATAGATATAGATATCTATATCTACTGTATATATATATATATATATATATATATATATATATAGTTTTACATCATCACTTTTATGGACTGTCTTTTTTTTTTTTCCGAAAGCGACTTTGTCGGTACATGAAGTCAGTTATTGGTGAAAACTTTTCTGTCTAATCTGATTGGCCCAAATTTTCAGCTGAAGTTCAGTGACAGACAGTGTGGAAATTTGCCTAATGAAAGAAGAAAAAATTGAGAATGTGATGTAGTTTTGAAAAAGAACAAAATGAGAATGAAGAATAAGAAGACAAGAAGGTAAGAAATGGGAACGTTTTTTTTTTTTAAAAGAAAGATTTGACCCATGTTTTACAGTTTAAACAACAAAAGTCTCTGATATTGGCAAAATTTATATGTAAACTTTTGAATTTGAAGAACGATACAAAAAAGTGTTCTGACTACGTTATCTAGCATTTAGCAAATAGAAAATATTTTGATAATACTACCTGACCTAAAACAAAAGGTTTTTGGTCTGAATAACTTGACCTGGTGAGGAAAAAAATATGTATGTGTCTTTTTATTTGGTGTATGTACATATCTGGTTTTAACTGTATCGTATTTTGTTACTTATTGTTTCTACAAACTCCTGAAGCATTCCAAAAGTAATGTTTCCAATGGAGAAGTCAGAAGTCAAACATTACAGAAAGCTCCGGTAAATGAGTTTGTGTAATTAACAATATAAAGATTCCCAAGCAGCAAACGCTATTTAATAAGTACAGCACAATAATGTAAAATGAGTGTTATGAATATCCTTCCGGTTCTACCGGTTCTTTCCGGTCCGTCCCATTTATTCTAAACATGACAGTCGCCTCCAAGATTCTGAAGATAAATCAGAGAGCGGAGCCGTGATGTCACTGCAGCTTCTGTGCTGTCCAGCTGCTGCCCATTGCTCAATTGGATTTAAAATGAAAAGCCAATTCGTTCTATTTACTTACTGTCCAGAGTTATTCTGTCTAATAGAGAGAACAGATAATAAGAACATCAATCTTTTGAGGAACATTACTGGGGAGCACTGAATTTGTTCTTATTAAATTAGCAAGAACTCCAAAACAAGTTGTACTTTTCATTAAATGTCATGGCTAACTCTTAAGGTAAAGGTCTATCGTTCTGGATCATCTCCTGTACGGCGTACTGTATAGGTTGCTGGCCTCACACAAACTGGTTTGGTTTATTTTGCTTTCTCCAGTTTCCTTTCACCATCTAAAATTAGCATGTTTATCAAGCCAACTTTATTTGTTAACATTGTTAACTTAATCAATCTGTGTACCTTATCCATGAGTGTGACATTTGGGTTCATACATATCAAATGGTCCATGACCTGATCTTGTGTCGATGGCTTGGCATTGTGTTCTAAGTCAAGCCTTCATCAACCTGAGATGCTCCAAAGCCCTGGGGTTCCTCAAGGTTGTGTGCTCGGCCCCCTGTGGTTCAGCACTGCGAAAACAGGAATCTGAGTAAATACGTCTGTCCTGACACCACAGCAGTGTGACTCATGAAAGTGAATGATGAGTCGGCAAAACGGAGAGGAAGCCAAAACAGCTTAGAGGTCTGGGGTAAAGACCACAACATGCTGCTCAATAAAAACAACCAAGGAGATGATTACTGAGAAACTTAGAAAATAGAATATAAAGCCTGAATTTCTTAGATCTGTATTTTTCCATTTTTCTTTTTTTTAGATGCAACTTTTCCTTTCAGTGACATTTTAACAGTTTGCTCAAAGTTTACGGACAGTTTCAAGGAAGCGTAGCGGGTGAAGAGCAGGCAGCATCATATTGTGCAGCTGTTTTGTTGCAGGAAGGACTGGTACATTTTATAAAACACATAACATGGGGACAGAAGTTTTTCAAAATGATGTTTTATTGTGAAAGGCTTTTCCACATGATGTGGAAACCATGAGGCGAGATTTCAAAACATCCGACAGAAATGTAAAGGTTGAGCAGAAATGGACCATAAACAGCAATAACTTAGTGACAAAATAACCTCAGAATGATAAAGTCAGTGATTTGGAGCAGCCATCACAAAGCACTGACCTCTGACCTCAGGCTCACAGAAAAATGATCCAACATTGAGTTAAAACTTTTATAGAGTGTATGTAAATATCTAGCTATAACAATATTAATGATTAAACTAATAAAATGACAAAAAAAATACATAACATTTATTACAATAGTTGGAATGAAAGACGAATCTCCACAAACTGAGGTAGAAAATATTACATTACCCATTTTTTAAAATGTATTTTTCTTTGTTTTAACCAAACATTAGAAATGTTACTAGAAGGAACAGAACATTGTTTAATGTATACAGTGACTTTAGAGTTAACTGAGCATTGTTGATGTTCCTCTTTGAAGCTGATTTTTCTTCATTCTTTTTCTCTGACATAGAAATACTTGAGGCAAAACAAAGTTCTGCAAGATTTCTTTGAAGGTTTTTTTTTTTCTTGACTACATGCGTAGGCCTCAGTTGGGATCAATATAATCTGAAATTCTGTTTTGAGATGTTTCATTCTGTAGATCGAAGGTCTAATCTCTCATCTGGTTTCTTTCATCTTTCAGACTTTTTCCTTTTTTTTGTTCACTGCTCTTTCCTCCTCCCTGCCCACTGGCTTCAGTTTACCTTCATAAAAGATGAATGGCTCTTCATGAAAGGCCCTGAATAAAAACCTGCTAGTACTTTTCACGTTTGACTCGTATCGTTTAACCCTCATACATGATTCATAAATGACGCGGCCAATGCTCAATGGAGTGAGCGAAGTGTGGAATGATCTCCGGCGCTCCAACGCCACAGTGACCTGGGAGACGTTGTACTAGTGTAACCTGATGGACAGAGACGTAGCATCACCAGAAAAATAAATAAATTGGGAATCCTTTAACTTTTTTAAAATGAGTCAGAGTGAAGCAAATTTCATGACATCTAGTTCCTAAAAGATATGAGATGGATGGAGAAAGGCAGCCATGTTGTAAATGAGATGGAAGTCTTTTTTCCTGTGAATTGAACACCTTGTTCCTCTCAGCGTAGTGTCTGAATATAAAGCAATGTGGTTCGGTGGCGCTGACACAAGGACAGTCTGGCTGTCTAAACTCAAACTTTGCCAGAGAGGATCCACAGAAAACTTAAGTGCAGATTTAACACTATTAAAAAATAGCTTCAACCTGCACTTTTTCAATTTATATAATGCATTATTTTCATTTAACTTTGTTTTAAATTTCTTTGATTTGCAGTGTTGATTGACTACCAATTATTATTATTATGAGTGTTTAAAGTGAATAAACCATAAGCTAACCTGACAACCGGTTCAAACCAGCAACCCACTGGTTACAGGATAAACTCCCAACATCGTCACCACGACTCCCCTTGTAAATCAGATGCTCCTCTGATGCTCAGAATGTGTTTGGTGTGAACACACAGTTATACTTTTGTACTGCCCCTTTAAGTGAAATCAAATAACCTATTTCCAGAGCTCAAAAAAAAAAAAAAATAGACATGAGAACTGAATGGGGTTTCCTAATTTTTCTTAAACTCTTCATATGATGCTGGACAGCACTGATGCCTTGCAGCAGGACGGTCTAGGGTTTGAATCCTGGTCAGGGGTCTTTCTGCATGAAGATTGCATGTTCTGTGCGTGACTGTTAGGTTGATTGGTCTCTCTAGATTGAACTTATCTATGAGTGTGCGTGTGTGCATGGTTGTGTGTCTTTGTGTGATGGACTGGCAGTCTGTCCAGGGCGGGCCCCGCCTCTCACCCAATGACAGCGTGAGACAGGCTCCAGCTCGCCCACGACCCTGCAAGACTGAATGGGCTTAGACAATGGATGGACATGCGATGTTTCAGAACTGTCACGCTGCATCACGTTTCTGACAGAAATCAGTGACAGAGGGGCATTAGTCAGAGATATTTATATAAAAAGACGTAATCTTGTTTCTGGCAGACTTAATTCTGCATCTTAGTCCTGAAATAGTTCATTAGATGCCTATAGAGAATGCAGAGATTCTGTCTCAATCAATGAAAATCTTTAACTTAGACACTTGTTTACATTTTTGTTTGTATTTTTGTATATTTTACCTTTAACTTTTATGCTTTATTTCTATTACCAGTTTTACCATAAGGCTCATCCTGCCTGGAGAGGCAAAGTTCACTGGAGCAGAACTCTACTTCCTTACGTAGACGTAGAGACATTCACAAGTATTCAGGTGAGAACAAACACATGGAGGTAACCAAAGGAAGAAAGGACAGATGGAAAACACTACAGTTTTCTTAAGTTTTTTTTTTTTTGGAATATTTCTTTTCTTCAACATAAAGATTGTAATGTTGAGGTAACATCTTTTCTTTTCTGTTAGTCACTTCACCAACATTAAATGATGAAGGGACCCAAGAGACTTCATTTAATTTAATGTATTTGTTCAGAAAACTTCACTCCTAAACTCTATCCCAACTTCTTTAACTCTTTATGACTGAAGTTTCAAATCTCCACCTGGATATTTTTGCTTATTTTACTTGCACAAAGTTCTTTAAATGTCCTGTGAGTAACTATATTTGACAAATTTATCCATAACAACAGGAACTTTCGATATATCTAGCAAGTAATTTTAGCAATTTATTGCATATTAAAAGAGAGCCCCTCAGATTAATTTCACTCCCTGCTACGGCGGCGGTGAAATTACCGTAATAACCCGACAATTGGCTGGAAAGCGCAACGTCTCCCTTTTCAGAAACCGTTGGATTTTTTTCAGATCGCGCAAAGTGTGGCAGAATTATGGTACTGCAAATATGGCTGGATCGCCGCCGTTGCTTCAGACTGACCCACACAGTTTTAAAGGTGTGTCTTTTGCCACTTGGCTATGATAAACGCCTTAACGAAGCTACTCTCCAGGCCGTGCATTTGTGAGACTCAAGAGGAAATCCATCTTATTGTTTTGGTTTCTCCATTTATTATGTGGGGTGAAATGAAATTTTAAATATTTCCACAGCTCATTAACTCCTGTCTGATCTCAGAGGAAAATGAGAAATCAATGTTCATCTTGAGTCGTAATGCTTGCCGGAGCTTCATAATCACAATTCTAATCACCTCGTGTTGTTAAATTAATGGAGCTTGCAGAATCATATGTGCGCACTCGATATGTCTGCGCACACTTGTGTTTGTTCTTGTTCCAGTTATTCCAAAATCACCTAAATGATACGAATGTAGTGGAGGAATGGCACTGCTCGTTAATGTGCATATATGCCTATATGTCAAATCAATATGTAGTGGCAGTAATTTCCTGGGTTTTTGTCAAAAGGTTAATGACTCCATGCGTCATTAAGCCACAATGAGGTTTTTCTGCAACATGCCTCGACTGTTACGCATGGCCTTTCCATGTTGGGCTGTGTGCCGAGTGCTAAATTAGAGCTGTGTACTTTAGGAATTCAGATGGTTGATTTTTGGACTTTTCTGTTGTTATTTGCCATCAATTAGCATATTTAGTTACAGTTTATTTGAAGGGGTGTGAATAAGACATGACTAACATGACTTAACACCGGTCATGAACATGAAGGAGCCTTCATGAATGTTCATGACTGCTGTCATAAAGTGTCATTCGGTAAATAATGACATTTTATTGCAACTTTGCTTTAAAACTTGTGTAATTAATGCAAAGTTGACACTTTTAATGCAGGTTTTAATCCAATTTTGCTTGTAGTGAAGTGTTACTGCACTGTAACCGTCAACAACACTTTGATGTCCAAGCAATGTCAAAGACAGAGGAGCATCAGATAAGTTGAAACACAGCTTTGATTTTCACAAGCTTGTTAGCGCTTGACCTAGCAGTCAGCACTGCTAACATGTGTGATCCTGTTCACCTACATTACCAGAGCATGATAAGAGGACATGTGACCTAAACTGCTTACATTTAGCTCAGCAGTGCCTGACAGCAGGTCCATCATGCCCTGGTTGCAGTGGTGGTCACCATTAACTAAGAAGTTAGTAGCTAATTAACCAATTAGTCGGTCTCATTCTACACTCCTCTCACAGAGACCAGATACTCTCATCACAGGTAGTTTTTGAAGTTTTACCTTTCAGAAAATGCGACACTCCTCTCCAAAAAGCTAATATGAAAGCAGTTTACAGCGTAATGTGTTTCATAAGGCTGCATCTCAGGTGTTCTTTTGAAAAATCACCCTTATTCTACCTTCCTCTCCCTCGGTAAAGTGTGACACACTACCCTGTTTGTGCGCACATCAAAAGCAGAGGGATTGTGTTATCTGTTTGGGGCATGGGGTGAAATGAGATTTGGCCTTGGTTTGTCCTGTGTCTGGGTTCTCCTTTCTGAGTCACAGCTCAGTGTTTAACCAGGCTCGGGGTGGGGGGGGTCAGTGCTTCCGGCCTCTGAGGTGATCAACGCGGCTTTCTCGGTCCCCTGGAGAGGTGACGATGCTGCAGCACTGGGTTTGTTCCTGAACGGTGCTACTGCAGGTCGAGTTGTTTCGCTGCAGAATTTGGTGTCTGAAAATGAGCCGCCATTCTGGCTACAAAGAAAAAATTATACTGATAGATGACAAAAGATAAGGAGTGTATGCTTGGTAGATTACATTGTACCTGCCGGATTTCTATCTAAATACCATGCGTCTCCTTTTATAGTTTTAAAAGGTCTGCTATCAGATTCATCACTGTCAAACTACTTACTTTTCCATTACAAATGCGCACAAATCTTTGTCAATATTCTGCTAATGTAGAAAGAGAAAATACAATTCCGCAATTGTGGTGTTTCCGTTAAATAAGAAATTAAAATAAAATAAAATCCCACGTGAATAAGTTTGTCCACATGATGTCATTAAAAATCATGAAGCGACAGATGTACACTGTTATATAAGATATATTCATAATTCAGCCTTATCATCCATCAGCCAATCAGAGGAGACGTTTGTGTCTTATTCAGGTGTTGGAGCAACAAGCCCCGCCTACTTGCTTGGAGAAACCACCTCGTCCTATCGCAAAGATTTTCATTGGAAAACTTGTTTGTTTTTTTCCCGAAACAGCCGTGTTTCCATTAAGCTAGTTTATTTTTGTAATTCAAATTTTGGACTGACTGCATGATTTTACAGTCAGTGGAAAACAGTCTAGAGTAGTAGAAAGCGCCCAAGACAAATCTTTTTCTACATAATTTTAAAATCAAGACATTTTGCCATCTGTGTGTGAGTGGAGCCCCCTGGTGGAACCGGAAGGCTATGGTTATGGAAAATTTACTATAATAATTTCTTCTATTTTAACCCTCTGATGCGTAAGTGGGGGTGTCTGCTTGGGTCTCCTTGTGTGTCTCTGTGTGTCTGACACCCTGGATAGGAAAACCAAGAGAGAGAAAATGTATTGCATGACATCCAAAACCTGTTGATCAATGTGTTCAAGGTTCTTTCTTTTATTATCTCAATAAATAAAATAAAAACTCATAGCTACATAAATAAATGAGCCAGAATACAATAGAGTGCCTTCTCCGGGTCAGGGAGGATGTCCTGCCACAAGTGGAGGAGTTTCCCTCAATGTTCACCAACGAGGGAAAAATGGAGCAAGAGATCAACAGGCGGATTGGTGTAGCTTCTGCAGTGAAGCAGGCGCTGTACCAGTCTGTCGTGGTGAAGAGAGAGCTGAGTCAAAAAGCGAAGCTCTCAATTTACCGGTCCATCTACGTTCCCACCCTCATCTATGGTCATGATCTTTGGGTCATGACCGAAAGAACGAGATCGCAGATACAAGCGGCCGAAGTGGGTTTTCTCCGTAGGGTGTCTTGGCTCTCCCTCAGAGATAAGATGAGAAGCTCAGATATCCAGGAGGGACTCAGAGTAGAGCAGCTGCTCCTTCACGTCGAGAGGAGCATCTGGCCAGCATGCTTCCTGGACGCCTCCCTGGTGAGGTGTTCCAGTCCCGTCCCACCAGGAGGCCCTGGGGAAGAAACAGGACACGCTGGGACTATGTCTCTCAGCTGGCCTGGGAACGCCTTGGGATTCCCCCGGAAAAGCTGGAACAAGTGGCTGGGGAGAGGGAAGTCTGAGTCTCCCTTCTGAAGCTGCTACCCCCGTGACCCGACCTTGGATAAGAGGAAGAAGACGGATGGATGGATAAATAAATGCACACACACATATACACTCACATGCATGATAAGCATAGCATAATAATAGAATACAGACAGTAATGTTAGCTAGCATGGTTAGCTAGCTAGTTTCAAGAAACGTGCTCTTTTGCACTCCCCCCATGCCCACGCCCACACACACACCCACACACACATAATGGATGATGACTTTGTCCATTATTGACATCTCATCATTGCTCTTGTAAAATTGCTGTTGTCGTCATTTTGTTTTAAAAATGTTCTACAAAGTGTCACAAATGTTCTACAGATTGTTCTAAAAACATTTTAAAAAGTGAAAAATGAAAATATTTCAAACATGAAATGATTCTTGTGTGAAATAAAACACAGAAGAAAGTATTATACAAAACATTATTTTGATTCTAAAGATCACATTTTCATTAATTGTGAGTGGAAAATCATCATAATAAAGGCTTCCAAACATCCATGTATGTGTAGTTAATATATATGTAAATATATAATGTGTTTCACTTGGTGACAAAGTTTCTAAAGTAAATGAACTTTTCAAAAATATTTGAATTTATTGAATGGGTCTGTGTTTCTGAAATAAAACAATGAGCTAGATCTGGGTTTTCTTTGCACAGACACAGTTTGCCAATTTAAATGTGGTTTGAACCATGAATTAACAAGAAGTCATATGCAAAAGGTGGAGACAGAGGGGGCCATAGTACGGTACATGAACCAAAAAGAATAGAAAAGCACATATGCCATACATGGTGTTTTTGTTTTATAGAAAATCCCAGTAAAACTCTTTGTGGTTTGTGGCTGTAATGTGACAAAAACAGCTTAACGACACTGAGACCTTTACAAGACGCCGCTTCCCAGAGGTTTAGTTATTACTTTCCACCTGACTGACTTTTCACTGACAGACTGCTTAAAATTTACAAAGAGTAGAAGTTGTTTCCTTCCAACCTGGCTCTCTTTTCGTTGAGCTGTCAGTCAGCAACCCCAGAGTCTCAGTGGGTTAGCTGGCAACATGTTCCTGGCTACATGAGCAACACATGTTGCCGGGTGTTGCACAGGGGCAGTTTTATTCCTCAAAGTTTAGATATTGTCAAAGAGCAGTTAAAAAAAAAAAAAAGCGAATAAACAAACAAAAAAAACCATAGCTTACTTTCTCAGTATGAAATGACAACTAGTTTCTAACGTAGGACAGGAGTAAACAGGTGTATAATAAGACAAGAACAAATTGCTAACACTGCAGCCTTCACCCTGCTAGCGATGGCTAAAGACACCATTTGGGCAGCAGCCCCATTCAGTCAGGCTTCTAAACGATTTGCTGAGGGTTGAATTTAGCATCAGCTGGCTAACCAGCTAAAATGTCTAAAAATGTGTCAGTCTCGAATAGCATCTCTTAAGGTTCAAACAGATTTAGTTTAAGTTTACAGTGTACCATTCTGATGGTTGCTTCCAGCAGGGAAGAAATTGCAAATTGCAATCAGTTCTCTGTCATCAAGTGACCTTCACACTCACAAGACCCCATGATGCTACCATGTCAACATGGCCCAAAATTTCAGACTTTGTTGAATCTGTACCATAAACTATCAAGTTCTGAAGCTGGCAGCGATGAAACGCAGCAGCTGTTCCAGTATTTAACTGTTTGGGAAAAATCCTTGTTTCTACAAACCAGCCTTGACTTCTAAGTCCCGTCACCTTCCCTCATTAGATGATATCTGTGGATGTGTAAATGTTCTTCCCATTAAAGAACCCAAATGATTTACTGGGAGTGGTGGTGAGCTGGGAGGTCATTAACTAGATCCGAATGGGCAGGAAACACGAACTAGAGGCTATTAAGAATCTCCAGCAGGAGTTTGTGCTGCTCTGGCACATATGGCTCATTATTAATGTATATGAATCCATGGAGAGAAGGTGAAAACATGCAGTACCATGCAGGCTGATTGTGTTTTCTGCTCTCCCAGCATTCAGATTCAGACGGCGCGGCGGAGGCAGAGGCTTAAGGCTTTTATCCAGTTCAGGCTGTCAAACAAAAGGAAGCGGGGCGATTAATCTACTTAAAAGCAAAGAGACTGAAACAGTGATATGTGTTTTATCTGGCTTGAACTCTGAACTACAGTAACATCAATTCGTTCTTGTCTTTTTTTCTTCTTTTTTTAGACTTCGGTCCCGACCGGAGTGGGCGCCTCTCACCGCCGCAGGTTGTCCCGACGAAGGCCGGCTGCATGCGCACGGCGAAGAATTCCTGTTTAACCGGCCGCCTGCTGCGCTCACTAGGTTGTGAAAATCTCTCTTTGTGGCAGTAATTGACAGGGTGATATAGAGCATAGTGATTAGGCTGTTTGTTGTCACTAAACATGTCTGTGTGTCATAGGAGAAAAAGAGAAAAAAAAACCACAAAGGCATCGCTGCAGAGATTTCCAGCCGGTTGAATGGATTCTGTTGAACAAACATTCTTGGACCCCCTGCTGTCATCAGCTGTAGGTGTGTTTACTTATTTATTTATTTTTATTTTTTTAATACAAAATGGTATTGAGTGCTGCCAGCTTGAAGGCTGAATGTAAAGCTGCGGTTCCATTGTGCTGCAGGTGGAGAAGATCCAGATGGAGGTTTGAACGCATCGACAGCACCGGAGGGAAGATGGGAACATTTAGGTTTGTATTAATATCCAGAAAATGAGAAATGGTCAAAATAACAAGCATGAAAAGACACAGTGCTTTCAGACCTCGAATAATGCAAAGAAAAAAAAAGTAGATTTTCATTTAGAAACAAGGACACTAATGTTCAGAAATTAATATTTGGTGGAATAACCAGGAGGTTTTCTGTGGCCTACTGCAGTAGGCCCTTCATTTTTTCCCAGAGCTGTTTGTCAACAAAATAATTCAGAAACCCTTTTTGTTGCTGAATTATTGAATAAACAGACGCCCAAGCTCAACAACAGAGATATTTATTGTTTTGAATGTGTTATCGTTGCTGTTCTAATACGTAATCAGCTTTCCAGTGTTTCAGGAAGTGTTCAGGGACGCGTTGTGCTGCTGCTACATGTTTAGCATTCAGATGCTAAATTAGACTTGAATTTCTTCACTGATAGGCTCACTCCTTTTAGCACAACTTGAACACAGCAATAGTGTTTTCCGGTGTGCCATCAAATAATATGTGCATGCCACACTTTTCAGAGTTTTAGCTATAATACCATTGAAAATCATGCATCACTTTCCTTCCACAAGTATGTGCAGTTTTTAGATAAAAATCCCACTAAGTAAAGTCTGAAGTTTGTTTGGTTATTGATACTTTTGCAAGACTCAACCAGTTTGGCTTTGATTTGACTAAATAATTGTATTGTTTCATAAAGTAGCAGTCAGGCATGTTGAGCTTGGAGCGACCTGCAGCCAGACAGAACTAAAAGCACCGATGAGCAGCAGTGATTGAGGCTAGCAGCAGGAGCCACCTGTTAGGTAACCAGCTCTAGGCAGCACACACACACACACACACCCACACACCCACTCCAAAAGCCAGATCGTCCCCTTTCTAAAATAAGGGCTTAAGTCATTTTATACCAAAAGTTATTTTTGAAAAAAATAAAATGAAATCACAATCTATTTATTTCTACACTTAAATCTATACTTGCACAAGGAGAACATGCAAATTCCAACAACCAAGGCCTTCACCTATGAAATAATCATGAGATCAGTTATAAAAGAAAATACAACAATGAAACTTGCGTCAAATGGAAAATATCACTGCCTCCAGCATTCAGCACAAATGAATAAACATTGAGAACATTTAAAGTGTTTGACAGCAGAGGTTTCTCTGAGTCTCTCCATGAGCTGAGCTGAAGTTGTGTTGTCTGGACAACACCAGTCATTCACCCGGCCGCTCTCTGCCACTGGTGATGTTTGAACAAGTTAATTGGTGGAGATTGATTTTTATTTTTTTTATCCTCTTGGAGATCCACACACATCTTCACAGATGGGCCTAATCTGGATATAAAACAGATATTTGTTTGATTGGTGTGTTTGAGGTTTGGGGGATCAAGCTGTTCGTTAAAGCCCGTGTTCACACTGTAGTGCCGCTGTTTGTTGTTTGCTGCTGTGATTATCATCTAAGAAACCTTTTTATTTTGCAGCAGTCAATAATCGCAGACAGCTTTCCGATAACAAGCTTGCCTTCTCATACAGTGTATCAAGAAAGTGTCTGGAAAAAGAGGAATTAAATGTCACGTTAGGAATTTCTGGGTAAATGATGTAATGAGAAAATGTGATCTGAGCATTGTAGCTTATGTATGGATGTTTCCCTCTAGCGTTTTTATAAGCCTGCTTTATGAGATGTGGGGATGTTAAGTGATATGAAATGTTTGTTGCATAGATTTCACCATAAACCAAGGAAATACTTAAAATTTAACAGTGTGCATTTTCAAATTACAAACATCATTCCTCATCTAAAGCTTTTGTCCCTGCTCACAGATTTAATATCTCTTGCACAAATGTGGTTTGATTCAAACATCTTACAGATAAAGCAACCTGCTCTCTCATGTGTGTTCCCTCTAAATGTAGATTATGTCTTCTCTCTCCAACGCTCCATCAGCACGGAGATGAGCAAGATTTATTTTAGTGAATGATTAAGAAAAAATGCTCGTCCACACTAGAAATGTTGTAGTAGTACTGACTGGCCCGTCGGTGGCGCTGTAAAACTTCCAGAGAATGACATAAAAAACACAGAACGTCATTAGTGAGAATGAGCTGCATGGATAAAGAGAGAGAAGGAGATACGAAGTTGTCGTTTAAAAAAAGAAACACGTCTCGCATGGCCTCACGGAAACATGGAACCAACATTTTGAAATTTAGCCATTCTGGAACCCGCTTTCAGAAATGATCTTATCTGCTTTCCCAAGTCGCTTGATGCGTGTGAGCAAACAGCAAAAACAACAAAAATCTTTTGCGGATATACCTGAAATCGTCTAATTGTGAACGCGACTTGACTAACTTGGAAATCCTGCCTAAAAGCAAGTTCTCATAAGTTCGCATTACTATGTAGGTACATATTGTGACTGTGATTTTGTTTAAATATGCGTTTTGAACTGATACATATTAACCTGATACATACTATAAAATATACATAACAAATAATCAGTAAAATGTTTGAAAAGGTGGAAAAAAATGAATAATCCACGACGCAAAATTCCAGCGTAGTTTCTGCACTTCTGTGAGCGGCTTCACAAAGTGGAAGAGGAACGCCGCGACCCCACAAGGTGGTATGTTCGAGACCCAACTTAGAGACCTCGAGCTAAACAATTTCAAACCTATGAACCACAATAACACGCAAAAGAGCAATCTAAGCATCCTCCATTCACTACTCCGTGAACACTCTGACCCTGTTGAATCAAAGATTGGGCGACTGCCTCTCAGATGCAAAGAGAGCGCTCGTCGGATAATTTAATTTGGGAATTAATGTGGCCTCAAACAGATGTCAACACTGTTGTCAGTGTTAGGGGTCTGGTTTGGATAGTTTATAGAAGATCACCTGGATGTACACTTTCAGTCAAGATTACATTGCTTGTTCCTTTAATTCTCTCATGAACTGTTACAATGTCAAGAAAACAGCAAAGAACCCAAATTCCATGACATCCGTTGCGGCAACTGGGTCATGAGTATATACTCTTGAGGCATACCACAGTACTTCACGAAATATTCTATCTTCATTGATGGGACCGATAAAAATCAGAAGTATGAATGACTTTCTGGAGAATGTGGGCATCGATCCAACTACCTCTCAAATGCGAAGCAAGCGGTCTACCACTTGAGCCAATTCCCCACACGCCTACTAGAAAAAGAATCAGAAAATCTCAGGATTATCAGAAGGTCTTACTCCATAGAAAACCAAAAGAACTTGTAAACCCTTAAGGCTTAAGCAATTCTATGTAAGACTGGGGTACGTGACCTTCAGTAAAAAGACAAAGCTGCATAGAGAAGGACATTCTGTAGAATGTGGGCATCGATCCCGCTACCTCTCACATGCGAAGCGAGCGCTCTACCACTTGAGCTAATTTCCCACACTGTTCCCAAAAATAGATTCAGAAAATCTCATTCAATACAAAATCAAAGGAATGTGTTGTAAGCACTTGAGCAATTCTATGTAAGATTGGGGTACTTGACCTTAAGTGAAAAGACAAAAGTGCATAGAGAAGGACATTCTGGAGAATGCGGGCATCGATCCCGCTACCTCTCACATGCTAAGCGAGCGCTCTACCACTTGAGCTAATTCCCCACACTGTTACTAAAAAAAGAATCAGAAAATCTCAGGATTATCAGAAGGTCTTACTCCATAGAAAACCAAAAGAACTTGTAAACCCTTAAGGCTTAAGCAATTCTATGTAAGACTGGGGTACGTGACCTTCAGTAAAAAGACAAAGCTGCATAGAGAAGGACATTCTGTAGAATGTGGGCATCGATCCCGCTACCTCTCACATGCGAAGCGAGCGCTCTACCACTTGAGCTAATTTCCCACACTGTTCCCAAAAATAGATTCAGAAAATCTCATTCAATACAAAATCAAAGGAATGTGTTGTAAGCACTTGAGCAATTCTATGTAAGATTGGGGTACTTGACCTTAAGTGAAAAGACAAAAGTGCATAGAGAAGGACATTCTGGAGAATGCGGGCATCGATCCCGCTACCTCTCACATGCTAAGCGAGCGCTCTACCACTTGAGCTAATTCCCCACACTGTTATTAAAAAAAGAATCAGAAAATCTCATTCAATACAAAATCAAAGGAGCTTGTTGTAAGCACTTTAGCAATTCTATGTAAGATTGGGGTACTTGACCTTGAGTCAAAAGACAAAGCTGCATAGAAAAGGACATTCTGGAGAATACGGGCATCGATCCCGCTACCTCTCACATGCTAAGCGAGCGCTCTACCACTTGAGCTAATTCCCCACATTGTTAGTAAAAAAAGAATCAGAAAATCTCAATATTATCAGTATTTTTCATTCAATAAAATATCAAAAGAGCTTGTTTTAAACCCTTGAGCAATTATATGTAAGATTGGGGTACTTGACCTTGAGTCAAAAGACAAAGCTGCATAGAGAAGGACATTCTGGAGAATGCGGGCATCGATCCTGGTGCCTCTCACATGCAAAGCGAGCACTCTACCACTTGAGCTAAATCCCCACACACTCACAAAAAAAGGGATCAGAAAATCTCAGGACTTTAACTACGGTCCATTCCAACAAACATTGAAAGACTTCTGTACATAACTTGGTCATCTGCCCTTCAGTCCACGATAAAAGCAAAGGCGAGGTGGCCGAGTGGTTAAGGCGATGGACTGCTAATCCATTGTGCAGAGCACGCGTGGGTTCAAATCCCATCCTCGTCGGATACTTTAATTTGGGAAATAATATCGCCTCAAAAGGTTGTCAACACTGTTGTCAGTGTTAGGGGTCTACTTTGCATAGTTTATAGAGGAATGTACACTGAATGTACACTTCCAGACAAGGCCACATTGCTTGTTCCTTTATTTCTTTCATCAAGTGTTATAATCTCAAGAAAAGAGAAAAGAACCCAAATTGTATAACATCTGTTGCGGCAACTTGTTCATGAGTATACACTCTTGAGGCATACCCCAGTACTTCGTGAGATAGTCTATCTTCATTTATGGGACAGATAAAAATCAGAAGTTTATAATGAATGACTTTCTGGAGAATGTGGGCATCGATCCCGCTACCTCTCACATGCGAAGCGAGCGCTCTACCACTTGAGCTAATTCCCCACATTGTTACTAAAAAAAGAATCAGAAAATCTCAATATTATCAGTATTTTTCATTCAATACAATATCAAAAGAGCTTGTTTTAAACCCATGAGCAATTATATGTAAGATTAGGGTACTTGTTCTTAAGTGAAAAGACAAAGTTTTTGAGAAAGACATTCTGGAGAATGCGGGCATCGATCCCGCTACCTCTCACATGCAAAGCGAGCGCTCTACCACTTGAGCTAATACCCCACTCACTCGCAAAATAAAGGATCAGAAAATCTCAAGACTTTAACTACGCTCCATTCCAACAAACATTGAAAGACTTCTGTACATAACTTGATCATCTGCCCTTCAGTCAACAATAAAAGCAAAGGCGAGGTGGCCGAGTGGTTAAGGCGACTGCTAATCCATTGTGCAGAGCACGCGTGGGTTCAAATCCCATCCTCGTCGGATACTTTAACTTGGGAAAAAATATTGCCTCAAAAGGATGTCAACACTGTTGTCAGTGTTAGGGGTCTACTTTGTATAGTTTATAGAGGATTACCTGAATGTACACTTCCAGACAAGGCCACATTGCTTGTTCCTTTAAATCTTTCATCAAGTGTTATAATCTCAAGAAAAGAGAAAAGAACCCAAATTGTATAACATCTGTTGCGGCAACTAGTTCATGAGTATACACTCTTGAGGCATACCCCAGTACTTCATGAGATAGTCTATCTTCATTTATGGGACAGATAAAAATCAGAAGTTTATAATGAATGACTTTCTGGAGAATGTGGGCATCGATCCCGCTACCTCTCACATGCGAAGCGAGCGCTCTACCACTTGAGCTAATTCCCCACACTGTTACTAAAAAAAGAATCAGAAAATCTCATTCAATACAAAATCAAAGGAGCTTGTTGTAAGCACTTGAGCAATTCTATGTAAGATAGGGGTACTTGACCTTGAGTCAAAAGACAAAGCTGCATAGAGAAGGACATTCTGGAGAATGCGGGTATCGATCCAGCTACCTCTCACATGCTAAGCGAGCGCTCTACCACTTGAGCTAATTCCACACATCGTTACTAAAAGAAGAATCAGAAAATCTCAATATTATCAGTATTTTTCATTCAATACAATATCAAAAGAGCTTGTTTTAAACCCATGAGCAATTCTATGTAAGATTGGGGTACTTGACCTTGAGTCAAAAGACAAAGCTGCATAGAGAAGGACATTCTGGAGAATACGGGCATCGATCCCGGTACCTCTCACATGCTAAGCGAGCGTTCTACCACTTGAGCTAATCCCCCACACTGTTCCTAAAAATAGATTCAGAAAATGTCATTCAATACAAAATCAAAGGAATGTGTTGTAAGCACTTGAGCAATTCTATGTAAGACTGGGGTACTTGACCTTAAGTGAAAAGACAAAAGTGCATAGAGAAGGACATTCTGGAGAATGCGGGCATCGATCCCGCTACCTCTCACATGCTAAGCGAGCGCTCTACCACTTGAGCTAATTCCCCACACTGTTACTAAAAAAAGAATCAGAAAATCTCATTCAATACAAAATCAAAGGAGCTTGTTGTAAGCACTTGAGCAATTCTATGTAAGATTGGGGTACTTGACCTTGAGTCAAAAGACAAAGCTGCATAGAGAAAGACATTCTGGAGAATGCGGGTATCGATCCCGCTAACTCTCACATGCTAAGCGAGCGCTCTACCACTTGAGCTAATTCCACACATTGTTACTAAAAATAGATTCAGAAAATGTCATTCAATACAAAATCAAAGGAGCTTGTTGTAAGCACTTGAGCAATTCTATGTAAGATTGGGGTACTTGACCTTGAGTCAAAAGACAAAGCTGCATAGAGAAGGACATTCTGGAGAATACGGGCATCGATCCCGCTACCTCTCACATGCTAAGCGAGCGCTCTACCACTTGAGCTAATTCCACACACTGTTCCTAAAAATAGATTCAGAAAATCTCATTCAATACAAAATCAAAGGAATGTGTTGTAAGCACTTGAGCAATTCTATGTAAGATTCGGGTACTTGACCTTAAGTGAAAAGACAAAAGTGCATAAAGAAGGACATTCTGGAGAATGCGGGCATCGATCCCGCTACCTCTCACATGCTAAGCGAGCGCTCTACCACTTGAGCTAATTCCCCACACTGTTACTAAAAAAAGAATCAGAAAATCTCATTCAATACAAAATCAAAGGAGCTTGTTGTAAGCACTTGAGCAATTCTATGTAAGATTGGGGTACTTGACCTTGAGTCAAAAGACAAAGCTGCATAGAGAAAGACATTCTGGAGAATGCGGGTATCGATCCCGCTAACTCTCACATGCTAAGCGAGCGCTCTACCACTTGAGCTAATTCCACACATTGTTACTAAAAAAAGAATCAGAAAATCTCAATATTATCAGTATTTTTCATTCAATACAATATCAAAAGAGCTTGTTTTAAACCCATGAGCAATTATATGTAAGATTGGGGTACTTGTTCTTAAGTGAAAAGACAAAGTTTTTGAGAAAGACATTCTGGAGAATGCGGGCATCGATCCCGCTACCTCTCACATGCAAAGCGAGCGCTCTACCACTTGAGCTAATACCCCACTCACTCACAAAATAAAGGATCAGAAAATCTCAGGACTTTAACTACGGTCCATTCCAACAAACATTGAAAGACTTCTGTACATAACTTGATCATCTGCCCTTCAGTCTACGATAAAAGCAAAGGCGAGGTGGCCGCACCCGCTGCCGACTGGCCGTCAATCCAGTTCCTAACAAATTTCTAACATTCCTAACAAATTCCTAACAGTCCTAACAAAGTCCTAACAAGTTCCTAACAAAGTCCTAACAATTCCTAACAAAGTCCTAACCAATCCGAACAAACTCCTAGGATTTTGCGTGTTACGACATCACGTATGACATGCGCAGTGACCTGCGCGGAAAGAAACGAATGTTGTTGCTCCTCCGTCTCCTACTTTTTGACTGTTTAATCGAGGTAAAATGAGTATTTATGGTTAATAGTTTATTTATATGGTGGATAGTTACTGTCCACCATAAAAAGATACTGTTGCTTGGAATATTATTCTAACATCTGCTGTGATTTGTACAGTTTTAAAGATGACGAAGACAGGAAAACCGGACTCTTACTGGGCTGGTGTTATGCAGCTGTATGCTCAGGGCAAGTTCCGATTTACCACCGGGAAGAGACCTGGAGCCAGAAGATGGAAATCTGTCATCCAGCGGATAGACACATGCCCACTGACTCCTGCCTTCAACCAAAAAGTCAGGACAATCGACATATTTGGGAAAAAAATTCCCTGCGACTGTGGTTATCATACGGTAAGTTAATTTCTTTTATTGTATACAATAGATTAAAAAAGGCTATGTTGCATACCAGTGACTGTTGACATTTTTAAGTGTTTCACTTAAGTTTTTGTTATTATTTTGTTACCTATCTTAATATGTAAGACAAAAACAGACAATAATTCGAAATGGCTATAGAACACCGGAAAGAATTTAATGATTTATTACACAAGTTTATTCAATGTTGTTTTTCCACAGTCAGCTGAGCAGGCAAATACAACAGGGATTGAAGCAGAAAGCATGCCAGGTGCAGGGAGCAGCACAGATGTACCTAGGGCTGCTGCAGATTCAAGCCCACAAATCAGTTCAGCTTTAAAAACAGTTAATCCTGCTATGCACAGGAGCTCAAGCATAGTTGAAGCTGCAGCAGATCCAGCCACACAAAACATTTCAGGTGTAGGCACAGTTCCAGCTGACCAGACAGCGCAGAGGAGCTCAAGTTCAGGGAGCTGCCAACTTCCCACTATGTCAGTCAGTCAAACTCCAAATCAGATAAAGTGTGCATTATGTAGTGAAGATGTCAATGTGGAACTTTTCTCTGAACATTTGTCTGACTTTCATGCAGAGCAATGTTGTGAACATTGTGGGAAAAAGGTCATGGGTGCAGTTGGTTTGCTTCATCATATTGAAGAAGGTCATGAGCCACCAGGCAAAACATCACCATCTATGCCAGACCAACATCAAGTATTTAAACTACATGGGATACCAGCAACTTCACCCCATAAACCAGCAGCATCTCCCCAGAAACCAGCAATACTTCCCCAGAAACCAGCAGCATCTCCCCAGAAACCAGCAACACCTCCCCAGAAACCAGCAATACTTCCCCAGAAACCAGCAGCATCTCCCCAGAAACCAGCAACACCTCCCCAGAAACCAGCACTTGAGCCACAACAGTGCCTTGCAACAGTGCAACACCCCCAGCCAACTCCTTCAGTTGCTTCATCTATTCCCCACCTTAGGCCTCCGGAGGTGAATTGGGTCAGCTTTCTTCCCAAGCAGTTTTTGCGGGTCATCAAGCCAGCAGACCAGCAATGGATTGCACAGTGCCTTTATAATTCTACTGGACAGTTTAAACAACACTTCTCACAAAACTGGTTTCATCCACCCTCTCTACCAAAGATAATGAATGCACCTCCAGATCCCCTGGTCTACTTCAGGCAGAGGATGTTTTTATGGGCACCTATGCGGATGTGGGGTATTTCTCTTAAGTGTCATCAATGCAACACCAAGATGCATCACTCTGGGATCTACACAAAGGTCAGAGAAGTTATAGATCTTGATTCAAGATATTATTTGATTGGGGGAGATTATCCACGGTGCAGTAAATGCATGATTCCTGTTTGTCCATGGAGCACAGAGGTGCTAAATCAGTTAGATCCTGCCCATAGAAACAGGTTTCCAGCCATTCTCACCACACAACTGGCTCTGGACAAAAGGTGTGTGACTTTGCTGAAACCACGCACTGTTGGAAATAGCTCCAGTTACGTGCAGCAAGCATTAGAAGAACTGCACAGTGAGGAGTGGGCAAAACGCACCATCGATTATCTGACTGACTGTGAGCTTCACAAGAAGAAGAGCGCGTTAAGTAGGATCCATGAAGTGGTCTATCAGAATCCACCAGAGTTTAGCCCCCTTCCTCTTGCACAGTGGTTTGAGACTGTGCATGCCAATGAAATACTCTGTCACTTGTCCGAGATGAAGGGTGTCATCACGTCAACATATGGAAGGATTTTAAAGCTTGATTCAACCAAAAAGGTACAGTAAAACACCTCTAAAATATGTTGTTATTCTGATTATAATTTGCATTCCAAATTCTAATCAGATTATAATTACCTTTTTTTTTTTTTTTTTACCAAACAGATCACCAAGAAACTTGCTGGTGGAATTTCTGAGACCGCTACATGGATGACAAACATCACCAATGAATATGGCCAGGTTCTGAACTGTGTGCTGACCACAGGTGAAGGAGCAGGGTTGGAGGAACTGTGCCAAGGAATTGTCATGCGCTTCCGGAATGCTGGGGAACCAGAGCCACAAATCCTTTATGTTGACAGAGACTGCTGTAGTGAATCAGGTTTGTGATTTTTAGACCTCGTTGCACTTCACTGTAACATTTGTTTACAGTTCAAAGTTTAAAATATTTTAGGGTCACTTTAATTATTTTATTAAGAAATGTATTTTGAACAAGGTATTGTGATCTATGTAGCAGTTATGTTTTATGTAGCAACATTAATACAATCAGCTGTGAGTCATAAGGTAAATTAACTGCTGTAGAATTGATTAATTTGTGTTTTATTTATATATTTATTTTTGCTTAAACAGGTGTGCCTCCAGTGCTTGAGTGGTTTCGACCATGGAAAACTAAAGTGAGGCTTGACATCTTTCATTACATGAGACGATTCACAACCGGTCTCACCACAGAACATCATCCTCTTTATGGAACTTTCTGCTCCAAGCTGTCCTGCTGCATTTTTGAATGGGATCAAGATGATGTCAGCTGCCTTAAAGAAGCAAAGAGGTCAGAGCTGAAGAAAAAATATACTGGTCATCCTCCCACTGACGCCCAAGTTTTGGCCAACATTAATTCGAGTGAGCTTGCTAAACATTGCAGAAGAAGGACAAGAGGGGTAGAAGAAACCCGGAACCTCATTCAGGAATTATTAAACTCCATGTGGGAACTGACTGACACCTCAGGTCTCCGCCTGATCAACCCTGAGAGCATGACTCATGTGTGGCAAGTGCAGCAGAAGCACCTGCCATGCATCCAAGATCCACCTGGTGTTGAACTGTACACCAAGCTTCGCTCAACACAAAAGGGAGACAAAGAAGTTCAAACCTTCAGATGTAGCAGGGGCTCGTCTTCAGTTGAAAGCTTTCATCGACACCAGTGCTCCTTCATACCAGGTAAACTGTGAATTGGTATATTTGATGTCATTCATTTTTGTAACACCAGAATTTTAACCTTACATCTAAAAATGAGAGTAAGCATAATTTCTGAAAAAAATTCCATAGAAGTTATCATTTCATAAATGCTGCCAATCTTTGCAACTCTGTTTTTTAAGGATGGAGAAGCAATGCCATGCACACTCAAATGTATATGCTTGAGGGTGGATCCAGATGGAACATGAAAAGAACCCAAGAAGCTTTAGATATGAGTCGCAGATCGCACAGTAAACTCTATGATGTTCGTCTGATGTCCAACCTCAACACTCTGAGCAACAAAGTGCTGGGTCATGCCCTCTTGCCAGAGTTTGTTCCCCCAGGCTGTCCCACAGGTATTGGACATTTACCTAACAAATTCCACAAAAATGCTGATTTTTGTACAGCAAATTTGCCACTTTCAAATACAATTGTCAAATGTCCTTTATGTTCCTTGAAGGTGAGCGGATTGCTGTGGAGTATCTTCTTGCACAGTCAGACAGAGGAGACCTCTTAGGTCCCCAGCAGGACAGCGAACTGGGAGTTATTTTGCCAGAGATGCCAGCTAACGCTCAGGAGGACAGTCCTGATGTCACCATCAGTGACGTCACTGACATTCTCTCAGAGAGCCCCCACGACATCCTACAGTGTGAAAGCCAGTTGGAAATGCCATCCCCTAACATTCTTTTTCTCCAGGAAGAATCTTCTCCCATGTCATCTCAGGTAATGCTTTAATTACATTACACTTGTATTTAGTGAGTAATTTGTCTTATTAACAGAGCAAATTACCCTCATGTGTTCCATGCTTCTACATTGGCATTTACAATCTATTGTTATAATTTATGAGATTATCATCAGTAACTGAAGATGGTTGTTATTGAATAGTTTGGTGATGATCATGTAAATGAGATGAACAAAAGCAAAAAAAAAAACATTTCAAACTTTTATGTTATAAATACTGTAAGAGCCAAAAATGTCAGTTTGTAACATTGTTTATTATTGTGTACGCCATTTTCATATTTAGATATTTTCTTAAAAATAAGATTCCATTGTCACGTTAATATAGTGGTTTACACTGAAACAAATAAGCAGCCACTATAAATACCTTGCCATCATGAGTGCAGAGAAAAAGGTTTTTTTGGGGGGGTTTTTTTGGGGCGATATAAGGAACATTTGCTGTCGCTTCTGTGTGTTTACAGGAAACCAGTATCGACTCAACCCCTGCCTCTCCCACTCATGCTGCTGCTTCAGTCGGAGGTCAGCTTACTGATGACCACTCCTTTAGTGGACCAAGTAGCTGTTCCCAGGTGGACCAAGTATCCCAGGTAGAGTGAGACCTATGTGGGTTCATTTTGTTTCATTACAGCATGCAACACTTTGTTTGGTTGCTGGATTATGTTCAATAGACAATTTTGGGATGTAGTTGTTGTTATAAAATCATATTTCCAGATTAGGCTTTGGCTTAGCTTGATTTACTTTCCCTTTTCCATCTTTCTCAGCATCTAAACATTTTTTCTTAATAAATCTGAAACAGTACTTGATTTTATGCTTTAATCTACTTTATTTAAACCAGTAGTTCCCTTACCTGGTCCTCATGTACCCCTTCCCTGCATGTTTTTGGTGTCTTGCTTGCAAACAGCTTACTTAAATGATTAAAAGGCTTCTGCAGCACTTGTTTGGGACCACTGTTTTAGACTAAATTATTTCTCTCTTTTTCTTTTGTGGCATGTTGGCCTTTTTCTTTGGTAGAAATACGGATTATCCAATCCGATCAACCATCAGTTCCAGGAAATTGTTTCAGATAACATAAAGAAATGACTGTGTGCATATCTGTATCTATGTATTTTTCTTTTAAGGAGACCCGGTGTGACTACAGAGGTTTTCCTGGATGGGAGGCAGTTGACAGCTTGGCAGAGTACCTTTTGAGCCTCAACAGAACAATAACTGCATTGTCAACAACAGAGGTAGAAAATGTCTTGCAGCTGTATTCTAACCTGCATGCTATGGACAAGCAGCCTGCCAAATACACCTTAAAAACCAAGAAGAGCACGTTACCAGGACCTTGGAGGGCTTCCCGGAAACGAAGTGGCTCTGCACCTGGTCAGCAAGCAGCTGAAAGGTAACCTGTCTAATATTTGACACAATGGATAACTTGATTGCATATTCACTGATGGAAGCCAAGTCATGAATTGCAAATACAATATTTTTTTTCTCTTAGCATTAAGCTTAGGAGATTAATATCCAGCCATCCATCCATTGTCTGTTCTCCCTTGTCCCTAATGGGGTCGGGAGGGTTGCTGGTGCCTATCTCCAGCTACGTTCTAGGCGGGAGGCGGGGTACACCCTGGACAGGTCGCCAGTCTGTCGCAGGGCGAGATTAATATGGGTTTGCTGAACTCATCAAAATGAGAAGAACTTTTCTACTGCATTTCATTACTGCTCCAATCAAATCAGTGTTAATGAGCTTGTGTTTTTCTGCTATTTGAATGACCTGTTTGTTACACAGACTCTTCATGACCCATGGCCAGGCTGCCCAGAGACCTGACGCAAACAGAGTGTCTGAGTGCGTTTGCCTCAAGCTGTTGAAAGAATATCAGCAAGCAAGAAACCGACCAAAAGACAGCAAGGGGAAGGTTTTACCCATCCCACAATCTATTGTTCAAACGTACTGCCACTTTAAACAACTACTTGAGGACTCCAGGCCCATACAGGACCAGACCAACTTGTTGTTGGTCACCATCAACAATACCACTGTGTGTGCTTGGTAAGATGTCCTTTATTTTTAACAGATATTGCACTTTAAAGATGGCTTGATTTTGAAAGGAAACAATTTATGTTGTATTATCTTTCAGGCTACATGAGCGGCAGAAGAGAACAGACAGGGACACTCTTCTCCAAGGTGTGAATCTTCCTCCGAAGGTGTCCGTGGCTGACGCCTCCTTTCCAGAAGCGAGACAGCTCCCCTCCCTTCCTGTGGAACATGGACATAAAAGCATGGAGTTTAAGGAACCTGAAAACAGAGAAGGCGAGGCACTGATCCGTCAACGGGTTGGTGGTAAAGCTGGCTCCGCCCAGCAATGTCCTCCTTCATACCAGCCAGGACTCTTTTCACAGGCCCCAGTTCCTGCCAGCTTCCTGTGTCCACAGACTAACCAGCCACCATCATCTGCTTGGTCCTACTGTGAGCAGAACCAGATGCCACAAGCGCCATCCACTTCTTTGGGTTTCTGCTACGGTCCACCAGCTCCAGTTTTGACCTCATTTGGACAAGGACAGTTCCCACCCCTGCCATCTCCTCTGGGTCCATTATATCAGTACAATAGACCACCACTTCACTCATCAATCCCAGCAGCTGCTGCTGGTTCAGCATCATCATCACCATCAGATCAGGCTCCAGCCAACATGAATCGCTACAGGAAGTGGAGACAGAATAGGGCAGAATTAGAAGACCAGGAACGCCTGGCAAGAGGGGAGCCTCCCAAAAAGCGCCAATGGAAGCAGGACTACCACTATCAGTGTTCAGTTTGTGGCCAGGCGAAAAACAAACGCACTGGCCATACACAGATTAAGGGAAAATGGTACTGTCCAGCCTCTGGACAGACCATTTTGGAATGGAAAGAGTCTCTTGGGAAGCAGTGACTGTTTGAAAGATTTTCTTTTTAGTTTTCATCTTTTAATATCTCATCATTTTTGTTCTCTCTGTTGCTATCTGTATGTTTTTAGTGAGCCTTTAGGTGCTGCTTTATACATGTTGAGGTATATTGTTAGTCCTCTGTGAATGTAGTTGTGTAAGAGTGAATAAATGTCACTGATCATTTATTTGTGTGTTCTATAATTTTGTTGGCCCTCTCAAAAGTGATACTATCAACAGTATAGTAATTCAGTAATTCAGAATTAACAGTAATGTGGATGTTATGCTATATTGAACTTGAAATTAGTGTAAAAAATGCTTTGTGGAGCATAAAACAGGTATTATTACTACAATAATACAATAATATCTGAAGCATGAACTTAAGAAGAAGCTTCAGATATTTCCTCTCTCTTTTTTTTTTTCCCCCCCCTTTCTTTCCCCTCTCCTTTCTTTTTCCCCCACCTCTAGCAGTCCCTTTTGCCCCATTTTTGGCCGAGTGGTTAAGGCGATGGACTGCTAATCCATTGTGCAGAGCACGCGTGGGTTCAAATCCCATCCTCGTCGGATACTTTAATTTGGGAAATAATATGGACTCAAAAGGTTGTCAACACTGTTGTCAGTGTTAGGGGCCTACTTTGTATCATTTAAAGAGGATCACCTGGATGTAGACTTCCAGACAAGGCCACATTGCCTGTTCCTTTAACTCTTTCATCAAGTGTTATAGTCTCAAGAAAAGAGAAAAGAACCCAAATTGTATAACATCTGTTGCGGCAACTTGTTCATGAGTATAGACTCTTGAGGCATACCACAGTACTTCACGAGATACTCTATCTTCATTGATGGGACAGATAAAAATCAGAAGTGTATAATGAATGACTTTCTGGAGAATGTGGGCATCGATCCCACTACCTCTCACATGCGAAGCGAGCGCTCTACCACTTGAGCTAATTTCCCACACTGTTCCCAAAAATAGATTCAGAAAATCTCATTCAATACAAAATCAAAGGAATGTGTTGTAAGCACTTGAGCAATTCTATGTAAGACTGGGGTACTTGACCTTAAGTGAAAAGACAAAAGTGCATAGAGAAGGACATTCTGGAGAATGCGGGCATCGATCCCGCTACCTCTCACACGCTAAGCGAGCGCTCTACCACTTGAGCTAATTCCCCACACTGTTATTAAAAAAAGAATCAGAAAATCTCATTCAATACAAAATCAAAGGAGCTTGTTGTAAGCACTTGAGCAATTCTATGTAAGATTGGGGTACTTGACCTTGAGTCAAAAGACAAAGCTGCATAGAGAAGGACATTCTGGAGAATGCGGGCATCGATTCCGGTGCCTCTCACATGCAAAGCGAGCACTCTACCACTTGAGCTAATTCCCCACACACTCATAAAAAAAGGGATCAGAAAATCTCAGGACTTTAACTACGCTCCATTCCAACAAACATTGAAAGACTTCTGTACATAACTTGGTCATCTGCCCTTCAGTCCACCATAAAAGCAAAGGCGAGGTGGCCGAGTGGTTAAGGCGATGGACTACTAATCCATTGTGCAGAGCACGCGTGGGTTCAAATCCCATCCTCGTTGGATACTTTAATTTGGGAAATAATATCGCCTCAAAAGGTTGTCAACACTGTTGTCAGTGTTAGGGGTCTACTTTGCATAGTTTATAGAGGAATGTACACTGAATGTACACTTCCAGACAAGGCCACATTGCTTGTTCCTTTATTTCTTTCATCAAGTGTTATAATCTCAAGAAAAGAGAAAAGAAACCAAATTGTATAACATCTGTTGCGGCAACTTGTTCATGAGTATACACTCTTGAGGCATACCCCAGTACTTCATGAGATACTCTATCTTCATTTATGGGACAGATAAAAATCAGAAGTTTATAATGAATGACTTTCTGGAGAAGGTGGGCATCGATCCCGCTACCTCTCACATGCGAAGCGAGCGCTCTACCACTTGAGCTAATTCCCCACACTGTTACTAAAAAAAGAATCAGAAAATCTCATTCAATACAAAATCAAAGGAGCTTGTTGTAAGCACTTGAGCAATTCTATGTAAGATTGGGGTACTTGACCTTGAGTCAAAAGACAAAGCTGCATAGGGAAGGACATTCTGGAGAATGCGGGTATCGATCCCGCTACCTCTCACATGCTAAGCGAGCGCTCTACCACTTGAGCTAATTCCACACATTGTTACTAAAAGAAGAATCAGAAAATCTCAAAATTATCTGTATTTTTCATTCAATACAATATCAAAAGAGCTTGTTTTAAACCCATGAGCAATTATATGTAAGATTGGGGTACTTGACCTTGAGTCAAAAGACAAAGCTGCATAGAGAAGGACATTCTGGAGAATACGGGCATCGATCCCGCTACCTCTCACATGCTAAGCGAGCGCTCTACCACTTGAGCTAATTCCCCACACTGTTCCTAAAAATAGATTCAGAAAATGTCATTCAATACAAAATCAAAGGAATGTGTTGTAAGCACTTGAGCAATTCTATGTAAGATTGGGGTACTTGACCTTGAGTCAAAAGACAAAGCTGCATAGAGAAAGACATTCTGGAGAATGCGGGTATCGATCCCGCTACCTCTCACATGCTAAGCGAGCGCTCTACCACTTGAGCTAATTCCACACATTGTTACTAAAAAAAGAATCAGAAAATCTCAATATTATCAGTATTTTTCATTCAATACAATATCAAAAGAGCTTGTTTTAAACCCATGAGCAATTATATGTAAGATTGGGGTACTTGTTCTTAAGTGAAAAGACAAAGTTTTTGAGAAAGACATTCTGGAGAATGCGGGCATCGATCCCGCTACCTCTCACATGCAAAGCGAGCGCTCTACCACTTGAGCTAATACCCCACTCACTCACAAAATAAAGGATCAGAAAATCTCAGGACTTTAACTACGCTCCATTCCAACAAACATTGAAAGACTTCTGTACATAACTTGATCATCTGCCCTTCAGTCCACGATAAAAGCAAAGGCGAGGTGGCCGAGTGGTTAATGCGATGGACTGCTAATCCATTGTGCAGAGCACGCGTGGGTTCAAATCCCATCCTCTTCGGATACTTTAACTTGGGAAAAAATATTGCCTCAAAAGGATGACAACACTGTTGTCAGTGTTAGGGGTCTACTTTGTATAGTTTATAGAGGATTACCTGAATGTACACTTCCAGACAAGGCCACATTGCTTGTTCCTTTAATTCTTTCATCAAGTGTTATAGTCTCAAGAAAAGAGAAAAGAACCCAAATTGTATAACATCTGTTGCGGCAACTTGTTCATGAGTACAGACTCTTGAGGCATAACACAGTACTTCACGAGATACTCTATCTTCATTGATGGGACAGATAAAAATCAGAAGTGTATAATGAATGACTTTCTGGAGAATGTGGGCATCGATCCCACTACCTCTCACATGCGAAGCGAGCGCTCTACCACTTGAGCTAATTCCCCACACTGTTACTAAAAAAAGAATCAGAAAATCTCATTCAATACAATATCAAAGGAATGTGTTGTAAGCACTTGAGCAATTCTATGTAAGATTGGGGTACTTGACCTTAAGTGAAAAGACAAAAGTGCATAGAGAAGGACATTGTGGAGAATGCGGGCATCGATCCCGCTACCTCTCACATGCTAAGCGAGCGCTCCAACACTTGAGCTAATTCCCCACACTGTTACTAAAAAAAGAATCAGAAAATCTCAATATTATCAGTATTTTTCATTCAATACAATATCAAAAGAGCTTGTTTTAAACCCTTGAGCAATTATATGTAAGATTGGGGTACTTGTTCTTAAGTGAAAAGACAAAGTTTTTGAGAAAGACATTCTGGAGAATGCAGGCATCGATCCCGCTACCTCTCACATGCAAAGTGAGCTCTCTACCACTTGAGCTAATTCCCCACTCACTCACAAAAAAAAGGATCAGAAAATCTCAGGACTTTAACTACGGTCCATTCTAACAAACATTGAGCGAATTCTGTACATAACTTGATCATCTGCCCTTCAGTCCACGATAAAAGCAAAGGCGAGGTGGCCGAGTGGTTAAGGCGATGGACTGCTAATCCATTGTGCAGAGCACGCATGGGTTCAAATTCCATCCTTGTCGGATACTTTAATTTGGGAAATAATATGGCCTCAAAAGGTTGTCAACACTGTTGTCATTGTTAGGGGTCTACTTTGTATCATTTAAAGAGGATCACCTGGATGTACACTTCCAGACAAGGCCATATTGCTTGTTCCGTTAATTCTTTCATCAAGTGTTATAGTCTCAAGAAAAGAGAAAAGAACCCAAATTGTATAACATCTGTTGCAGCAACTTGTTCATGAGTATAGACTCTTGAGGCATACCACAGTACTTCACGAGATACTCTATCTTCATTGATGGGACAGATAAAAATCAGAAGTGTATAATGAATGACTTTCTGGAGAATGTGGGCATCGATCCCACTACCTCTCACATGCGAAGCGAGCGCTCCACCACTTGAGCTAATTCCCCACACTGTTCCTAAAAATAGATTCAGAAAATCTCATTCAATACAAAATCAAAGGAATGTGTTGTAAGCACTTGAGCAATTCTATGTAAGATTGGGGTACTTGACCTTAAGTGAAAAGACAAAAGTGCATAGAGAAGGACATTGTGGAGAATGCGGGCATCGATCCTGCTACCTCTCACATGCTAAGCGAGCGCTCCACCACTTGAGCTAATTCCCCACACTGTTCCTAATAAAAGAATCAGAAAATCTCAATATTATCAGTATTTTTTATTCAATACAATATCAAAAGAGCTTGTTTTAAACCCTTGAGCAATTATATGTAAGATTGGGGTACTTGTTCTTAAGTGAAAAGACAAAATTTTTGAGAAAGACATTCTGGAGAATGCGGGCATCGATCCCGCTACCTCTCACATGATAAGCGAACGCTCTACCACTTGAGCTAATTCCCCACACTGTTACTAAAAAAAGAATCAGAAAATCTCATTCAATACAAAATCAAAGGAGCTTGTTGTAAGCACTTGAGCAATTCTATGTAAGATTGGGGTACTTGACCTTGAGTCAAAAGACAAAGCTGCATAGAGAAAGACATTCTGGAGAATGCGGGTATCGATCCCGCTACCTCTCACATGCTAAGCGAGCGCTCTACCACTTGAGCTAATTCCCCACACTGTTACTAAAAAAAGAATCAGAAAATCTCATTCAATACAAAATCAAAGGAGCTTGTTGTAAGCACTTGAGCAATTCTATGTAAGATTGGGGTACTTGACCTTGAGTCAAAAGACAAAGCTGCATAGAGAAAGACATTCTGGAGAATGCGGGTATCGATCCCGCTACCTCTCACATGCTAAGCGAGCGCTCTACCACTTGAGCTAATTCCACACATTGTTACTAAAAAAAGAATCAGAAAATCTCAATATTATCAGTATTTTTCATTCAATACAATATCAAAAAAACTTGTTTTAAACCCATGAGCAATTATATGTAAGATTGGGGTACTTGTTCTTAAGTGAAAAGACAAAGTTTTTGAGAAAGACATTCTGGAGAATGCGGGCATCGATCCCGCTACCTCTCACATGCAAAGCGAGCGCTCTACCACTTGAGCTAATACCCCACTCACTCACAAAATAAAGGATCAGAAAATCTCAGGACTTTAACTACGCTCCATTCCAACAAACATTGAAAGACTTCTGTACATAACTTGATCATCTGCCCTTCAGTCTACGATAAAAGCAAAGGCGAGGTGGCCGAGTGGTTAAGGCGATGGACTGCTAATCCATTGTGCAGAGCACGCGTGGGTTCAAATCCCATCCTTGTCGGATACTTTAACTTGGGAAATAATATGGCCTCAAAAGGTTGTCAACACTGTTGTCAGTGTTAGGGGTCTACTTTGTATCATTTAAAGAGGATCACCTGGATGTACACTTACAGACAAGGCCACATTGCCTGTTCCTTTAATTCTTTCATCAAGTGTTATAGTCTCAAGAAAAGAGAAAAGAACCCAAATTGTATAACATCTGTTGCGGCAACTTGTTCATGAGTATAGACTCTTGAGGCATAACACAGTACTTCACGAGATACTCTATCTTCATTAATGGGACAGATAAAAATCAGAAGTGTTTAATGAATGACTTTCTGGGGAATGTGGGCATAGATCCCACTACCTCTCACATGCGAAGCGAGCGCTCTACCACTTGAGCTAATTCCCCACACTGTTACTAAAAAAAGAATCAGAAAATCTCATTCAATACAATATCAAAGGAATGTGTTGTAAGCACTTGAGCAATTCTATGTAAGATTGGGGTACTTGACCTTAAGTGAAAAGACAAAAGTGCATAGAGAAGGACATTGTGGAGAATGCGGGCATCGATCCCGCTACCTCTCACATGCTAAGCGAGCGCTCCAACACTTGAGCTAATTCCCCACACTGTTACTAAAAAAAGAATCAGAAAATCTCAATATTATCAGTATTTTTCATTCAATACAATATCAAAAGAGCTTGTTTTAAACCCTTGAGCAATTATATGTAAGATTGGGGTACTTGTTCTTAAGTGAAAAGACAAAGTTTTTGAGAAAGACATTCTGGAGAATGCAGGCATCGATCCCGCTACCTCTCACATGCAAAGTGAGCTCTCTACCACTTGAGCTAATTCCCCACTCACTCACAAAAAAAAGGATCAGAAAATCTCAGGACTTTAACTACGGTCCATTCTAACAAACATTGAGCGAATTCTGTACATAACTTGATCATCTGCCCTTCAGTCCACGATAAAAGCAAAGGCGAGGTGGCCGAGTGGTTAAGGCGATGGACTGCTAATCCATTGTGCAGAGCACGCATGGGTTCAAATTCCATCCTTGTCGGATACTTTAATTTGGGAAATAATATGGCCTCAAAAGGTTGTCAACACTGTTGTCATTGTTAGGGGTCTACTTTGTATCATTTAAAGAGGATCACCTGGATGTACACTTCCAGACAAGGCCATATTGCTTGTTCCGTTAATTCTTTCATCAAGTGTTATAGTCTCAAGAAAAGAGAAAAGAACCCAAATTGTATAACATCTGTTGCAGCAACTTGTTCATGAGTATAGACTCTTGAGGCATACCACAGTACTTCACGAGATACTCTATCTTCATTGATGGGACAGATAAAAATCAGAAGTGTATAATGAATGACTTTCTGGAGAATGTGGGCATCGATCCCACTACCTCTCACATGCGAAGCGAGCGCTCTACCACTTGAGCTAATTCCCCACACTGTTCCTAAAAATAGATTCAGAAAATCTCATTCAATACAAAATCAAAGGAATGTGTTGTAAGCACTTGAGCAATTCTATGTAAGATTGGGGTACTTGACCTTAAGTGAAAAGACAAAAGTGCATAGAGAAGGACATTGTGGAGAATGCGGGCATCGATCCTGCTACCTCTCACATGCTAAGCGAGCGCTCCACCACTTGAGCTAATTCCCCACACTGTTCCTAAAAAAAGAATCAGAAAATCTCAATATTATCAGTATTTTTTATTCAATACAATATCAAAAGAGCTTGTTTTAAACCCTTGAGCAATTATATGTAAGATTGGGGTACTTGTTCTTAAGTGAAAAGACAAAATTTTTGAGAAAGACATTCTGGAGAATGCGGGCATCGATCCCGCTACCTCTCACATGATAAGCGAACGCTCTACCACTTGAGCTAATTCCCCACACTGTTACTAAAAAAAGAATCAGAAAATCTCATTCAATACAAAATCAAAGGAGCTTGTTGTAAGCACTTGAGCAATTCTATGTAAGATTGGGGTACTTGACCTTGAGTCAAAAGACAAAGCTGCATAGAGAAAGACATTCTGGAGAATGCGGGTATCGATCCCGCTACCTCTCACATGCTAAGCGAGCGCTCTACCACTTGAGCTAATTCCCCACACTGTTACTAAAAAAAGAATCAGAAAATCTCATTCAATACAAAATCAAAGGAGCTTGTTGTAAGCACTTGAGCAATTCTATGTAAGATTGGGGTACTTGACCTTGAGTCAAAAGACAAAGCTGCATAGAGAAGGACATTGTGGAGAATGCGGGTATCGATCCCGCTACCTCTCACATGCTAAGCGAGCGCTCTACCACTTGAGCTATATCCCCACATTGTTACTAAAAAAAGAATCAGAAAATCTCAATATTATCAGTATTTTTCATTCAATACAATATCAAAAGAGCTTGTTTTAAACCCTTGAGCAATTATATGTAAGATTGGGGTACTTGTTCTTAAGTGAAAAAACAAAGTTTTTGAGAAAGACATTCTGGAGAATGCGGGCATCGATCCCGCTACCTCTCACATGCAAAGCGAGCGCTCTACCACTTGAGCTAATACCCCACTCACTCACAAAAAAAAGGATCAGAAAATCTCAGGACTTTAACTACGGTCCATTCCAACAAACATTGAGAGAATTCTGTACATAACTTGATCATCTGCCCTTCAGTCCACGATAAAAGCAAAGGCGAGGTGTCCGAGTGGTTAAGGCGATGGACTGCTAATCCATTGTGCAGAGCACGCATGGTTTCAAATCCCATCCTTGTCGGATACTTTAATTTGGGAAATAATATGGCCTCAAAAGGTTGTCAACACTGTTGTCATTGTTAGGGGTCTACTTTGTATCATTTAAAGAGGATCACCTGGATGTACACTTCCAGACAAGGCCATATTGCTTGTTCCGTTAATTCTTTCATCAAGTGTTATAGTCTCAAGAAAAGAGAAAAGAACCCAAATTGTATAACATCTGTTGCGGCAACTTGTTCATGAGTATAGACTCTTGAGGCATACCACAGTACTTCACGAGATACTCTATCTTCATTTATGGGACAGATAAAAATCAGAAGTGTATAATGAATAACTTTCTGGAGAATGTGGGCATCGATCCCACTACCGCTCACATGCTAAGCGTGCGCTCTACCACTTGAGCTAATTCCCCACACTGTTACTAAAAAAAGAATCAGAAAATCTCATTCAATACAAAATCAAAGGAGCTTGTTGTAAGCACTTGAGCAATTCTATGTAAGATTGGGGTACTTGACCTTGAGTCAAAAGACAAAGCTGCATAGAGAAGGACATTCTGGAGAACGCGGGCATCGATCCCGCTACCTCTCACATGCTAAGCGAGCGCTCCAACACTTGAGCTAATTCCCCACACTCTTACTAAAAAAAGAATCAGAAAATCTCAATATTATCAGTATTTTTCATTCAATACAATATCAAAAGAGCTTGTTTTAAACCCTTGAGCAATTATATGTAAGATTGGGGTACTTGTTCTTAAGTGAAAAGACAAAGTTTTTGAGAAAGACATTCTGGAGAATGCAGGCATCGATCCCGCTACCTCTCACATGCAAAGTGAGCTCTCTACCACTTGAGCTAATTCCCCACTCACTCACAAAAAAAAGGATCAGAAAATCTCAGGACTTTAACTACGGTCCATTCTAACAAACATTGAGAGAATTCTGTACATAACTTGATCATCTGCCCTTCAGTCCACGATAAAAGCAAAGGCGAGGTGGCCGAGTGGTTAAGGCGATGGACTGCTAATCCATTGTGCAGAGCACGCATGGGTTCAAATTCCATCCTTGTCGGACACTTTAATTTGGGAAATAATATGGCCTCAAAAGGTTGTCAACACTGTTGTCATTGTTAGGGGTCTACTTTGTATCATTTAAAGAGGATCACCTGGATGTACACTTCCAGACAAGGCCATATTGCTTGTTCCGTTAATTCTTTCATCAAGTGTTATAGTCTCAAGAAAAGAGAAAAGAACCCAAATTGTATAACATCTGTTGCAGCAACTTGTTCATGAGTATAGACTCTTGAGGCATAACACAGTACTTCACGAGATACTCTAGCTTCATTGATGGGACAGATAAAAATCAGAAGTGTATAATGAATGACTTTCTGGAGAATGTGGGCATCGATCCCACTACCTCTCACATGCGAAGCGAGCGCTCTACCACTTGAGCTAATTCCCCACACTGTTCCTAAAAATAGATTCAGAAAATCTCATTCAATACAAAATCAAAGGAATGTGTTGTAAGCACTTGAGCAATTCTATGTAAGATTGGGGTACTTGACCTTAAGTGAAAAGACAAAAGTGCATAGAGAAGGACATTGTGGAGAATGCGGGCATCGATCCTGCTACCTCTCACATGCTAAGCGAGCGCTCCACCACTTGAGCTAATTCCCCACACTGTTACTAAAAAAAGAATCAGAAAATCTCATTCAATACAAAATCAAAGGAGCTTGTTGTAAGCACTTGAGCAATTCTATGTAAGATTGGGGTACTTGACCTTGAGTCAAAAGACAAAGCTGCATAGAGAAGGACATTCTGGAGAATGCGGGTATCGATCCCGCTACCTCTCACATGCTAAGCGAGCGCTCCAACACTTGAGCTAATTCCCCACACTGTTACTAAAAAAAGAATCAGAAAATCTCAATATTATCAGTATTTTTCATTCAATACAATATCAAAAGAGCTTGTTTTAAACCCTTGAGCAATTATATGTAAGATTGGGGTACTTGTTCTTAAGTGAAAAGACAAAGTTTTTGAGAAAGACATTCTGGAGAATGCAGGCATCGATCCCGCTACCTCTCACATGCAAAGTGAGCTCTCTACCACTTGAGCTAATTCCCCACTCACTCACAAAAAAAAGGATCAGAAAATCTCAGGACTTTAACTACGGTCCATTCTAACAAACATTGAGCGAATTCTGTACATAACTTGATCATCTGCCCTTCAGTCCACGATAAAAGCAAAGGCGAGGTGGCCGAGTGGTTAAGGCGATGGACTGCTAATCCATTGTGCAGAGCACGCATGGGTTCAAATTCCATCCTTGTCGGATACTTTAATTTGGGAAATAATATGGCCTCAAAAGGTTGTCAACACTGTTGTCATTGTTAGGGGTCTACTTTGTATCATTTAAAGAGGATCACCTGGATGTACACTTCCAGACAAGGCCATATTGCTTGTTCCGTTAATTCTTTCATCAAGTGTTATAGTCTCAAGAAAAGAGAAAAGAACCCAAATTGTATAACATCTGTTGCAGCAACTTGTTCATGAGTATAGACTCTTGAGGCATACCACAGTACTTCACGAGATACTCTATCTTCATTGATGGGACAGATAAAAATCAGAAGTGTATAATGAATGACTTTCTGGAGAATGTGGGCATCGATCCCACTACCTCTCACATGCGAAGCGAGCGCTCTACCACTTGAGCTAATTCCCCACACTGTTCCTAAAAATAGATTCAGAAAATCTCATTCAATACAAAATCAAAGGAATGTGTTGTAAGCACTTGAGCAATTCTATGTAAGATTGGGGTACTTGACCTTAAGTGAAAAGACAAAAGTGCATAGAGAAGGACATTGTGGAGAATGCGGGCATCGATCCTGCTACCTCTCACATGCTAAGCGAGCGCTCCACCACTTGAGCTAATTCCCCACACTGTTCCTAAAAAAAGAATCAGAAAATCTCAATATTATCAGTATTTTTTATTCAATACAATATCAAAAGAGCTTGTTTTAAACCCTTGAGCAATTATATGTAAGATTGGGGTACTTGTTCTTAAGTGAAAAGACAAAATTTTTGAGAAAGACATTCTGGAGAATGCGGGCATCGATCCCGCTACCTCTCACATGATAAGCGAACGCTCTACCACTTGAGCTAATTCCCCACACTGTTACTAAAAAAAGAATCAGAAAATCTCATTCAATACAAAATCAAAGGAGCTTGTTGTAAGCACTTGAGCAATTCTATGTAAGATTGGGGTACTTGACCTTGAGTCAAAAGACAAAGCTGCATAGAGAAAGACATTCTGGAGAATGCGGGTATCGATCCCGCTACCTCTCACATGCTAAGCGAGCGCTCTACCACTTGAGCTAATTCCCCACACTGTTACTAAAAAAAGAATCAGAAAATCTCATTCAATACAAAATCAAAGGAGCTTGTTGTAAGCACTTGAGCAATTCTATGTAAGATTGGGGTACTTGACCTTGAGTCAAAAGACAAAGCTGCATAGAGAAGGACATTGTGGAGAATGCGGGTATCGATCCCGCTACCTCTCACATGCTAAGCGAGCGCTCTACCACTTGAGCTATATCCCCACATTGTTACTAAAAAAAGAATCAGAAAATCTCAATATTATCAGTATTTTTCATTCAATACAATATCAAAAGAGCTTGTTTTAAACCCTTGAGCAATTATATGTAAGATTGGGGTACTTGTTCTTAAGTGAAAAAACAAAGTTTTTGAGAAAGACATTCTGGAGAATGCGTGCATCGATCCCGCTACCTCTCACATGCAAAGCGAGCGCTCTACCACTTGAGCTAATACCCCACTCACTCACAAAAAAAAGGATCAGAAAATCTCAGGACTTTAACTACGGTCCATTCCAACAAACATTGAGAGAATTCTGTACATAACTTGATCATCTGCCCTTCAGTCCACGATAAAAGCAAAGGCGAGGTGTCCGAGTGGTTAAGGCGATGGACTGCTAATCCATTGTGCAGAGCACGCATGGTTTCAAATCCCATCCTTGTCGGATACTTTAATTTGGGAAATAATATGGCCTCAAAAGGTTGTCAACACTGTTGTCATTGTTAGGGGTCTACTTTGTATCATTTAAAGAGGATCACCTGGATGTACACTTCCAGACAAGGCCATATTGCTTGTTCCGTTAATTCTTTCATCAAGTGTTATAGTCTCAAGAAAAGAGAAAAGAACCCAAATTGTATAACATCTGTTGCGGCAACTTGTTCATGAGTATAGACTCTTGAGGCATACCACAGTACTTCACGAGATACTCTATCTTCATTTATGGGACAGATAAAAATCAGAAGTGTATAATGAATAACTTTCTGGAGAATGTGGGCATCGATCCCACTACCGCTCACATGCTAAGCGTGCGCTCTACCACTTGAGCTAATTCCCCACACTGTTACTAAAAAAAGAATCAGAAAATCTCATTCAATACAAAATCAAAGGAGCTTGTTGTAAGCACTTGAGCAATTCTATGTAAGATTGGGGTACTTGACCTTGAGTCAAAAGACAAAGCTGCATAGAGAAGGACATTCTGGAGAACGCGGGCATCGATCCCGCTACCTCTCACATGCTAAGCGAGCGCTCCAACACTTGAGCTAATTCCCCACACTCTTACTAAAAAAAGAATCAGAAAATCTCAATATTATCAGTATTTTTCATTCAATACAATATCAAAAGAGCTTGTTTTAAACCCTTGAGCAATTATATGTAAGATTGGGGTACTTGTTCTTAAGTGAAAAGACAAAGTTTTTGAGAAAGACATTCTGGAGAATGCAGGCATCGATCCCGCTACCTCTCACATGCAAAGTGAGCTCTCTACCACTTGAGCTAATTCCCCACTCACTCACAAAAAAAAGGATCAGAAAATCTCAGGACTTTAACTACGGTCCATTCTAACAAACATTGAGAGAATTCTGTACATAACTTGATCATCTGCCCTTCAGTCCACGATAAAAGCAAAGGCGAGGTGGCCGAGTGGTTAAGGCGATGGACTGCTAATCCATTGTGCAGAGCACGCATGGGTTCAAATTCCATCCTTGTCGGACACTTTAATTTGGGAAATAATATGGCCTCAAAAGGTTGTCAACACTGTTGTCATTGTTAGGGGTCTACTTTGTATCATTTAAAGAGGATCACCTGGATGTACACTTCCAGACAAGGCCATATTGCTTGTTCCGTTAATTCTTTCATCAAGTGTTATAGTCTCAAGAAAAGAGAAAAGAACCCAAATTGTATAACATCTGTTGCAGCAACTTGTTCATGAGTATAGACTCTTGAGGCATAACACAGTACTTCACGAGATACTCTAGCTTCATTGATGGGACAGATAAAAATCAGAAGTGTATAATGAATGACTTTCTGGAGAATGTGGGCATCGATCCCACTACCTCTCACATGCGAAGCGAGCGCTCTACCACTTGAGCTAATTCCCCACACTGTTCCTAAAAATAGATTCAGAAAATCTCATTCAATACAAAATCAAAGGAATGTGTTGTAAGCACTTGAGCAATTCTATGTAAGATTGGGGTACTTGACCTTAAGTGAAAAGACAAAAGTGCATAGAGAAGGACATTGTGGAGAATGCGGGCATCGATCCTGCTACCTCTCACATGCTAAGCGAGCGCTCCACCACTTGAGCTAATTCCCCACACTGTTACTAAAAAAAGAATCAGAAAATCTCATTCAATACAAAATCAAAGGAGCTTGTTGTAAGCACTTGAGCAATTCTATGTAAGATTGGGGTACTTGACCTTGAGTCAAAAGACAAAGCTGCATAGAGAAGGACATTCTGGAGAATGCGGGTATCGATCCCGCTACCTCTCACATGCTAAGCGAGCGCTCCACCACTTGAGCTAATTCCCCACACTGTTACTAAAAAAAGAATCAGAAAATCTCATTCAATACAAAATCAAAGGAGCTTGTTGTAAGCACTTGAGCAATTCTATGTAAGATTGGGGTACTTGACCTTGAGTCAAAAGACAAAGCTGCATAGAGAAGGACATTCTGGAGAATGCGGGTATCGATCCCGCTACCTCTCACATGCTAAGCGAGCGCTCTACCACTTGAGCTATATCCCCACATTGTTACTAAAAAAAGAATCAGAAAATCTCAATATTATCAGTATTTTTCATTCAATACAATATCAAAAGAGCTTGTTTTAAACCCTTGAGCAATTATATGTAAGATTGGGGTACTTGTTCTTAAGTGAAAAGACAAAGTTTTTGAGAAAGACATTCTGGAGAATGTCTTTCTCAAAGCCACTTGAGCTAATACCCCACTCACTCACAAAAAAAAGGATCAGAAAATCTCAGGACTTTAACTACGGTCCATTCCAACAAACATTGAGAGAATTCTGTACATAACTTGATCATCTGCCCTTCAGTCCACGATAAAAGCAAAGGCGAGGTGTCCGAGTGGTTAAGGCGATGGACTGCTAATCCATTGTGCAGAGCACGCATGGTTTCAAATCCCATCCTTGTCGGATACTTTAATTTGGGAAATAATATGGCCTCAAAAGGTTGTCAACACTGTTGTCATTGTTAGGGGTCTACTTTGTATCATTTAAAGAGGATCACCTGGATGTACACTTCCAGACAAGGCCATATTGCTTGTTCCGTTAATTCTTTCATCAAGTGTTATAGTCTCAAGAAAAGAGAAAAGAACCCAAATTGTATAACATCTGTTGCGGCAACTTGTTCATGAGTATAGACTCTTGAGGCATACCACAGTACTTCACGAGATACTCTATCTTCATTTATGGGACAGATAAAAATCAGAAGTGTATAATGAATAACTTTCTGGAGAATGTGGGTATCGCTACCTCTCACATGCTAAGCAAGCGCTCCACCACTTGAGCTAATTCCCCACACTGTTCCTAAAAAAAGAATCAGAAAATCTCAATATTATCAGTATTTTTTATTCAATACAATATCAAAAGAGCTTGTTTTAAACCCTTGAGCAATTATACAATATCAAAAGAGCTTGTTTTAAACCCTTGAGCAATTATAAAGACAAAAATTTTGAGAAAGACATTCTGGAGAATGCGGGCATCGATCCCGCTACCTCTCACATGATAAGCGAACGCTCTACCACTTGAGCTAATTCCCCACACTGTTACTAAAAAAAGAATCAGAAAATCTCATTCAATACAAAATCAAAGGAGCTTGTTGTAAGCACTTGAGCAATTCTATGTAAGATTGGGGTACTTGACCTTGAGTCAAAAGACAAAGCTGCATAGAGAAAGACATTCTGGAGAATGCGGGTATCGATCCCGCTACCTCTCACATGCTAAGCGAGCGCTCCAACACTTGAGCTAATTCCCCACACTGTTACTAAAAAAAGAATCAGAAAATCTCAATATTATCAGTATTTTTCATTCAATACAATATCAAAAGAGCTTGTTTTAAACCCTTGAGCAATTATATGTAAGATTGGGGTACTTGTTCTTAAGTGAAAAGACAAAATTTTTGAGAAAGACATTCTGGAGAATGCGGGCATCGATCCCGCTACCTCTCACATGCTAAGCGAACGCTCTACCACTTGAGCTAATTCCCCACATTGTTACTAAAAAAAGAATCAGAAAATCTCAATATTATCAGTATTTTTCATTCAATAGAAAATCAAAAGAGCTTGTTTTAAACCCTTGAGCAATTCTAGGCCAGATTGGGATACTTGATCTTAATTGAAAAGACAAAGTTGCTGAGAAGGACATTCTGGAGAATGCCGGTATCGATCCCGGTAACTCTCACATGCAAATCGAGCACTCTACCACTTGAGCTAACTCCTCACACTCTCACAAAAAAAAAGGATCAAAAGATCTCAGGACTTTAACTTGGGTGCATTCCAACAAACATTGAAAGACTTCTGAGCAAAACTTGATCATTTCTCCTTCACTGTGTGATAAAAGCAAAGACCAGGTGTCCGAGATGGACTACTAATTCGTTTAAGCACGCGTGGGTTCAAATCCCATCCACGTCGGATACTTTAGTTTGGGAAATAATGTGGCCTCAAACAGCTGACAATGGTCAGTTGTCAGTGGACAACTGCTCTCCTTATGCATTGCTATGGTCAGGCCCCAATAATATACTTATGACAAATCACTTTCCAAATCTATCACAATGATTTTTTTCATGTAAAGAATTCTTTTACACAACCATTTGATTATATTAATATTTTTATTCCCCGCTGATGACAGCAGTTTCAGCTTAGATCACAACCGGCTCTGAAGTGAACGATCATCTTGGAAATAAGACAAAATATGACATTGCTAGAACATCTAAAACTAGTCGCCACTTCCCACATGCTGAGCCTTAATTGTCTCTTAATAGAACATGGAAATGGGATAATTTCAGTATAATGTGGATGTAAAAGTTACTTAATACAACTGTTATCAGTTAGAATGGATCTAATTGTAAGCAGGTGGTTTGATTTTGACCTGTTGGACATTTTGTCACTGTAAAAATGAACTCAATTGAACTAAACTGACCAATGCAACCTGTCATGGGTTTGGCTGCTCAGACAACATCAATAGACCACCAGTTGTATTCCATATTAAGCAGATTATCATCATTATGTTTAAGTCCCCATTCTGGGTCAGAAGCACTAGGAAAATGTTTAAAATCACAGATTTTAACCAACAGGACACTCGTACAGAAATTGTACACTCAAAAAAAAGGAATACCACAATTGTACATAGTGTTATGTTTTAATAACTCAAAAATCCTGAGTTATTTGCATCAACTTAAGTTAGATGTATGGTCTGAAGGCCAAAATGCGCTACATCAGGTTTACTTTTCTATTTTAGGTTTTCTTGACTTCACTCCTGCTGAACCCAAGTGTCAAAAGTCATGTCGATCATTTTACAAGCTTTGCCCTCTGAAATAATTAAATACACAGCAGGATGCCTTACTGGTGAACAGTTGGATGATGTTGTAGAGTTGTTGATCATAAAATATCCATGCTTAAAGGGACAGGGCTCTCTTACTGGACTCAACGGTTGGAAATTCAGCCTAAGGTATAAAATGTGTCAACTATCGTTTCATGCTTAAGGGGTTCGGGATGTCCAGAAATTAGTATGAAAAACAAATAGTCTGGTAGCTCATCTAGTCCTAAGCAAGTGAAGAAACTGAAGAGACCAGAAGTCAATTTTTGCCCCCATTATCTGCCTGGAGAAAATGGATAAACACTTCAACAGGAGCGAGAGGAAATGCTAAATGGGACTTTATGAATGACCTATACGCATTAAAGAAGTTTAAATCTGTGTCACGGATCATTTTTAGGGACTTTTCCACATTCCAGATGTCAGTGACTTGTTTATTCAATATACTGTATTTATTTTCTGTTTTGTTTTGC